>NC_083323.1:95345960-95648340 GCF_963455315.2 Globicephala melas | reverse complement strand
TTTATTTTTAATTTTTAAATTTATTTATTTTTGGCTGCATTGGGTCTTCGTTGCTACGCGCAGACTTTCTCTAGTTGCGGCGCGTGGGGGCTACTCTTCATTGTGGTGTGCGGGCTCAGTAGTTGTGGCTCACAGGTTTAGTTGCTCCGTGGCGTGTGGGATCTTCCCAGACCAGGGCTCGAACCTGTTTCCCCTGCATTGGCAGGCGGATTCTTAACCACTGCACCACCAGGGAAGTCCAAAATCCCTACTCTTAAGGGAAATGTGAATGAGGGAGACAGACAAGGAAGACAATTAAAATATGCAGGAGCAGACTGAGGAATCAGTAAAGGTTCTAGAGGAAGCAGTGCTTCAGTCAAATTTGAACCTGTTCTTACTGTTGTTCCATTGCCTTGATCCTACATCTCTCTGAAAGGACTTCATCAGTTTTTCCATCACCTGGCAATTTCCACATATTTCTACAACTTCAGCATACAACGGGACTTCCCTGGTGGTCCAGTGGGTGAGACTCCGCACTCCCAATGCAGGGGGCCCGGGTTTGATCCCTGGTCGGGGAAGAAGTCCACACCCACAGCTAAAAGATCCCGCATGCCGCAACAAAGGTCCCGCATGCTGCAAAATTAATTAATCTTCTTTAAAAAAAATTAAAATCAACATACAACCATTCATTGATTCAACTAACATGTATTGGAACCCTATTCTATTCTGGACCAGACCAGAAAACCCAAACCAGATCCTGCTCCCATGGAGTTCCAACCTAGATATCTAAAATTCAAGATAGAATGGAGTACCATAACATGTATAATCTTCAAATGGCTTTCCTTTGGCTGTGACGATCTCGCATTTTAATTGACCCTTGAAGGATGAAAACGATTTTTACAAGTAGGAGTGAAAAGGATTTTTAAGTCAGAGACAATAGCAAAGTAAAAACTGTGAGGCAGGAAATGTTTGAAACTGTTTGAAAACTGACAAATAGTTCCGTTTGGCTTAGGTAAAAGGAGATATACTTCTTGGGTGTATAGTCTATGTTCTAGACAATACTGGAATGATAGGTTGGGTACTGAGCACTTGAAATGTGGTGAGTGCAGCTGAGGAAAATTGTTAATTTTGTCCCATTTAAATTCATTTAAGTTTGTATTTAGACTACATCAAACTAAAAAGTTTCTGCACAGCAAAGGAAATCATCAACAAATGAAAAGGCAACCTACTGAATGGGAGAAAATATTTGCAAATCATGTATCTGATAAGGGGTTAATATTCAAAACATATGTAGGCGCTTCCCTGGTGGCGCAGTGGTTGAGAGTCCGCCTGCCGACGCAGGGGACACGGATTCGTGCCCCGGTCCGGGAAGATCCCACATACCGCGGAGCGGCTGGGCCCGTGAGCCATGGCCACTGAGCCTGCGCGTCTGGAGCCTGTGCTCCGCAACGGCAGAGGCCACAACAGTGAGAGGCCCGCGTACCGCAAAAAAAAAAAAAAAAAAAAAATGTAGAACTCATACAACTTAATAGCAAAAGAAAAAAAAATCCTTCCAATTAAAAAGCGGACAGAGGATCTGAATAGACA
The DNA here is from genome assembly GCF_963455315.2 of Globicephala melas. Lineage (NCBI taxonomy): Eukaryota > Metazoa > Chordata > Mammalia > Artiodactyla > Delphinidae > Globicephala > Globicephala melas. The sequence continues at coordinate 95,646,774 of NC_083323.1, read as the reverse complement.
TTTTTGTAAAGAAGGCAAACAGATGGCAAAAAACTACATGAAGAGTTGCTCAACATCACTAATCATTAAGTGATGATTAAGGGAATGCAAATCAAAACCACAGTGAGATATCACCTCACATCTGTTAAGGTGGCTGTCATCAAAAAGAGAAGAAATAATTAGTGTTAGTGAGGATCTGGAGAAAAGGAAACTCTCCTACACTGTTGGTAGGAATGTAAATTGGTGCAGCCACTATGGAAAATGGTATGAAGGTTCCTCAAAAAATTAAAAATAGGGACTTCCCTGGTGGTCCAGTGGTTAAGAGTACAGACTCCACGCTCCCAATGCAGGGGGCCCAGGTTCGATCCCTGGTGGGGGAACTAGATCCCACATTTCACAACTAAAAGAGCCCGCCTGCTGCAAGGAAGATCCCACATGCTGCAATTAAGACCTGGCGCAGCCAAATAAATATATATTTTTTTAATCCCCAAATTCTTAAAAAAAAAATTAAAAATAGAACTACCATATGATCCAGTGGTTCTACTTCTGAGTATTTATCCAAAGAAAATGAACACACTAACTAGAAAAGATATATGCTCCCCCACGTTCATTGCAGCAGTATCTACAATAGCCAAGATAGGGAAACAACCTAAATGTCCATGGAATATTACTCAGCCGTAAAAAAGGATGAAATCTTGCCATTTACAGCAACATGAATGGACCTAGAGGGGATCATGCTAAGTGAAGTAAGTCAGGCAGAGAAAGACAAATACTATATGATCTCACTTATATGTAAAATCTAAAAAAAAAAACCCATAGGTACAGAGAACAGTTTATTTGTGGTTGCCACAGGCAAAGGGCTGGGGGAGGCAAAATAGAAGGGAGTCAAAAGGCACAAACTCCCAGTTATAAAATAAATAAGTTATAGTGATGTACAGCATTGACGACTACAGTTAATAATACTGTATTGTATACTTGAAAGTTGCTAACTTTAAAATTTTTAAAATTCTCATCACAAGAGAAAAAAATTCTGTAATTGTGTATGATGACAGATGTTAACTAGACTTATTAAGTAATCACTTCACAGTGTTTACAAACATTGAATCATGTTGCACACCTGAAACCAATATAATGTTGTGTATCAATTATACCTTGATAAAAAAAGAAACATTAAAGAAAAAAAGTTTGTATTTAAAAATTGAAGCAGTGTAGACAAAGACAAATACTGTATGTTATCATTTATATGTGGAATCTACAAAATAAAACAAAGAAATGAATATAGTAAAACAGAAACAGACACACAGATATTGAGATCAACTAGTGGTTACCAGTGGGGAGAGGGAAGGAGGGGCAAAACAGGGGTTGGGGATTGAGAGGCACAAACTACTGTGTATAAAATAAATAAGCGACAAGGATGTATTGTACAGCACAGGGAACATAGCCAATATTTTATAATACCTTTAAATGGAGTATAAGCTATAAAAATATTGAATCACTATGTTGTACACCTGAAACTAACATAATATTGTAAATCAACTATACTTCAATTAAAAAAAAAATTGAAGCAGTGTAAAAAAAAGTTTTAAGTTGTGTAAAATGTTTTTGTTAAACACAGCCTAATTAATAGGACTACATTTCTCCTTGATCCTTGAAAATTTAGTCTCAATTAAGATGTGCTGTAAGTGTAAAATGAAGATTGGATTTTGAAGATCTAATACCAAAAAAAAAGAATAAAATATCTTACTAATAATTTTTATATTAAATATGTGTTGAAATGAGAATATTTGGGGTATATTAAGTTAAATTAAATATAATATTAAAAGTGACAACTCTTTTTTTTTTCATTTTTTTAATGTAGCTACTGGAAAATTTTTAATTTCTTGTGTGGCTCATTATATTTCTATTGGACAGAACGGATCTAGACTTTTTCAATAACTTGTTCAAGTTACTTGATTAGGAGATGATGTAATTATATTTTTGATTTAAGGTAATTCATCTAGCACTGGTGTGTGATGGATAAACTTTTGAATATTGGAAGAGGGAAGAAAGTAATAAGGATCTGGGAGCTGGGATTCGGTCCTTCAGGATGGGTTGGAATAATGAATAGCTGCAACCCAGTTCAGACAGGAAAATCAACATTTCTCAAATGTTTTCTTTCTTCACCCTGAGAGTTTATTTTCTAAGGTCTTTTCAGATTCAAAATAAACTCCACCTACACCCAACCTAGTAAAAGAAAATTAACAAATAACATTCTATGCAACAGTTGTTCTTTATGAGGAACATTACAAACGCGAGCAAAGAGTAGGATTGGCTTTGGATGTCTTTAAAGCAGTCACTAGCTTTTTCTGTGCCTTGAAATGCCATTTACATTGTCCTGTTGAAGAGGTAGTTTTCCCTGTCTTTACTTTGACAAGGTAAATGTGTTTACAGCCCTTTGTTCCCTGGTTTTAGGATTTTGGCTCTGTTTGTTTTCCTGCTTGGTTATCATATTACCAAACATCCTCTCACAGGGCAACCTGAGAAGGAGATTGAGATCCAAGGTGGCAGATTACCTGCCTTTGGATCTAAGAGATTTCAGGTCATGATTCATTCATTCCCATTCTTCTAAGCAGACCTCCATTAAACTGTTAGGTGGGGAGTTCATAACATTCCTCCCCAACCTATTCCATTTTGAAATTTATCGACCACCTTTCCTCCGCTGGCATTCTCCGTGGAGACTGGTCACCAGAGCTGCGGCTCCAGCTTGGGTGGAGCTTCGAATCTCGTGGTGCCTGCTTCCAAAGTGCACCCAAGACCCCAGTCCCCCAGCCAATCCCCCCAACACATCAGTAAACAGTCGTATTGAGCAACTGTTATCTGTGGCCCACAGTGAGGGTTGCCTAACTTGGAGGTCCCTGTCACCTTGGGGACAAGTCCCGTTCCTGATCTGGTTTCTGAGAAGCAGGAACTTATATTAAGTCCCACTTGCTCAAGGAGTATTCATCTCAATATATTCAGCATACTTTTAGATTCCTGAGATCGAGCTGAATTCCAGCTGTTACCGTTTAAAAATATACATTGATAGAAGTGTTCTCTCTCCCTCTAAGCTGCTTAGCTTCCTTAAAGATAATTTTCTCAGACTGAGTTTAGCCAGAGAAAACAGGTTTCAGATCTCTCTCCCCTTCACCCTCCCTATTTTTCTACCAAACAGAAAATACCTACAGATTTCAGACATCTAAATCCTGACCCTCAGTATTGTTTCACTACACTGGTTTTACACAAGTTATTTGGGACAGGTATAATCCTAGGCCTTTACAATTATTTCATCTGTTCTTTCAATAAGTATTGGAAAAATAACTGTGTTCTGGAGTTACATTGGAACCTGCTCTGAGTGAATGAAGGGCAAAAAGACCTACTTTTTTACTTTCACTGGTGCCATTTACTCTTGCAAAACGTTAAGGAATAATTATTCTAAGGCAAGGGAGAGGGAGAAATAAAAGACAGTGATTTAGAGCCAAGAATGACATTGTGAGGGAATTCCCTGGCAGTCCAGTGGTTAGGACTCTGCGCTTTCATTGCTAAAGGTGTGGGTTCGATCCCTGGTCAGAGAACTAAGATCCCACAAGCTGTGTGGACAAAAAAAAAAAGAAGAAGAAGAATGACATTTTGAGACAAATAATAAATAAAAGTCAAAGAATGGAGAAAAGACTCGCGTGGGCACATGTCGCTGTGAGGCTTCAGGGTCCAGCCTCCAGCCTCCTGGGGCTGCTGAGAACTTATGTGGCTGGTGGGACTGAGGAACCGAATTGCTAATTTTAGTTCATTTAAAATATTTTCCCGTTAAACACAACTTCGTTGTTTTGATTAGAACGATATATTACTTTAGCTGTAGAAAACAGAGTCTAAGTGGGGATGTAAGATACACACGGGATTTCAAAGACTTAGTAGGAAAAAAGTAAACTATCTTAATAATTTTTAAATTGATTATAATTTAATCAATTATAGTTTAATATATTTATAAATCAATTGTAATTTAATCGAACTCAAATAGTATTATTTTGGCTATATCAGGTCAAATAAAATAATTATTAAAATTAATTATTCTTGTTTCCTATGTTTTTCTTTTAAAAATTTTAATGCGGCCACTCAGAAAACTTAATATTACATAAATGACTCAGATTGAATGTTTATTGGCAGCGACGCCATACAGGATATTTTGTCCTTTGGCTGCTAAATTCAGTTGCTGTGGTAACTAAAGGGGCCTCTAGGCTCAGGGTTTCCTGGAAGATTGGGAGAGAGGGGGAGGGGAGGAATGACCTCAGGGAAGGTTTTTTTGGTTGTCACGTTTCACCCATCGCCAGTTCTCTCAGCTAACAATGAGATTTAGAAAGTATCCTCATTTAGTGGTTTCGTTTTGTAATGTATAAAAATACCGAATCAGTATGTTGTGCACCTAAAACTAATATGATAATGTAAGTCAGTTATACTTCAGTTTTTTTTTAAAAATCCTCATTTCAGGAAAGACCACACGATGTGGTCTGTTTCAGGTCCAGTACTACCAGTTTGAATTCCAGGCTCCCAACCAAAACCCCAAGGGAAGGTGCACTTTCTTCAGTGGCTCCTCTCGCATAATTCTACCTCTTTACCGGCTTGTCGCACCCCACCCGCCCTTCCCCTGCAGGGCCTGCTAGGCTACAGATTAACAGGCATTAGGAATTTGACTACTGATGTTCCCCCCCAGCAAAGCCACCCAGCTCTACCTACGACGAACTCGTCCTCCTTCGTTAACTCTCACACGGGAGCACTTCTCTCTCCTTTTATTTTCCTTCATCTTCCTGTGCTCACAGTTTTCTTACCTGTCTTTCCTACTCAATCTTGCTCGCTTTGCTTGTATGGCTTAGAAATCAGATATTTATCTCACCCTTTTCTTTCAAGAAATTCACAGCCCAGAAGGAATAGGATATTGCTAATTAACTCCAGTTGTGTAAGAATCAGTTGGCCTCGTCCCTTTTTAATGTTTTAAGTGGCAGAAGGGAAGCACCATAAATTCCTTGAGGGCCAGGACTTTTGTGTCCTATATACTGATGAATCCGTCTGATGGGTAGTATGTGCTCCGCAAATACCTGTTGAACGGAATTTGATCATTTCCCTCTCTCTAGGTACTGTAAACCCGAGACTAGAGGCAAAATACTGCAGAATGGGTAGAATTCAGAATGGGTGGGGCATTGGTGAATGCCGTATTTTCAGGAGTTTGGATAGTGTCCCATGGGCAGCTGATTCTCTCCTTTCTGCTGCCCAGGAGAGTTGGTTTGGCTCCTAGACACTCAGGTTTTCTCCCAGGAGAGAGTATGCTCATCAGAGGACAAGTAGAGCCAAAAATTCTTCCAATTCTTCCTTCACTCGCTTTCCTTCTCTCAGACTGTCCTTCCCTCCCCTTCAAGATTGTAGACACAGCCTACAATCAAAGAGCAGCTGATAAATTCATAGGATTAGGAATAGTTTCAGTTTACACTCCGTCAACCAACGTTAACTCTCATATAGTAGCACCCACTCGACTTTCCTTATATAGATAGCGCTTATCCTCATCTCTTTACGGATTGATTCAGTTCTGAGCACTTGCGAGAGCAAAAAATAAAGTGTATCTGCCCTCCCTCCAGGCTTTTCTGGTAGCATTTTTGTCTGTGAAACTAAGAGGCTGTAGCTGCTCTTAGAAGAGGAAAGGAGGACGAGCTTCGAAAAAAAAAAAAAAAACCACGGAGTAGGGAGGGTGGAGGATGTGGTTTTAAAGAGATGGGGGGGTGTGGTCTAGGGTGGGGGCAGAGCTTGAGGTCACAAAATTCCGGGAGGTCCGGAGATCACTGGGGGCGGGGGCGGGGTGGGGCTGGGGGCTTGTCGCCCAGGCTCCGCCCTTTGCGGAGCTTATAAATAGGTGCCCATCCTAAGGGTGCGTGAGGAGACGTTGGAGCGGTACCGAGGACCTGCCTGAAAACTTGCTGCTGAGAAGGACATTTTGGAGGTTTTGTTGGCTGGAAGAGGGGTCTCTGGAATCCCACTTCTAGATCTTTATTGAAGATTGAAAGGAATTAATTTAGGGCCATGGGGACAGCGAAGGTAAGAACGATACAGTTACTGGTTTTTGCTTGTTTGGGGTACGCTCCGAAAGGCAAGCCTTAATGGTGATGGCTGTGCTCTCTTCCTAGCCATCTTAGAGCCTTTCCATTTCTTCCCCAGCCTGCAGTGCCACAGTTCCACCAGTTCTCTTTGGATGTCATTTCCTATAAAGGATTTATCCCTGTTTGATTCACCTTCCTGTGGTAGGGAAAGTCACCTGGAGAAGTTGTGTTTGTTTCTCGTTTTTTTTTTTTTCTTTAATACAATTACAGGCTACTGAGAATGTGAGGATGAAACCGGTTGAGTGTTCAGGGGATCAGGGGCTGCTTGGTTGTGTTGATTACGAGTGTGGGTCTGAGAACCAGCAAGAGGATTTCTCTGGACGCCTTAGACATTGAAAGGACCTGGGATTTGTTGTGGGGCCTGGGTCGGTGTCCAGCCATCTGTTCTATGACCTATGGGATTCCCTGGATACTAAGGAGAGAGAATTCCAGTTGTCCTTCCTGTTGTGGTCGATTGTGAGTGCACAATATTTTAATGTATTATTGTGTTATGGATGCAGTATTTGTAGGGAGAAAGGTATTTTCATTCACTAAGGTAACTTACTTGAAAATAAAAGAAGAGAAGGGATGAAAAAGTGGGAAGGCCCTCCATAATAGTAAATGATGAGAGAAAAAGAAGAGGTTTTTACTAAAAGGAGAGGATTAAACAGAACGCGGTGCCCTGGCGGGGCTTCAGGGGTACTAGATGCCTGGGAGGCAAGGTCAATTTGGGGAACTGAAACTCCTGGCCTGCCACTGTCTGACCTGAGAGGGAAGGAGTTTAAGGTGAGGAGGGGTTGGGGTTCTCAGGCGTAAAAAGTGAGCTACCTTGAGGTGGAAAGTAAGATCACGCCCACTGGAATTATTCCCAGCAAGGTGAGTGATGACTGGGTGGATTACTGCACAGCCCCTCACAAAATGTCTCCATCTGGGGTTGGGCGTGAGCTTGTGCTCGCCCCCTGGTGGGTGGGTGGGGGATAACAGTACATTATTAAGTGAACGGGAAGAATTTCAGATGGGACCAAGGATACAGTAGGTTGATCCTGTAGATTACGTGATGCAGTTAAGACCAGCCTGGTGATGACGACACACCACCAGTACTCGGGCTTCTGTGGAATCTGGGGTACGGGTGAGCATACGCTGGATCTAGCTGTTTCCAGAGTCAATTGTTCTTAGCAATCCTAAGGCATTTTACTGTGCCCTCACAATTTTTTCTATTCCTGAGCACAGTTCTATGCTTGCTCTTACCTGGGGCTGTTTTCTGAATGCTTCCAAACCGACTAACCCAGTTATCTTAACTTCTCCCTTTTCTCAAATTCTCTTGCCACTTTCCCCAAGTTTACTCTGCATGCTCACCCATGTATTTCCAGATAAGCTCTTCAGTTCTTTCGTGTTCCTCATTCATTACCTAAATCGTTAAGTTTTTGTTGTTTTCATACCGCTCACAGGCTGAGTTCTTCTGATATATACATCTTCTTAATAAGAGGCAACCACCAACAAGAGTTTTGACTGTTTCTTCTCTCCTCCCTCCCCCCCCCCCAGGTCACCGCCCCTCTGATCTTTGCCATCACGATTGCTACAATAGGCTCTTTCCAGTTTGGCTACAACACTGGAGTCATCAATGCTCCTGAGGAGGTGAGTGCCAGGCAGCTAGAGTTTGGAATAGGATAATTATTCCTTTAGGTAGTGTTTCCAGAATTAACAAGTTTAGACACACTTGGTAGGTAGCTTGGCTAAGACCTAGAGGGGGAATGATATTGGTGGGGGTCTATTTGAATCATTGATCAAGGCAAAAGGCTCAGGGGCTCCCTGTACCCTGGACTGTACCCATTCTTCCTCTCACCCTACGGTGACACACTTCCTTTATTATCTCTTAGGGGTTAGTTACAAAGTCTCAGGGTGAGAGGGTGGCTGGGATAGTCACCAAACAAGAGTACATCAGTACTACTACCTACTGGAATTTTCAGGACAAATAAAAAATTATTCTTTTCAGAGCCGGTAACATTAACTCCAGTGTTACCTGTCTCATCCATTGCCATCTATTTATTCCCTTGATCCGCTACCTAGAAAGTAACTGTAATGCTGTTCTCGTAGGGAGGGGAAGATCCCCAATGTTTGTTTCTTTTCTCTTCCAGTTGTAACCGTCTCTTCTCCCACCAACCATTTTAATTTGCAGATCATAAAGGACTATCTCAATTACACTTTGCAAGAGAGGTTCAAAAACCCTCCCTCTGAGGTGGTACTCACGTCCCTGTGGTCCTTGTCTGTGGCCATCTTCTCCGTTGGTGGTATGGTTGGCTCCTTTTCTGTTGGACTCTTTGTCAACCGGTTTGGCAGGTATTAATACTTTTTTTTTTTTTTTTTTTTGGCTGAGTTGGGTTTTGGTTGCTGCACGCAGGCTTTCTCTAGTTGTGGTGAGCGAGGGCTACTCTTCGTTGCTGTGCGCGCGCTTCTCACTGCAGTGGCTTCTTTTGTTGCGGAGCTCAGGCTCTAGGTGCGTGGGCTTCAGTAGCTGTGGCGTGCGGGCTTCAGTAGTTGTGGTGCACGGGCTTAGCTGCTCCGTGGCATGCGGAATCCTCTCAGACCAGGGCTTGAACCTGTGCTCCCTGCATTGGCAGGCAGATTCTTAACCACTGCGCCACCAGGGAAGTCCCAGTTTGGCAGGTCTTGATCAGAAGCTGGGCAAGGAAGGGGTCTATACTGGTTCCATTGAGGACAAGAATTGAGGCTTAGAGCAGGGAGGTGAAGATGCATTTGAATGAGAGAACCTCAAATTCCCATCAAGGGAAAACTAGTCCCACAGATTGCTGGGCTCCAACCCAGATTCAGGCCTAATAATTACTCTGGGGTAGGGTGGGATAATTTTAATTTCTAGCAAATTTCTAGCTGATGCTGTTAGTTTGTGGACCACTTTGAGAACAACTGGCCTTAAAGTGCTTGCTAAAATTCTAGCCTACAGCTAGGACGTAGAGGGGAGAATCTTAAACAAATTCTTTAGGTGAGTGTTATGCATACTGAGGTGTAAGAACCATTGATCTTGATTATCCCAACCAGATATGTTCTGATACTAGAAAGTGGAAAAATTAGACCAAAAGATATGTGAGCCTGGAGAAGAGTAGAATGATTAGGAAAGAAGGGGGGGATCAGGTCTGTTTTGCTAACTTCACTTGTTTTTGTTTAATCTTTCAGGCGCAATTCAATGCTTATTGTCAACCTGTTGGCCATCGCTGGTGGCTGCCTTATGGGGTTCTGCAAAATAGCGGAGTCATTTGAAATGCTGATCCTGGGCCGACTGGTTATTGGCCTCTTCTGTGGACTCTGCACAGGATTCGTGCCCATGTACATTGGAGAGATATCTCCCACGGCCCTGCGGGGGGCCTTTGGCACTCTCAACCAGCTGGGCATCGTTATTGGGATTCTGGTGGCCCAGGTACTCTAGAACTTACTGAGTGTTAGTTTCACAACTCATTAAATGAATTTACATAGAGAAGACAGTCAAGAGAATGTCTGGCACAGAGAACTGTCTTCAATATCCTATGATAAACCATAATGGAAAAGAATATATATTTCTTTAAATATATATATATATATATGCATAACCGAATCACTGTGCTGTACAGCGGTAATTAACACAACATTGTAAATCAACTATACTTCAATTGAAAAAAGAACGTCTGGCACACATTCAACTATATATGTTTCAGACATTAATTAATATTACTATAGTTCACAGACAGCTAAGGAAGCAGGCAGGGTAGAAAAAGTAGAAGAGACTATCTTTTCCCGTGATGAAAGAACAGATGATCTTCTGAACATTTTTTTAAAATCAACTTGTAGCCTGTACAGTATGGAATTTATAGTATTGTCTTTGTCTGGTTTCTAGATCTTTGGTCTAAAAAACATCTTGGGGACTAAAGAGCTCTGGCCGCTGCTCTTGGGCTTCACCATCATCCCAGCCATCCTCCAATGTGCTGCCCTTCCATTTTGCCCTGAAAGTCCTAGATTCTTGCTCATTAACAGAAAGGAAGAGGAGAGCGCTAAGGAGAGTGAGTACCCTTCACGCCTTCACTGTAGGAACCTTAGGCTTGTGGTTTGTTTTAGGATGAGGACATTGGATCTGGTTTTCGTCATCTTTCGCTGTCTGATTATGCTTAAGTCAGAAACTTGCAGCCCCTGAAGGATGGGGTGAGAAGGCGAGTTAAAGCCAGATGCTGGTTGAGCCGCCAGATGCAGGGCTCATCTGGGCGGCTTCTTCCCATCCGTCTCACGGGGAAAAAGAATTCGGGACAGCGCCTTACCATTAACCTTTCCCCTTCATGCTTTTCACCAGTTCTCCAGCGACTGTGGGGCACCCAGGATGTGGCTCAGGACATCCAGGAGATGAAAGATGAGAGTATAAGGATGGCACAGGAAAAAAAAGTCACTGTGGTGGAACTCTTCCGAGCCCCCAGCTACCGACAGCCCATCGTCATCTCCATCATGCTCCAGCTCTCTCAGCAGCTCTCGGGGATCAACGCTGTGAGTGCCCACTTGTCTGTCAAACGTGTCCTACAATATTCCACTTAAAACACCTGACCAGAGGTGAATAGCATTGGTTGCTCACCTTCTTTTATATCCAGGGGTCCCTCACAATGCTTGCCACAGAGCAGCCTCTCAAAACATGCTCTTTACCCAGGTTTCCATTTCGTTTTTTTTTTTAATTTTTTCATTTTTATTTGTTTATTTTTAAATTTTTTTGGTTGGATCTTAGTTCCCCAACCAGGGATCAAACCCATGCCCCTTGTAGTGGAAGCATGGAGCCCTAACCACTGGACTGCCAGGGAATTCCTATTTCTTAAAATTATCTATAGTACATGTTTTCCATGTGGAAAGATGAGAGAATCAGCTAAAAGTTTGTCACCCTTAGCCTTGGAACTTATAGTTAACGTTTGTCCTCTTCCAGATTTTGTTTTTAATATACAGAGTATCACAATTTGTCAATTTTTATTAATCCTCTTTCTTTGACCACTCATTTTAAAAATTTTCAGTCCTCTTTAACTCTGATCTGTCTTATTACATGATGTTATCAGTGATAACGTAAGCCATATAATCAAAGCAGATCTGAGAGTTGATATACCTTGGGTTTTTTCCCAGGACTGTACAATTTAAAATCAGTGTAAAGCCCTGGGGAGCAATTAGGAGGTGTGTGGGCACACAGGCAACCTCAGAGTGAGCTGGGCTTATCATTCTCTATATTTTTTACAACTTAGAATAGTGACTATGATAGTTAAGTGTGAGGCAAAATGCAAGCTAGCAGTGGGCAGGTAGCCATTGTGTTCTATGCAAAAATCAGCTTCTGCTCTTGAGTTTTGGTTGTGGGCAGAGAGGGTATTCCTACACCTATCCTTCTGCAGATAAAATATTTGGATATGAAGAACACCCACCCCTGTCCCCCTTCTAAGTACTGGTTCACGCCCTGAGGGTTTCCCATCGTAATGTGATCAGTGTGATCAAATCGTTTTGTGACAAAGCGTTTTGCAAAACACATGATAACTCAAAATACAAAGTTTGTCCTTAGCCTTTTCTGCCTAACGCACCACAAGGATACTTGTGTTTGAAATCGCAGTGCATCTCCTGAGGACTCAGAGGCTGTCATATCAGACCTTGGGAGGAAAGATAGTTTGAAAAAGCCTCTCAGGTGGTTTTGATGGATATCAATCTCCAATTTCCACATTTGAAAAACCACTGTAATTCAAATATACTCTCAAGACTTTCCAGAACAGCAAGGCTGGGACTAGAGTGAGGTGTCCAGATACAAGACGTGTCCTGAGAAGGACCGCCTTCTTCAATTCTATACCCCAGGCGCCTGCTTGCCTCCCCCGAGTCGAAGCCCTGCAAAACAGGATCAGAAAAAGACCACCCCGGGAAAGTTACAAATGATAGATGAGTGCTCTGCTGGTAGGACCTACCCATCGCCCAGCCCCTATCTCCGCCCTTTCAGGAAATGGTGTGTGAAAGTCAGTTTTCCAACCTACCTTTGAACAAAGGATGTTTTCTAATTTCCCTTAAAGGCAGAGGGGGTAAGAGGCTGGATAGTGTTTACCCAGCAGAGTAAACTGCCTTCAGGTAAGATGATGTGGCCTAGCTCCATGGCGCCAGGCAGCAAGATTTTACTGTAAGAAGTTTGCTTGAGATGAGCATATAACGTGTTAGGTTTTTGACATGTGAGCTTTTATATAAGGAAGAGAATTGGCATAGCTGTTCATCTCTGGTTTTAACTGTTCAAACGTCTTTCCTCACAAGCTTTATATTATTAAATATTCTTCGATTTTTTTTTTTTTTTAAATTCCATGCTTCTCTCCTAGAGCAGCAGTTTTCAATGAGGATGACACCCCATATCTCAGTTTCCAAGAGCTCAGCCTGAATCTTATTTTGGAAAATATACATAGTTTCTATCTTAGGTTGTAGGGATTTGAAGACTTGTTTCTGGAGACGGTCACTCCCATTGTCGAAGCATATGTTCATCAAAAAGTCTGATGAATACTGGCTGCTACGAGGGCAGGTACTCTGGGTGAAATCATAAACCCCTAAACCAAACCTGAGGGACTGAGCCATCTAGATCCTGTTCCCTTGTTATCTTGAGGTCTGAGACCAGTGTTTTGACATCTCTTTAGCTGTGGTAGTTGCAGCAGCCCTACGTATTAGCACAGTGTTGAGCAAATAATAAAAATAGTATACATTAAATTGTAGTTTATTTAATAGTGTCTATTCAATTAAAATAATAGCTGGTGTTAGTTTGTAAAACACTTGCAAAGACCTAGTCCCTGGAATTCCAGCCCAAGTTCTGCTTCTAAATCACGATCAGGCTGAGGTTACTCTTCAGTTTCTTCACTATCAAGTGGAGACATCAATGCCTGTCATTGTTGGTCGGGGTGGGAGTTGGAGTAAGTCTATTGGAAAAGTGTAATTGAAAAACTTAAAGGGACTTAAGCCTTTATATGTAAGTTACTAAAGTAAACTTAAGGAAGAGGCTAAATGGAGCAGTAAGAAGAAGCATAGTTAGAAGGAAAAAAAAGTGGAAATAAGTAGCTAGAATTGAAGACGACTGAAGAAGAGAATAGAGATAAGATAACAGAAGATCGTTGTTTGCGGAAAAGATACCGTGATTGAACAAAATCCCTGGGAAGTACTCCTTAACTTCTGGGACTTTTCTGACTTGATTTTTTGGAGGGTTCCATGTAACTGCTATGCACAATTGTATTTCACAGTTGCATCTTTTGTTCCCTGTTAGGTGTTCTATTACTCGACAGGAATCTTCCAAGATGCAGGTGTCAAGGAGCCGATCTACGCCACTATTGGTGCAGGCGTGGTTAATACCATCTTCACTGTGGTTTCTGTAAGTTGGATGTTTTGATCATTGTTGAGGTGGGAGAAGAATTCTTGCTACACACGTTCAAGGATGGGTTGCATGTCCTTCCACACCCCCCTTCCGTCATTTAGTTAAACTTTTTCTCCTTTAATTCCTTTTGGGGGAAAAGGGCTATTGAGTGGGTAATGGGTAAGACAGTCTTCACTCTTCAAACACATAGGGAATGGATGGGCAAGAGGAAGTATAGAGGGGATTCTGTAGGGTGCTTTTAACTTGACGCTGGAAGAGAGGAAGTGTAACTATAGCAGGTAGCCTGCTGTTGGTCAGGCAGGTTCCAGAGCTCATATAGTTGTTTTCATGAAAGGGAATGCAGATATTTCTTTTTTATTCTTTTAGGTGTTCCTGGTAGAAAAGGCAGGGAGGAGGACGCTACACCTGATAGGCCTCGGAGGGATGGCTTTTTGTTCCGTCCTCATGACGATTTCTTTGTTATTAAAGGTGAGTCTTCTTTGCGAAGGAAGGGGGTGGGAAGGGGGTGGTGCGGAAAGGTGAGGGGGTGGGTAGTTGAGGTTTGGAGATCATACAAATGACATTTGGGAGAGGCAACATGCCCAGAGTTTTAAGACAAGTGGATTAGCAGAGATAGATGATTAAATTGCTATAATCCCTATATCTATATAACATATAGTTTGTAAAATACATTATCTCATCTAATTCTTAAAGAAACCTTGAGGTCATTATTCCCCTTTTACAGCTCTTAAGATGGTCTCAGTGCAGAATGACACTTGTGATCACACTGCTAGGTTTCAAAGACCCGAGGCTTCTAGGACTTCCCTGGCGGTCCAGTGGTTAAGACTCTGCACTCTCAGTGCAGGGGGCACGGGTTCAATCCCTGGTGGGGGAACTAAGATACCCCATGCCGTATGGTGAGGCCAAAACAAAAAAAGAAGAAAGAAACAAGGACCTAAGGCTTCTAGGTCCAGTAACTCCTTTATACCGCGGGACGGAAGGAACTTTTCATTATCAGTCAGTGCTCATCTCTGGGGAGCTGGATGCTGCCTGGGGCCTGCTTTCTCTGATACTAACTTTCCTTTGTTCCCTTCTCGTAGGATAATTACGGTTGGATGAGCTTTATCTGTATTGGGGCCATCTTACTCTTCGTGGCCTTCTTTGAAATTGGCCCAGGCCCCATCCCCTGGTTTATTGTGGCTGAACTCTTCAGCCAGGGACCCCGCCCGGCTGCCATGGCAGTGGCTGGCTGTTCCAACTGGACCTCCAACTTCTTGGTTGGACTGCTCTTCCCCTCAGCTGCAGTAAGTAACCTAAAACTCACCCAGCCCATCTCGAGACCAGCGAATACATAGTTCTGCCTAGAAACAGAATGGTAATAATAAGCCTTAGGATTCCAAACCAGTATTTAAAATCCATCATCTGGCTTAGCCTTAATGGCTTTATGATGTTGATGATGAGGTGGGTCCTATTATAAGATGGCCTAGAGCTGATTTGTTAAGTAAAGGAACCAGCCGTGGACATCTAGAAGGCATTCCCAGTTCCCATGAGTCTTTCAGAAACCCAGATCTTAAAACTCATAATCAGAAGGCCTAAAATAACTCAATAGGTATTTGGAAACGGCTAACTTCAATGACTCGGAAAAGGAATGACAAAAAATTGCAGAGAAATATAGTAAGCTACCAATGAAATCATAAACAAGTCTCTGAAGAAACCTTACTGTCTTCATGAAGTCTTAGAAGGGTTATGGCTTCAGGCCCATTGGAAATAACGATTGCGAGGGAAACTGGAGTTTATCAGCAACCAGATTTTGACACCGACTCTCCTTGTTTTGTGGCCTTTCCCTAGTTCTATTTAGGAGCCTACGTTTTCATTATCTTCACGGGTTTCCTTGTCATCTTCTGGGTCTTCACCTTCTTCAAAGTCCCTGAGACTCGTGGCAGGACTTTTGAGGAAATTACACGAGCCTTTGAAGGGCCGGTGCTGGCGGGTAACCGAGGTGAGAAAGGTCCCATCGTGGAGATGAACAGCATCCAGCCCACGAAGGACACCAACGTCTAAGCAGTGCCTCCTTCCCACCTCCCTCCTGTCATGAAAAAGCAACCTCTCCCTAAGCAGGGGAGAGACCTCATCAGGTTGTAACCCAGGACCATTTCTGAATGCTGCTACTCAATTCTTTTCTCATCTCACACACCCTTGGGCGCTCAGAGGATCCCAATGCTGGGGTTAGTTGTTATCTTCAAAGGCTTTTAAAATTTTCATTTCTTGGACAATCTCTTCTGTTCAGGAGAGACCAAGGGAACCTGCCTTCATTTCAGGAGGGATTGGCTGCTTGGCATATGACAACTCTGCCAGCTCCTGCCCCCTTAGGCTCTACTATTGCCTCTCGAGGGCATCTAGGGGAGTGGGCATGAGGCTGCAGTTCCTCCGACCTCGATTTACCAGGAAGCAGATACACGTAAGAATGTGGAGGGCAGAGAGGGATTCCATAAGACCGTCTTCCTCACTTCCATATGGCTCTGCAGAGCAAACTAACTTGAGTTTTATTTATTTGATCTTCTGGTTTTATTGCATAAATATTTATTTTTGTAAGTATATAGTAATTTTACCAAATAATAAAAGCATGAGGAAATTGAGGTTAGAGGGAGGTGCTTAAAGAGGTTATGGGGGGAAAAAAAAAAGAGGTTATGGGGTGGAAGATTTAATACCGAAGAGGTTAGGGTGCAATAAGAAGGGACAAATTCAGGGAGAAATGTGATGCATTGTTGGAGGGTGTATGACGTGGTGTGTGAGGTTTGCACGTTGCCTCTTAACAATTTCTGTCCTTCAGGTGAAAACTCAAATCTCAGAAAAGTCACGTGCCTGTATGAAGAAGCTATTAGTTCCTTTGGAACTTTTTCCTTTGTTTAAGATTATATGTAGTATTACTTGAAATCTAGGATTATCACTAAGATGGGCATTGTAGTTAATGGTAGTTGATGGGTTCTAATTTTGGATGGAGTCCAGAGAAGGGATGGTTATTTCTAGAAATCCTCTCTCCCCTCACTGGACCAAACGGCTTCTTTGTAGTGAACTCACTTTTTTTTTTTTTTTAATACTCCTATCATCTGGTGGGAGAGCCTTCCAAATGAACAAGCCAAAATATTAGTTCTTGGTAGAGGTTTGTTATTTCTTCAGTTTGTTCTTTAGAAGATTTTAGATGTTGATTTTTATTTTGTTTTAAGCCATAGCTTTAAAAGAATTCAGAGATGTGCATAGCTACCTTGGAATTTGTAACCTCAGCTCTGGGAGAGGATTTTTCCAGAAAGATTATTATCCAGTTGAAGTATGTTGTTACATTAGGGTCATCTCATGCTCATTTATGTCTGTTACCATGTCAAGTTACCCTTGTTACCATGTTACCATAGTATTATGTCAAGTGTCCTTCCAGGGACTTGAACCTTCCCACAGACCACACTTGACAGTATGCGTGGATGTGCAGTGGAGCCCACACTTGAGCGTGAGTGTATGTGCACTGTCACCTTGCTCTGGGTGGAAGTAGTTTATGGGTAACTTGTTTCCTCTATGTTCCTAAGGCCCCCTTTTGGGTAGAATGTCGATAGCACTGCCTCTGCTGGGTAGAATTTGAATCTATGGTTTTTTTTCAAACTTTAGAGTTCAGTCTTACCTGGCTGCCTTTCCTTTTTGGAGAGGAAGGGGAGAACTCCCTAAATTTTGAGACTGAGAGTGGAGGACTCACTCCATGCTCCGGGACTCGGTGCCTCTGGGGGGTGCTGGAGGGGAGTCACAGGGGAGAGGGAGGCATTCCTTGAAGGCAGTAAGAAACAAACTGAAGCTTCTAAATTCGGGGCGGTTCAGAGAGTTAGGTGAGATGGAGGGATCTACACTTGCCAGAGGCCATGGACACCTCCACGCCCATCCAGTTACCCAGTATTTTTAGAAATGGAGATTGGGCCCTTCTTCCCTTTTTCATATGTTGCTTGATCTCCCTCTCCCTCTTTGGTGCTTACATATTTCAGGCCCCTTAGCCAAACCCTTGCCTGTTGCCAGGATTTTGGTTCTAAGTTCTCACCATTCCCTCTGGTCCTTGAGCCTTTGGATAAAAACTCACAGAGCCGTGGGGTGGGGCTCTGCTGGAACGGCGGAGTTTCCTCTAACTGCACCTCCACTCTGGCTCCTCAGAACCAGTGGCTCGGCAGTCATGCAGTGTGGAGGTCTTCCCATTTCTCAGTGACCAGATTGTGAATAATTTCCAAACGGATTTTCTATTATTGTTACTATGGTTCTTTGTTTTGAAATAAAAATTCTGAATGTATATATAACATCACAGGCTTGGCTTTTTTGTTTTGTTTCGGTCCTTCCTGTGACAACAAAATCAGCTTTAATCCCAATGTGGCCACCCAGTACCTGTTGTAACCTTAAGTAAGTTTCTTCTACGAGAGTCTCGTACAAATGAAAACAGCAATACTTGTTTATTATGCAGATGAAATGGAAAAGCCTTAGCGCATTGCCTTGCATACTTAATAAATTATGTTGCTTGCTTTCCCCAGTGAGAATTCTTCTGATTTTTCTCTTATGCTCCTACCTATTTCCTTTCTCCTCCAGTCTTCAATCTCTAAAATTCATCCTACACTGATGTCAGGGCATCCATATGACATATACATATACATTTAAATCACTGTCCTGCTTAAAAATTCTTCAATAGCTTCCAGTCGACTACAGGAAAAACAGTCCCCTGGCTTAACAACCCCTCCAGGGGCAAGGTTCCTGCTACCTTTCGTTTCGATTCACCATTTCTTTCTTTTTTTGTTTAATTTTTATTTTATATTGGAGTATTGTTGATTAACAATGTTGTGTTAGTTTCAGGTGTACAGTAAAGTGATTCAGTTATACATATGTATTCTCTCTCTCTATATATATATCCCCATTCTTTTTCAGATTATTTTGCCATATAGGTTATCGCAGAATATTGAGTAGAGCTCCCTGTGCTCAACGGTAGGTCCTTGTTGATTATCTATTTTATATACAGTAGTGTGTGTATGTTCATCCCAAGCTCGTCATTTGTCCCCCTCCCCGCCACCTTTCCCTTTTGGTAACCATAAATTTGTTTTCGAAGTCTGTGAGTCTGTTTCTGTTTTGTAAATAAGAGTGCTATGAGTTATAAAAAATAAAAATAAAATTAGTTATAAATAAATAATTAGAAAACAGAAAATAACGCCTCATACCCACTACAGGCACTCCACACCTCCATGCTTTCCTTTCATGTAGTTCTGACACTCCCTTCCCTAGTTTCCATTCATTTACTACAGATATTTCTACTAGCCCAGGCAGGAGCTCCATAAAGGCTTCTTTACCCCCAACATAGTCCTTACACTGTGGTACTCTGTGTGTTAGAGGGGATGAAAGGATGAAACACCCTGGCTATCCTGAAAGAGCCCCAGTGAGTGCACCGTATTCCCCAAAATTGTGGTTGCCTTGGCTCCCTTTTTCCACCTTTGCTTCCTTATAATTCATTCTTCACATGATCAGAGTGATCTTTTAAAATCAGATCATGTCACTCGCTGCCCAAAGCCTTCCAGTTCCACTTAAAATAGTATCCAGGGGATGGTATCTAGAGGCACGCAGAATGGCCCAGCGTTTGAGGTACGTCCTAGACTGTCCTACAACAGCCTCTAACAAAACTAGGCCATCTGGAACCCCAAAACCTACATATAGTGTGTGCCCAGGCTGACTTTGAGGGGCTCGTGCTGTGAGACCTAAACTTTTTATAAGGTTGTCTAAAATGAGAAAGCATGTCAGGGGCTTCCCTTGGGGTGCAGTGGTTGGGAATCCGCTTGCCAGTGCAGGGGACAGGGGTTCGAGCCCTGGTCCGGGAAGATCCCGCATGCCGCGGAGCAGCTAAGCCCGTGTGCCACAACTACTGAAGGCTGCGTGCCTAGAGCCTGTGCTGTGCAACGGGAGAGGCCACTGCAATGAGAAGCCCGCGCACCACTACAAGGAGTAGCCCCCGCTTGCCACAACTAGAGAAAGCCCCTGCTTAGCAACAAAGACCCAACGCAGCCATAAATAAATAAATAAATAGATAGATAGATAAATAAATAAGCATGTCAGCAGGACCTGTGGTGGGTCCATGGGAGGTAAATGTGTCCATGACAGGATCAAGCATGCTTTCCTTATTGGGCAGAAAATCAAGAGTGTTGAAGGCAAAAGAACAGAGTCAGAGAGCTAAATTTTAAAATGGAGATTTTTTTTGTTGTTGGGGGTGGAATTCCCCGGTGGTCTAGCTGTTAGGATTTGGCGCTTTCATTGCAGAGGCCTGGGTTTGATTCCTGGTTGGGGAACTGAGATCCCACCAGCCACACGGTGCGGCAAAAAAATAAAAATAAGTAAATAAATGAAATAAAAATGGAGATTTTTGAGTAACAAAAAAGCAAAAAAAAAAAAAATAGTACCCAGACTTCTTTGCTGTGGCCTATAAACTGGGTGACCATATGGCCTAGTTTACTCTTATGACCCTGGTGTAGCTTTTTGTATCTGCTTGCATTCATTCTCATAACTGTCCTGACACTAAATTCTGCTTTCCTTGCCTAAAGGGTTTGCTGCTTCAAAGGATTTGCTCTTGTTACTTTCTTTGCTCACTGAAGTTTAGCCCCACTGGTCTTTCTAGTTCTCATGTACATCAAGTTCATGATCACTCAGGTTCTTGACATGTATCCTCTCGTGCTTGGAATATTCTGCCTCAGAATTTTGTATGGCTGAGTCTACTTTGTGGATTAGGGTTTAGTTAATCTCTGCAGAGGATAAGCTCCATAAAAGCAAGTACCTTGTCTTGTTATGCCTAGAACACTGCCTGACATATAACTGATTTTTATTAAGTATATCAGTCTGGCTCCTATCAGAATACCAAAACTTCTACAACTAAAAACATAAAGAAGACCAAAACCACACATTGACTTAAACAGGGAAAGTTTAACTAAAAAAAAAAAAAAAAAAAAATCAGGCTACGATAAGAACAAGTTAAAAATGATGGAAGAGAACTCAATATGGTATCCCAGGGCTGAGGGAGAGTATCCAAGGAAGGACAACTTTGGGAGGCCACCTCCCCAAAGCTGAGGTTCAGATCTCACTGGAAAAGGCATAGTAGCAGTCTACTGGCTAACAGAGGAGTTTGCTAGATTACACAGGCCAGAGCTGGTGTGCATTCCTCAGGCAAGCAGTCGACAACTCTCCAATAGGTGAGAGGACTGGGGCCTGGGGTGAATAGCGACTGCCAGACGTGGGCCGGGGCCATGAGGTGGCTGAGGGTGCTTGCATTCTTCGTGCTTGGCTGGGGCAGGACACCACCAAATGTTCACTCATCCACCCTGCTGATCTGTGGTGTAGCCGCTGGAACCAGCAGAAGCCCACTTTCCTCTACAATATCCTTCTAGCACCATCTACTGAGAAAACTTGATTGCACTCAACGCGCTAAGAGATGATCTAAAGGGAATTCCAGGGACTTCCCTGGTGGTGCAGTGGTTTAAGAATCTGCCTGCCAGTGCAGGGAACATGAGTTCTATCCCTGGTCCTGGAAGATCCCACGTGCCATGCCACGGAGCAACTAGGCCCCTGCACCACAACTACTGAGCCCACGCGCCGCAACCACTGAAGCCCGTGCGCCTAGAGCCCGTGCTCCGCAACAAGAGAAGCCACCGTGATGAGAAGCCCCACGCACCACAGCGAAGAGTAGCCCCCGCTCGCCGCAACTAGAGGAATCCTGTGCGCATCAACGGAGACCCAGCGCAGCATGAATGAATGAAGAAATAAGTATGTAAATAAATGGAATTCCATGCATTACCACAAGACAGGTCTTCTTTTTTGGCTGTATTGGGTCTCTGTTGCTGCACACGGGCTTTCTCTATTTACTGAGATCAGGGGCTACTCTTTGTTGCGGTGCGCGGGCTTCTCATCGCGGTGGCTTCTCTTGTTGCGGAGCACGGGCTCTAGGCGTGCGGGCTTCAATAGTTGTGGTGAACGGGCTTAGTTGCTCTACCGCATGTGGGATCTTCGCGGACAGGGCTCGAACCCGTGTCTCCTACTTTGGCAGACTGATTCTTAACCACTGAGCCACCGGGGAAGGCCCACGAGACAGGTCTTGAAGGACGAATTTGGAGCTGAGGCAGTAAATCGATAACTGGCACAATTGTTAGATGGCTGGCTGAAGGGGTCCTTGATTGACAGCGTCTCCTTCTTCCACAACTCCCAGAGCCTTCTGAACTTCAGATACAATTCAAGTTGCAAAGTGCCATTTTAGGAGGTGGGGAGGTGTGGGGTCCCAAAAGTGTCTGCTTCAGAAATTTGGCCAAGGTTCCAACTGGCTGGCTCCAGCTGAGCTTGCGCTGGAGGCCCCTGCCCAGGACCCAGCAAGTGAGACAGGGGGAGATGCAGAGGGAGCCCCTCTGCGCCTGAGGCCTCTGAGCTGCAGGACGATGTCTGGATCGAGGGTCCAGGTGAGGCCTGAGCCGGCCCGCTCTGGCTCTACGTTCTAGGTCTTCACCGCGCGCCCTCTTGGATGTCAAGTCCCAGGGTGGCACCAACGAATCTAGTAATATCTGTCCGTGATCCAGGCGGGCCACGGTGGCGGCGGCACCGCTGAAGCCGCGGATCCCGCCGGTCGTCCACCTCCCTCCGCTCCCACCCCTCCAGCTCCAGGGCTGGCCTAGGGCCTTTGCTTGCGCCCGCCCCCTCCTCCGCCCCGCAGTCACGGGAGGCTGGGCGGGCTCTGGACCAAACCGCGGACGCTGCAGGAGGCGGGGCCTCGGCCGCGCCAGGTCTCCCGCGAGCCTTCGCTGCGCAGGCTCGGGCGGCACCAGCAGCCCGCTAGATTCCATGCGGCTGAAGCCGTTTCCGGCTAAGACGCAGGACACGCTTGGCAAAGTGCAGACCTTCAAAGGCAGGTATTTCCCGCCTTTCTTATTCTGAAGAGAATTTAACTACCCTTTCTGGATTGCTCTAAGCTTTGTGACTTAATTGATATGACTAAATCATCTGAGTTGGCATAGGTTTCAGAGATTAAATTCAAATCTCACTTTTAAAAAATTGAATCGTCAAAACTGGAACCGGCACCCTGTCTCTTGACTATATGCTCCAGAACTGGACTAAAGTTAAATACCCAATAAGGTTTAAGGGTACCAGTTTTTGTTTTGTTTTGTTTTTTTGTGGTACGCGGGCCTCTCACCGCTGTGGCCTCTCGCGTTGCGGAGCACAGGCTCCGGACGCGCAGGCGCAGCGGCCATGGCTCACGGGCCCAGCCGCCCCGCGGCATGTGGGATCTTCCCGGACCGGGGCACGAACCCGCGTCCCCAGCCTCGGCAGGCGGACTCTCAACCACTGCGCCACCAGGGAAGCCCAGGGTACCAGTTTTTATACACTTTTACTAAAACGTTTTATTATGAAACGTTTCATCTTTATCAACCTGAAGTGAGAAAGGAGTCCTGTATTTTATTCTATTTTTTTAAATTTATTATTTTATTTATTTATTTATTTTTAGCTGCGTTGGGTCTTCGTTGCGGTGCACGAGCTCCTCATTGCGGTGGCTTCTCTTGTTGGGAGCACAGGCTCTAGGCGTGCGGGCTTCAGTAGTTGCGGCTTGTGGGCTCAGTAGTTGTGTCGCACGGGCTCTAGAGCACAGGCTCAGTAGTTGTGGTGCATGGGCTTAGTTGCTCCGTGGCATGTGGGATCTTCCTGGACCAAGGCTCGAACCCTTGTCCCCTGCATTAGCAGGCGGATTCTTTTTTCTTTTTTTTTTGCGGTACGCGAGCCCCTCACTGCTGTGGCCTCTCCCACTGCGGAGCACAGGCTCCGGACGCGCAGGCTCAGCGGCCATGGCTCACGGGCCCAGCCGCTCCGCGGCACGTGGGATCCTCCCGGACCAGGGCACGAACCCGTGTCCCCTGCATCAGCAGGCGGACTCCCAACCACTGCGCCACCAGGGAAGCCCAGCAGGCGGATTCTTTAACCACTGTGCCACCAGGGAATCCCGAGTCCTGTATTTTAAATTTGCATTTTTATTACGAGATTGAGCATTTTTTCGGTCTTTGTATTTCCTTATCTGCATACCATTTGTATATGTCAGAGGAGGAATATTTTGAAAAAGATGTGTTTTGGAGAAGAAACAAGACAAAATAAGTAGAGTTTATAAAGAAAATAGTTACTGTATGACCCAGCATTTCCACTCCTAGATATATTACCCATGAAAGATGAAAACTTGTCCACACAAAAACTTGTTCACACGTTTGTTGCAGCATAATTCACACTAACCCCAAACTGGAAGCAAACCATATATCCATTGACAGATATCCATTGACAGATAAACGGAAAACCAAATGTGGTATATCCGTACCATGCAATAGTACTTAGTCACAAGAAGGAATGAAGTACTGATACATGCTGTAATATAGATGACCCTTGAAACCACACGTGTATAAAGCCAGTCACAAAAGACCACATATTATATGACTCAATTTATATGAAATTTCCAGAACAGGCAAATCTATAGAAAGATGGTAGCTTAGTGGTGACCTAGAACTAAGGGGAGAAAAACAAAGGGGGGTGGGGACACAGAGAGATAAAAAATGACTTCTAATGGGTACAAAGTTTCTTTTTAGGGTGATGGAAACACTCTAAAATTAGATTATTCATCTAATAATCTGGTTCCACAACTCTGTATAAATGCTAAGAATTATTGAATGGTACGCTTTCAGTGGGTGAACCTTATATATAAATTATGTAGAAATAAATCTGTGTAATAAAAAGATTAAAACAAAAAGGAAAATAAGAGAATAAGTAGTCATATAAAAACCTAAATGCAGGGCTTCTCTGGTGGCGCAGTGGTTGAGAGTCCGCCTGCCGATGCAGCGGACACAGGTTCGTGCCCCGGTCCGAGAGGATCCCACATGCCGCAGAGCGGCTGGGCCCGTGAGCCATGGCCAATGAGCCTGCGCGTCAGGAGCCTGTGCTCCGCAATGGGAGAGGCCACAACAGTGAGAGGCCTGCGTATGCAAAAAAACCCAAAAACCTAAATGTCCTGATAGGAAACTGGTAAAACTAAATTTTGAACCATCCTGTAATAGAATATTATGCAGATAGTCAATGTAATTGAATGAGTAGATATTTGTGTCCTGTGTGTGAGGGATTTGATTTCCCTGCATTCTGAACAACCCTTATTAATATCTGACTTTTTGATTTTATGCATCCTAGTGGGTGTGAAATGATATCTCAGAGTGGTTTTCATTTGCATTTCCTTAATGACTAATGCTGTTGAACATCTTTTTTATGGGCTTATTGGCCATTTCTATATCTTCTTTGGTGAAATGTCTATTCAAGTCCTTTGCTTCTGTTTAATTGAGTTACATGAGTTTTTATTTATTTATTTTTAACACCTTTATTGCTTTACAATGGTGTGTTAGTTTCTGCTTTATAACAAAGTGAATCAGTTATACATATACATATGTCCCCATATCTCTTCCCTCTTGCATCTCCCTCCCTCCCACCCTCCCTATCCCACCCCTCTAGCTGGTCACAAAGCACCGAGCTGATCTCCCTGTGCTATGCGGCTGCTTACCACTAGCTATCTATTTTACGTTTGGTAGTGTATATATGTCCATGCCACTCTCTCACTTTGTGGTAGTGTGTAGTGTGTTTGGTAGTGTGTATATGTCCATGCCACTCTCTCACTTTATTGTTTGTAGATTTTTTGATGATGGCTATTCTGACCAGTGTGAGATGATATCTCATTGTAGTTTTCATTTGCATTTCTCTAATGATTAATGATGTTGAGCATTTTTTCATGTGTCTGTTGGCAATCTGTATATCTTCTTTGGAGAAATGTGTATTTAGGTCTTCTGCCCATTTTTGGATTGGGTTTTGTTTTTTTAATATTGAGCTGCATGAGCTGCTTGTAAATTTTGGAGATTAATCCTTTGTCAGTTGCTTCATTTGCAAATATTTTCTCCCATTCTGAGTGTTGGCTTTTCGTCTTGTTTATGGTTTCGTTTGCTGTGCAAAAGCTTTTAAGTTTCATTAGGTCCCATTTGTTTATTTTTGTTTTTATTTCCATTTCTCTGGGAGGTGGGTCAAAAAGGATCTTGCTGTGATTTATGTCATAGAGTGTTCTGCCTATGTTTTCCTCTAAGAGTTTGATGGTGTCTGGCCTTACATTTAGGTCTTTAATTCATTTTGAGTTTATTTTTGTGTATGGTGTTAGGGACTGTTCTAATTTCATTCTTTTACATGTAGCTGTCCAGTTTTCCCAGCACCACTTATTGAAGAGGCTATCTTTTCTCCACTGTATATTCATGCCTCCTTTATCAAAGATAAGGTGACTATATGTGTGTGGGTCTATCTCTGGGCTTTCTGTCCTGTTCCATTGATCTATATTTCTGTTTCTGTGCCAGTACCATACTGTCTTGATTACTGTAGCTTTGTAGTATAGTCAGAAGTCAGGGAGCCTGATTCCTCCAGCTCCGTTTTTCTTTCTCAAGATTGCTTTGGCTATTCTTTTTTTTTTTTTTTTTGCGGTACACGGGCCTCTCACTGTTGTGGCCTCTCCCGCTGCAGAGCACAGGCTCCAGATGCACAGGCTCAGCGGCCATGGCCCACAGGCCCAGCTGCTCCGCGGCATGTGGGATCCTCCCGGACTGGGGCACGAACCTGCGTCCCTTGCATTGGCAGGCAGACTCTCAACCACTGTGCCACCAGGGAAGCCCTCTTTATTTTTTATTTATTATTTTTATTGAGTTCTTTATATAGTCTGGATGAGTCTCTTATCAAATATATGATTTGCAAATACCATTCTGTAGATTGTCTTTAAACTTTTTTTTTTTTTTTTTTTGGCCACACTGCGGCTTGTGGGATCTTAGTCCCCTGACCAGGGATCAGACCCTGTTCCTCAGCAGTGAAAGCGTGGAGTCTTAACCACTGGACTGCCAGGGAATTCCCTCTTTCCATTTTCTTGATAGTGTCCTTTGACATACAGAAGTTTTAAATTTTGTTCGTGGGCTTGTAAAATGGTATAACCACTATGAAAAATACTATGGAGTTTCCTCAAAACATTAAATATAGAGCACTATATGATCTAACAATCCCACTTCTGGATATATGACCAAAAGAATTGAAAGCAGGGTCTTGAGATATTTGCATACCCATGTTCATAGCAGCACTCTTCACAATAGCCAAGTGGAAGCAACCCAAGTGTCCAGCAATGGATGAATGGATAAACACAGTGTCCAATATGCATCCAAGGGAATTTTTTTTTAATTTATTTAATTTATTTATTTTTGGCTGCGTTGGGTCTTTGTTGCTGTGTGCAGGCTTTCTCTAGTTGTGGTGAGTGGGGGCTACTCTTCGTTGCAGTGTGCGGGCTCTAGGCGTGCGGGCTTCAATAGTTGTGGCACATGGGCTCAGTAGTTGTGGCTCACAGGCTCTAGAGCGCAGGCTCAGTAGTTGTGACGCACGGGCCTAGTTGCTCCACGGCATGTGGGATCTTCCTGGACCAGGGCTCGAATCCGTGTCCCCTGCATTGGCAGGCGGATTCTTAACCACTGCGCCACCAGGGAAGCCCCACATCCAAGGGAACATTATTCAGGCTGCAAAAGGAAGGAAATCCTGCATATCCCATTGCATGGGTGAATCTTGAGGCCATTATGCTAAGTGAGATAAGCCAGTCACAAGAATAAAAGTACTGTATACTTCTCCTTGCGCGAGGTATTTAAAGCAGTCAAACTCAGGGCTTCCCTGGCAGTCCAGTGTTAAGACTTCTCATTTCCAATGCGGGGGATGTGGGTTTGATCCCTGGTTGGGGAACTAACATCCCACATGCTGCACGGCACAGCCAAAAAAAGATTTTTTTTCAATATATATATATTTTAAATTTATGTATTTGGCTGCGCTGGGTCTTAGTTGCGGCACACAGGATCGTTGTTGCTGCGTGCGAGATCGTTGTTGCCACATGTGGGATCTTCTTTGTGTCATGCAGGATCTAGTACCCTGACCAGGGATGGAACCTGGGGCCCCTGCATTGGGAGCACGGAGTGTTAACCACTGGACTGCCAGGGAAGTCCCCAAATTTTTTTTAAAAAAAGAAAAAAATATTAAAGCAGTCAAACTCATAGAAACATAAAGGAGAATGGTGGTTACCAGGGGCTGGGGGAAGGGGAAACAAGAGTTGTTTAATGGGTATAGAGCTTCATATTTGCAAGATGAAAACGTTCTGGATATTTGCTTCTTCACAACAATGTGAATATACTTCACTCCACTGAACTGTACATTTAAAAATGGTTAATATCGTAGTCCTTTTGGACTGCTTTAACAAGCTACTGTAGACTGGATAGCTTATGAACAGCAGAAATTTATTTCTCACAGTTTTGGTCTGGAGGCTGAAGCCCAAGCTCAGTGTGCCTGCTTGTTTGGATGAGGGCCACCTTCTGGGTTGCAGTCTTCTCGTTGTATTCTTTCATGGCAGAAGGGGCAAGGAAGCTTTCTTATGGAGCTATTATAAGTGCACTAATCCCTTTCATGAGAGCTCCACCCTCATGACCTGATCAGCTCCCAAAGGCCCCCAGCAACTAATACCATCACATTCGTCATTAGGATTTAAACATATGAATTGGGGGGACACAAACATTCAGACCACAGCAGTTAAGATAGTTTATAAAAGTTTTAAATTTTTGATTAAGTCCAGTTCATCCATGTTTTCCTTTTGTTATTCGTGCCTACCAGACTGGCAGACCTTTGAATATCTGTAAATATCAACTGCAGGCAAGAATGCAAAATGGGGACTGTCTTTACTGCTAGTAAGAGTGTAAAGTTGTGGGCTTCCCTGGTGGCGCAGTGGTTGAGAGTCCACCTGCTGATGCAGGGGACACAGGTTCGTGTCCCGGTCTGGGAGGATCCCACATGCCGCGGAGCGGCTGGGCCTGTGAGCCATGGCCGCTGAGCATGCGCGTCCGGAGCCTGTGCTCCGCAGCGGGAGAGGCCACAACAGTGAGAGGCCCGCGTACCGGAAAAAAAAAAAAAAAAAAAAAGAGTGTAAAGTTGTACCAGCACTTTAGAAAACAGTTTGACTTTATGTGGGAAAGTGGAATATGTATGGCCCCTATTCTTCACCCACCCCACCCTACACCCAATTCCATGCTCTCTACCAAGTGGTTTTTGTAGTTCTGTTATGGTCTGAATGTTTGTGTCCCCCAAAATTAATATACTGCAATCCTAACCCCCAAGGTGATGGTATTAGGAGGTGGGGCCTTTGGGAGATGATTAGGTCATGTAGACAGAGCTCTCAGGAATGGGATTAGTGCACTTATAAAAGCCCCACAAGAAAGCTCCCTTGCCCTTTCCACCGTGTAAGATTACAGCAAAAGGATGGCAGTCCACGAACCAGGAAGCAGGCTCTCACCAGACACTGAACCTGCTGGTGACTTGATCTTGGAATTCCCAGCCTCCAGCACTGTGAGAAATACATTTCTGCTGTTCATAAGCCACCCATGGTATTTGGTATTTGGTATTTTTGTTTTAGCAGCCCAAATGAACAAAGACAAGTTCCTTCTACTAAAAGGGAGAGATATGCTTCCCCTTAACTTTAGGTTTAGCCGTATGACTTGACTTGGCCAATAGAGTAAGGCAGAAATAACTGTGTGGAAGGGGCAAGGGAGCTGAGTCTCCAATGAGCTTCCTTGATAGAGAGTGTTTCACACATGTTGTCACAAGTCATCGCTGGGAGAATCAAGTATACCCATGACTGCCCTGGGAGAGGACTCGGGGAAGCTTGTACCGAGTTTCCAGGCTTTGCCCTACGAACCCTTTGGTGATTTTGCTTTGTACTCTTTCACTATAATAAATCTTAGCTGTGAGTACTACTCTGTGCTGAGTCCTATGAGTCTTCCTAGTGAATCACTGAGCCTGGGGGTGGTCTTGGCAACTCTTGATACATTAACCTTAGAAGTGTACGGAGGGACTTCCCTGGTGGTCCAGTGGTTGAGACTCAGCATTCCCAATGTAGAGGGCCTGGGTTCGATTCCTGGTCAGGGAACTAGATCCTGCATGCCGAAACGAGAGATTCCGCAACAAAGATCCTGCGTGCCGCAACTAAGACCTGGTACAGCCAAATAAATATTTTTTTAAAAGTGTATGGAATGGCTACTATATATAAAATAGATAACTAATAAGGACCTACTGTATAGCACAGGGAACTCTACTCAATACTCTGTGATGGCCTATATGGGAAAAGAATCTAAAAAAAAGTGGATAGGGACTTCCTTGGTGACGCAGTGGTTAAGAATCCACCTGCCGATGCAGGGAACACGGGTTCAAGCCCTGGTCCAGGAAGATCCCACATGCCGCGGAGCAACTAAGCCCGTGCGCCACAACTACTGAGCCTGCATGCCACAACTACTGATGCCCGCGCACCTAGAGCCCGTGCTGTGCACCTAGAGAAGCCACCACAATAAGAAGCCCAAGCACTGCAACAAAGAGTAGCCCCCGCTTGCCACAACTAGAGAAAGCCCACGTGCAGCAACAAAGACCCAACGCAGCCAAAAATAAATAAATAAATTTATTTTTTAAAAAATGGATTTGCCTAACTATATTAAAAAGAAAAAAAAAAGAATCCTCCTGCCAATGCAGGGGACACAGGTTCAATCCCTGGTCCTGGAAGATCCCACATGCCACGGAACAACTAAGCCCCTGCACCACAACTACTGAGCCCAGCTGCTGCAACTACTGAAGCCCTCGCACCTAGAGCCCATGCTCTGCAACAAGAGAAGCCACTGAAATAAGAAGCCCGTGCACCACAACCGAGAGTAACCCCCGCTCACCAGAACTAGAGAAAGCCCGCTCTCAGCAATGAAGACCCAACGCAGCCAAAAAAAAGAGTGGATATATGTATAACTGATTCACTTTGCTGTACACTTGAAACTAACACAACATTGTAAATCAACTATACTCTAATAAAAATTAAAAAAAATAATTGCAAGGAATGGGAAAGAAAAGTCCCAAGAAATTTACTTTCAGCAGTTTCCTTTAGAACTAAGTGACCAGGTAACTCCTTCATTTCTTAATGGAAACATACTTAATTCTGCCTTTTTGGGTCACTGCCCACTGCTGCATTATTTATTATTTATTAATAATAATAATTATTATTATTTATTATTAATAATAAATAATAACAGTTGTATGGCTGCCTCTAGTTTACAAGACAGTTGCATATCTACTTTCCCCCAAACCCTGAAATGGAAAGGGCAGTTATTATTAATTTGATGTTACTGTTGGGGCAACTGAGGTTCAGAGGGGTTCAGGCAGCTGCCCAACATTACCATAAAAGGCAAGAGAGTTGAGTTAGAATTTAAGTCTTTCAATCTTAGGTCCTATCATCTTTCTAAACGCAGCCCAGGATTGGCTCCCAATCCTGACTGATCATCACGAGTTGAGATATGAAATATGGCCAACGTGTTTTCTAAAGTGGTTGAACCATTTTACATCCTAGCGGTATTGTATGAACATTCTAGTTGCTCCACTTCCGCACCAACATGTGATATGACCAATCTTATTTATTTTAGCCAAAAGACATCCCTGAGATGTGTAGTGAATCTCATTGTAACTTTAATTTTCAGATTTCTAATGACCAGTGATGTTGATCAACTTTTCGTGTGTTTATTTGCTATCTGAGTGTCTTCTTTGGTGAAGTGCCTGTTCAAATATTTTGCCCATTTTTAAAGTGGCTTGTTTGTCTGCCTATTAGTGAGTTTTAAAAAACCAGCTGTAGGGCTTCCCTGTTGGTTCAGTGGTTAAGAATCTGCCTGCCAATGCAGGGGACACGGGTTCAGGCCGTGGTCTGGGAAGATCCCACATGCTACGGAGCAACTAAGCCCGTGCACCACAACTACTGAGCCCACGTGCCACAACTACTGAAGCCCGGGTGCCTAGAGCCCGTACTCTGCAACAAGAGAAGCCACCACAATGAGAAGCCTGCGCACCACAACAAAGATTAGTCCCCGCTTGCTGCAACTAGAGAAAGCCCACGCACAGCAACAAAGACCCAACGCAGCCAAAATAAATAAATAAATAAATTAGTGGGAAAAAAAAACCAAAAACAGCTGTATTGAGGTTTAATTGACATACCACAAACTGTGCATAAAGTGTACAATTCAGTAATTTATACATCTATGATGTATACACCTGTGAAATCATCACTGCAGTCATAGAGGTGGGATGGGGAGGGGAAGGGTCAGGGGTTGGTAACAGCTGATTCTGAATACAGCTTATATTCTGTATTAGTCGAACTTTTTGAGAATCTGATAAAAGTTTTTGACTCTACTGAGAAAAACATACATGCACAAACTCAAAAATTTGCTTGCACTCCCAGAAGGATCCTGACTCCCTGGACCCAAACATTCACCTCTTATCTGTGTAGGTAAGATGTGTCTGTTTCTGACTGGGAGGTTCATTCTTGCTAAGACCCCCTGCCACTTATTAGACTGCTTTCTTGCCTTTGTCTTTCTTTTTCTCTTCATTTCTATTTCTTTTCATTCTTTTCCTTATCACAGATGTCTATGCATGTTTTTCTGTTGAGCACTAAGCATGATCCTGGGTAAACAGTGGCATGCAATGCCCTGCTCTGCAGGAGTTTACCAATCATTTGGGGCCATTTTCCCTTAGAGAAGACAGACAAGAAAATAGCCTGTGCTCATTCTGAAAAAGAGCTTGGAAGTGAGTCCTTGAAAATAAGACTACAATGTGCCCTCTAGGTGTTAAAGGTGAACTGCTGGAATCTTCCTGGGCTCAAGGAGGATTTCCTGTGGGTTGCGCTCCACAATTCATTAACTTGCAGTTTACAGGATACTCGTGATAATTAGAAGCATATAATGACTCAAAGCACATTTTGTTTCTAAATTACTACATCCTTGCTTAGTGTCATAGTTTCCATTCTACCTCATCAGAGCCCTGAGGGTGGTTGAAATTTAATTAGAGCTTTACATTAATGTTGGAAAATTTGCCAGAATAAACCAAGAAAAAAAGGAAAACACCAAAGTTTTTTCTGGTATACCAATTCCAAATTTGCAGAAAGAAAAACATAATAGTTTACAGTGAACTAAGTAGGAGTGGGCTCCCATCCTGACCCTTGGGATAAGCCATATTGATACAAAGTAGATGTAGTCTAGGTCCAAAAATAGTAGACTGAAATCTGGGGTCCAAGTAAGAAGCAGTAACAAAGAAGCTACATGGAGATGGGTAAACAGACAGACAGGGTCAGTTTATTATCCTGACCGGAAAACAGCAGTATCTTTCTGAAAACAGCTCAGAAAAATGGAGTTTTCTTGGCACCTGAAGGAAGTAGGGCACCAAGGGATTATGCCATATACACACTAGCTCAGATCTTGGAAGCCCACCTCCACTGGTCTCAGGAGCTGTGTTGCTCTAGATTCGTCCAGGAATGTGCCAATTTTCTAGTAGAAGTAAAACACTGTCACTTATGAGAACTGTAGTATAGGAAGTAAGTAAAATGCTTAACAGATAGGACCTAGGTACCAGCACCCCAGCTTTTCAATGAAAATTATAGGCTCTCCTTTATATACATGAATACACCAAAGACCCACTCCAAGGTGAGGCACACCTATCATTAGGCAATAGTAGGTAGAAAAAGAGGGGCTTCATCAGTGTGGAAGATGAGACATTTAATGTTTAGCAAGTAAGGAAAAGGTAGACCTTATCATAAATTAGTAAACTCCAAAAAGGTTATTGGAAACGTCTACTGATAACATACATGTGAAAGAGGTACTGATAACACATATTATAAAAGAGGTCAAATATACATTTGAAAACAGAAGGAACAAAACTTTATTTATTTTTGGTCACTCCATGAGACTTATGGAATCCTAGTTCCTTGACCAGGGATTGAAGCTGGGCCCTCGGCAGTGAGAGCTCAGAGTCCTAACCACTACACCACCAGGGAAGTCCCGGAATAACACTTTAGAAGAACAAAGAAGAGTATAATATTGAAAAACTATAAAGATATTATATGATGTTTTTCCAAGGGAGTTAGACAGTAAGCATCTTTTTTATTAATTTTTATCTTAATACGTGACTTAGAGTTATTTTTATTATGGAAAGGCTGAGTTCTTCCTTACAGCCTAGTAAGATAAGGACTGAGAATTGCCATTGGGTTTAGCAATATGGAGATTGTTAGTGATCTCGAGAGGAACAGTTTTGGTGGACTGATGTCGTTGAAAATTGGATTGGCATAGGTTCAAAATAGAATGGGAGGATATCAGATAAAATATACTTCAAGAAAAGTAGTATTGGGCTTCCCTGGTGGCGCAGTGGTTGAGAGTCCGCCTGCCGATGCAGGGGACACGGGTTCGTGCCCCGGTCCGGGAGGATCCCACATGCTGCGGAGCGGCTGGGCCCCTGGGCCGTGGCCGCTGAGCCTGTGCGTCCGGAGCCTGTGCTCCGCAACGGGAGAGGCCACAACAGTGAGAGGCCTGCGTACCGCAAAAAAAAATAGTATTGAAAGAGAGTGATAGGGAATTCCCTGGTGGTCCAGTGATTAGGACTCCGCACTTTCACTGCCCAGGGCCCAGTTTCAATCCCTGGCCGGGGAGCTAAGATCCTGCAAGCTGCGCCTTGCAGTCAAAAAAAAAAAAAAAAAAAGATAGGATAATGAAATGATTTTTTTTTTTTTTTTTTTGGCGGTACGCGGGCCTCTCACTGTTGTGGCCTCTCCCGTTGTGTAGCACAGGCTCAGCGGCCATGGCTCACGGGCCCAGCCGCTCCGCGGCATGTGGGATCTTCCCGGACCGGGGCACGAACCCGTGTCCACTGCATCGGCAGGTGGACTCTCAACCACTGCGCCACCAGGGAAGCCCCAGCCTTTATTCTTGACAAATATTTGAGTGGATTTTGCACATGGGCAATTTCCTTTTATGAACTATGGTTACCTTGTACCAACTTGTTTAGGCCATCTTGAAATGGATGCTATGATCAATAACTGCTTTATACAATTTATAACCTTCCTTCACGTAACAAAGTCTTACCAAAAGTGTTAATATTTTCTCACTATAAAAACATTCTGGATATGATGTGTGATGTTGAATGAAAATGAGTCAAATTATTTGAAATTGTAATCTTCTTGGAGATAGTATAAAATACAGTCGCAAACACATAGTGAATGCTTAGAATTGCTCCAGTTTCCTGGTTCTAATATTTTTTTAGGTGTTTTTTTCTGGTTGTTTCACGGCTGTATCTCTGGCGCTTAGAACATTGGTCTAAGAGAGTAGACCTTAAAAGTTCTCATTATAAGAAAAAAATTTGTACCTACGTATGGGGATGGATGGTAACTAGACTCATTGCGGTGATCATTTTGCAGTATACACTGTTGGGGCTCAGGGCAGGCCATCCCCAAGTATTCCCCAATGGCATGTTCATTATTTTGAATTAAAGTTGCTTAAGACATGACCAATGCAAGAGGGACACTCTGACCCTCCGCTCTTTCTCTCTGAAAGCGGGAAATAAATCTCTCCTTTGAAAGGTTCGCTCCCCACCCTTATTGCCAGAGAGGGAATTCAGGCCAAGAAGCCTGTTACTTCTTTGCTTTACTTCCTCAAGTCTAAACTCCATTTAGATTCCTCACTAACTGAGCACCCCAAACTTAGGTTTCTTTATCATATCAATTCCTCACAAATTTATTGTTTCTTTGTCTAAAAAGTAGAAAAGCTGGCTGCTTTGGCCACTTGTTAGGTCCTATTTCCGTGAAACCTCCAGGCACATGAATTAAAATGTTTCTTTTTCTCCTGTTAATATTTCTTGTGTCAATTTTATTATTAGTCTGGCCACAAGAACCCAAGGGGCAGAGGGGGAAATTTCCCACTCCCCGATAATACAAATATCCAATCGTTCTGTTGTACACCTGAAACTAATATGTTATATGTCAGTTGTACCTCAATTTAAAAAATTAATTAAAAAAAGAGAACAGCGTCTATAACAAATAGCAATGTTTAATAAATATTCGTTCAACACATGAGTGAATTTATGGCATTAATCATTACGTGGGTTTGGTCATGTTCTCCCTGTACGTTTTGGAATAGAATATTGGGGTTTGTATTTTTTCTCATACTTCTTTTTTGATGCCCTCCCCCCCCCCCCGCCCCATCTTCCTGCTGATGCACGGAATCAATATGAATGAGATGGGTAATGCTTTCAGTTAAAAGCCCATAACAGCAGATCTCTTTTCTGCTTGTCCTCAGCCATTTATTTGTACCTTCATCACAATACCTAATCACACTCTGCCCAAAACGTTTGCGTGTTTCCTTCACTACTTGGGGTCAGAACCACTATGAGTCACTTGTCAAACAAGTGTCATTTATCAGGCATATCTATGTACATCTAATTACCATTGTACGTGGATTTCCATCTGAACTACACGCAATTAATTGAACATGCCTAGGCAGCCATTCCCTTGTCCTGGAAGGTATGGTGAGGAGAAGGAAACTTCCCAAGGTTCTAAAACAGGAAATTGGTGAGCCCAGAGCGCTGGGAAGTGGTGTGACCCGCCAAGTGAGCTTCATGCCGCCTTTGGTGGCTTTGCCCAAAGCAGACTTGTCTAATCTGTGGTTCAGAACCCAGAGTTCCAGGATTCTAGCCTTCCCTAAAGGTAATAAGACAAATACATGATCTATTTTCATATTTCAAAAAGGTTACTTTTACTGACTGGTAATTATTTATTTCCATAGATGCTACTCTTATTCTTCCCAAATAGAAATATTTATTATTTTTATGTGATAATAGATGCTCTAAAAAGATTCCAGTAATAGAAAGTGAAAATTCCCTCAAAATTTTCCTTCCTAAAGATAAACACTGCTTTTTGGTATATATCTATCTTTACCACATTTTATTTATGTCTGTATATTACATAAATAGAATCACCTTAAGTTGTAAAATAACTTGCCTTTTTACCTTAATAAGCAATGGAAATTTTTCCCCATGCATTTAATCTGCCTCATCCTTTTTTGTGTGTGTGTGTGGCTGCATAAATACTGCAGTATTTGGCTATATCAGGACATGTTTAAGCAAAGTCCTACTGGTGGACATTTAAACGTAAACATTTTTTTTTTCTATCTATTACCAGCAATGCTGCAGTGAGTATCGTTGTGTGGTTGTCTGAATAATGCCTTACATAAATTCCTAGAAATGCTCAAGGGTATTCATACTTTATATTTCCATGCACATAACTGACATTTGTTGCCTATATTCTATGAGCTAGAAAAAAAAACATATCAGATGATTACCTAATTAAATCCTCACAGCAAACCTTAATGCATTTTAAATTTATTTTGGTCTTGATATCAAATACTTGCTGTCCCCTGGGATAAGCCAGTTGATAAAGTGAAACATTTTTACACAATACATAATAGCTGATATTACATTCCAAGTTTTTTTCCTTTGTGAACTGGTTTCATAATCTGAATATAATCAATGTCTCAGCAATTGAGATAGAATATATGAAATTACTAACACACACACACATTTATGTAGAGAGATCTGTAGTTACAATATACACCAAATTCTAAAGTTACTTATGCATGAGAGCTGGAGAGGGGTAATAGACATGATGGAAGAAATTGCATTAAAAAAAAAAACTATACATCCTTCAGAATTTCTTTTTTTTTTAACATTGTGCAATAAACGTGGACTTTTCTTTTCAAATTTCAAAACAGATGTCTGAATTATGAAAGTTTTAAAAATCAAGTCATAAGAAATTCCTTTATTAGTAAATTAATTGAAATTCTTTAATATAGAGTTTTTATTATTAACTTAAAAACATATCCCTACTACTGTTTCTTGGGGTGGTGCACCAAATCTAAAATATAGGTGACCCAAACAATGAAGCAGGACTCTATCAATTTTCCACCACCCAAGCTAAAAAGCAATTATTATTTCTATGTCCTAAATAATTCATCATTTATCCACTCATCTGAAATGCAAGCTCTGGGTATATACTTGTAACCTACAAGAACTTTTTTTTCATATACTGTGGCATGTATTTTTAAATCCAAATAGAATAAATTATTCATATGATTTTTTGGCTTGCTTTTTAAACTTAATATTAAAGTGAACTCAGTCAAATATGCAGTTTCCTTATATATTTGGTAGTATTCATGGGCACTCTACCTTGTAAAATTAACCTTACAACTGTGTATCTGCAGCAGCTCTACACTCATTACTATGTAGCAGAAACTGTTCGTTTTCTACTCATACCCTATTGGTTTAACTTGTCCTAGATGCCACTGACTTTTTTTAAATTGAGGTATAGTTGATTTACAATATTATATAAGTTTCAAGTGTACAACAAAGTGATTCACAATTTTTAAAGATTATACTCCATTTATAGTTACTAGAAAATATTGGCTATATCCCACGTGCTGTGCAATATATCCTTGTAGCTTTATTTTTTTTTTCCTGGCCATGCTGTACGGCTTGTGGGATCTTAGCTCCCAGGCCAAGGATCCAACCTGTGACCCCCACAGTGGAAGGGTGGACCCCTAACCACTGGACCGCCAGGGAAGTCTCCTTATTTATTTTATATCAATAAATAGTAGTTTGTACTTCTTAATCCCCTATCCCTATCTTCCTCCTCCCCACTTCCCTCTCCCCAGTGGTAACCACTACTTTGTTCTCTATATCTGTGAGTCTGTTTTGTTATATTCATTTGTTTTATTTTTTAGATTCCACATATAAAGGATAATATACAGTATTTGTCTTTCTCTGTCTGACTTATTTCACTAAACATGATACCCTCCAGGTCCATATATGTTGTCCCAAATGGCAAAATTTTATCTTTTTTAATGGCTGAGTAGTAGTCTTATATACACACACACACACACACACACACACACACACACACACACACACACACACACACATCACACATCTTCTTTATCCATTCATCTGTTGATGGATCCTTTGTTTGTTTCCGTATCCTGGCTATTGTAACTAATGCTGCTGTGAACATTGGGGTGCATATGTCTTTGTGAATTAGTGTTTTCATTTTCTTCAGATATATACCAGCTGTGGAATTGATGGATCTTATGGCAGTTATATTTTTAGTTTTTTTAGGAACCTCCATACTGTTCTCCATAGCAGCTGCACCAATTTACATTCCCATCAACAGTGTAGGAGGGTTCCCTTTTCTCCACGTCCTCACCAACATTTGTTATTTGTGGTCTTTTTTCTTTTATAAATTTATTTATTTTTATTTATTTATTTTTGGCTGCATTGGGACTTCGTTGCTACACGCGGGCTTTCTCTAGTTGTGGCGAGCGGGGGCTACTCTTTGTTGTTGTGCACATGCTTCTCATTGCGGTGGCTTCTCTTGTTGTGGAGGAGCACGGGCTCTAGGCGCACAGGCTTCAGTAGTTGTGGCTCGCGGGGTCTAGAGCGCAGGCTCAGTAGTTGTGGCACACGGGCTTAGTTGCTCTGTGGCATGTGGGATCCTGCACTGACAGGCGGATTCTTAACCACTGCACCACCAGGGAAGTCCCTATTTGTGGTCTTTTTGATGGTAGCCATTCTGACAGGTGTGACATGATATCTCATTGTGGTTTTGTTTTTGTTTTGTTTTTTTTTTTGCGGTATGCGGGCCTCTCACTGTTGTGGCCTCTCCCATTGCCGAGCACAGGCTCCGGACGCGCAGGCTCCGGACGCGCAGGCTCAGCGGCCATGGCTCACGGGCCCAGACGCTCCGCGGCATATGGGATCTTCCCGGACTGGGGCACGAACCCGTGTCCCCTGCATCAGCAGGCGGACTCTCAACCACTGCGCCACCAGGGAAGCCCTCTCATTGTGGTTTTGATTTGCGTTTCTCTGATGATTAGTGATGCTGAGCATCTTTTCAATGTGTCTGTTGGCCATCTGGATGCCTTCTTTCAAAAAAAAATTATTTATTTTTGGCTGCTTCGGGTCTTAACTGTGGTGTGTGGGCTTCTCTCCAGTTGCAGTGCGCAGGCTTAGTTGCCCTGTGGCATGGGGGGGGTCTTAGTTCCCCAACCAGATCCCACGTCCCCTGCACTGGAAGGCAGATTCTTAACCACTGGACCACCAGGGAAGTCCCCATCTGTATGCCTTCTTTGGAAAAATGTTCAGGTCTTCTGCCCATTTTTTAATTGGGTTGGGTTTTTTTTTGATATTGAGTTGTATGAGCTGTTATGTATTTTGGACATTAACTCCTTATTGGTCAAATAAGTTGCAAATGTTTTATGCCATTCAGTAGGTTGTCTTTTCCTTTTGTTGAAAATCAACAGTCATCAGAAAAAGCTGTGCAAAAAGCGTTTTAAGTTTAATTGGGTCCCATTTGTTTATTTTTGCTTTTGTTTCCTTTGTAAAGGCCATTGTCTTTTTATCAGGAGGTGAATCTTATTTGATGTAAATCAAGTATGCTGATCTCATTTGTCTGGTCAAATTGTTAGTTTAATCATGGGCTTATATCAATTCTGGGTAATATGTGAGGGAAAGTCTGCTGAAAGGCTTCTGAAATTTTTCTGGCTTTTTAATTGTCTGCATGTAAAGCCAGTAACAGCAGCAGCAGCTCTCTTGGGAACCAGAGTAACCATAGGCAACATCAGTGATGAGAATTTTGGTCTCTGAATATCATTCCTCAGTAAAAGTAACAAGGCTCCTTGGAGAAATGGCCAATTCCAGGGGAATGTATAAAATGGGCCAGAACAGCCAGCTGTCCCTCCAACAAGGAACGATATGACCAGTGTTCTCCCAACAAAAGTACATGGACAACTAACCTGAAGGAACTTTCATTGTCCTAAGACAATACAACTTGAGCATTGAAAAAGGAATGACTGTAAAAGATGGGCCAAACTAGTGTAAAAGTTTGCAAAATTAGCTACAGAAATCCAGTAGGATTTTTTTCATACCTAAACTGATCCAATTTATTTTATATTTACCTCCTTTTGGCTAAAATAATTATGATTTTCTCAAAAGTGTTTTTTTTTAAATTCTATTTTCCAGATTTTCTCAGGTTTATGTAAAAATGAAGATGCCTGGTTTAGCATATGTGCACCTCCTGAAGGAGCTATAGCCATGTACTTATTGTGACCTTGATCACTGGTTTATTACAAAGAATATAACTCGGGGACAGCCCGATGGAAGAGATGTACAGGGCCAGGTATGGGGGAGAGGTGTGGAGCTTCCATGCCCTCTCCAGGAACATCACCCTCCCAGCACCTCCATATGTTCACCAGCCTGGAACCTCCTCCGGTAGGATTTTTTGGTTGTAAAAATGAATTCAAATTCTTTTCAGGAGACTCTGATTCTCTGATTTTACTGTGCTTGAATATTATCTAGGGTACTTGTTAAAAATGTGGATTATTGGGTTTCCCTGGTGGCACACTGGTTAAGAATTCGCCTGCCGGGCTTCCCTGGTGGCGCAGTGGTTGAGAGTCCGGCTGCCAATGCAGGGGACACGGGTTCGTGCCCCGGTCCAGGAAGATCCCACATGCCGCGGAGCGGCTGGGCCTGTGAGTCATGGCTGCTGAGCCTGCGTGTCCGGAGCCTGTGCTCCGCAACGGGAGAGGCCACAACAGTGAAAGGCCCGCGCGTACCGCAAAAAAAAAAAAAAAAATTCGCCTGCCAATGCAGGGGACACGGGTTCGAGCCCTGGTCCAGGAAGATCCAGCATGCCTCAGAGCAACTAAGCCTGTGCGCCACAACTACTGAGCCCGCGCGCCTAGAGCCCGTGCTCCGCAACAGGAGAAGCCACTGTAATGAGAAGCCCGCGCACCGCAACGAAGAGTAGCCCCCGCTCGCCGCAACTAGAGAAAACCCGTGCGCAGCAGCAAAGACCCAACGCAGCCAAAAATAAGTAAATAAAATATATTTTTAAAAATCACATGCCATAAAAAGTTTTTTTTTTTTTTTAAATATTTTATTAGTTATTTATTTATTTGGTTGTGCCAGGTCTTAGTTGCAGCTGGCAGGCTCCTTCGTTGCAGCTCGAGGGCTCCTTAATTGAGGCTTGCCAGCTCCTTAGTTGTGGCATGCAAACTCTTAGTTGCGGCATGCATGTGGGACATTGTTCCTTGATCAGGGATCGAACCCGGGCCCCCTGCATTGGGAGCTTGGAGTCTTAACCACCTGTGCCACCAGGGAAGTCCCCATAAAAAGTTTTAAAAAAATGAATATCTCATCTTGTTTTACGAAAACTAAATGAGAGAATGAAATTTAAGTAGTTATCACAGTACCGGGCACATAGTTGCTATAAACGTTAGCTGGAGTCCTCTAAGATAATATCTAATACAACACTGGATGTTACTTAAGTTTCCAGAATGTCAGTTTTTTTCCTTTTTTTTTTTTTTTGCCCCTGCTGCATGGCAGGATCTTAGTTCCCGGACCAGGGATGGAACCTGTGCCCCTGCACTGGAAGTGCAGAGTCTTAACCACTGGACTGCCAGGGAAGTTCAGTTTTTTTATATATAAATGGTACTTACAAGTTCAAGTTCTCTGGCCGCCAGAAGATCCACACCTCCAAGAAGTGGGTTTTTACTAAGTTTAATGCAGATGAACTTGAAAACATGGTGGCAGAAAAGCGGCTCATTCCAGATGGCTGTGGGGTCAAGTACATCCCTAATCGTGGCCCCCTGGACAAATGGCGGGCCCTACACTCGTGAGAGCCTTGGCGCTGCCCCCTCCCTACCCATGCCCACCAATAAACTCTACTTTCTTTTCCCTGAAAAAAAAAAAAGGTAGTTAGCTTCAGAGGGTAGCTTAAGGATCATATGAAATAAAATTTTTAACTATTTTCCTACATAAAAGAGGCCTGTATAAATGTAAAATAATTTTATAAGTATTTTCCTCCAAGTTGAACTCGATTTTTTTTTTTTTTTTTTGCTGTACGCGGGCCTCTCACTGCTGTGGCCTCTCCCGTTGCGGAGCACAGGCTCCGGACGCGCAGGCTCAGCAGCCATGGCTCACGGGCCCAGCCGCTCCGCGGCATGTGGGATCTTCCCGGACCGGTGCACGAACCCGTGTCCCCTGCATCGGCAAGCGGACTCTCAACCACTGCGCCACCAGGGAAGCCCCTGAAACTCGATTTTTTTACAATTCTTTTGGAAGATGCAAACAGCGTAAGGAAAGGCAAAGAGCCATCCATGGAATTAAGAATAATAAATCATCTTTCTCTTATCCTGACAAAGGCTGATATAGCAGATACTTAAGGGATTTTTATCTGTAGAGGGTAGAGTCTCAGTAGATAAAAGGAACCATTTTTATTGACTTAACGAGATAGAAATTGATCAGGGAATCTGTGGGAATTGGCGCACTTGTGTTTAATGGTTCATCAGACAGCACTGAAGGAATCCACAAAGCCTTTCAGTTTGGGGAATGGATTGTTGGTTTTAGTGGCTGAGGACGGATAAGAGACCTAAGAAATGATATCTAGGATCTGGGGGAGGCTAACTAAGAATTAGGGAAGAGTTGCAGAAGGACAGGAATTGTGTGGCTAATGGGTGTAAATCGGTGTAAAGCGCATTTACTGTATTGTCTGAGGATATTCACTCTGACTATGGAAAACAAATGAAATTTACGTAACCTATATGGCACATTAACTATAGCTAAATAAGACATGAGATTTAGATGTACATGTGCACAGAACACAGAACAGAATGGGAGGAGCAAGAGGAACCCAATACTCTTATTTATTCCATCACTCAATATCCTTATGTCCTAGAGGCACCCAACATCCATAGCTCTTAAACTGGCCATCCACTGGTGACACCCATTCCAACTCCACTTGTATTCTGCCTAAGTTGTGAAAATAAACTCCACAGCTGCTCATCAAGCTAAGGAGAACTATGTTCGTGGCCAGGAGTACCTGCCGCCTTCAATGTCCTAGACAGAGCAAGCCTGCCTGACTGTCCAGCTACATTTCTGCAAAACCGTGGCCTTAATTCAATCTCAAATTCTCGTCCTCCATCCTCAGTCATTGTCACATCATGCATCCGAGAGA
This sequence comes from Globicephala melas, assembly GCF_963455315.2. Taxonomy (NCBI): domain Eukaryota; kingdom Metazoa; phylum Chordata; class Mammalia; order Artiodactyla; family Delphinidae; genus Globicephala; species Globicephala melas. Next base: position 95,603,267 of record NC_083323.1, on the reverse strand, counting down.
TGGGTCTCACGAACATTGCTACACTTTCTGTCCCTCTTGAGACCCCAAGTGCATTAGACTGACCCATCTCCTGCCCCGTGCTTTGTGCCATGTGAGTTTAATTCATTTAATAGGATTCTAGCATCTCAATTTGATCTGTGAGGTTTTCTGTTCAGTAGCTTGCTTCGCAGTTAATACTTGGAGGTAGAGCTACTTTGCATTAATTTCCCAGGCATTTAACCTTTTAAAATTCTCAAGGACACTCTCTCCCAGGACCACAGGGTAGACATCAACCACCCAGGAACTGGGAAGCCCTTAAGGAGAAGCTCGCCACCAGCTGCTGCTTTTCAATCTGGTTTCACTTCAACCTCACACAGAGGAATCTATTCAAATGCCTACATTTCGGTCGAACTAACTTCCTGTGCCAGAAGCTTTTGTCGGCCCCAACTGCTTCTTTATCTAACAAATTCCCTTTATCTCCCACTTGAGGCAAAGCTCACTGGGCCCCGGGAGGCATGCAGTATTTACTAAGGGCCCTCCCCCTCTTTCCTGCCTCGTCTCGCAGTTGTCTGCCTTTACCTTTGGGTCTCAAAGTCATGGCGTTTTTTTCCCTGTAGACACCAAGTTTTCTGAATAGTAGGATTATTCAGAACAGGATGAAATTTGTCCTTTACCCCGAGAACTGGGTGCTTGAAATTCACTAAGCAAAGTCTATACTCGTCCCACTTCTGGGCTTTGAATCCAGACTGTGGAATTCAGCAGACCCAGGCAAATTCAACCTAGCGTGCCTCTTTTCTTCAGTCACAAACTGAAATGGAGACGCAAGCTGAAAATCAAGACAACGTGAATTTTAAAAGCTAAAATATAATAAAGTAAATATGACATTGGAAGTAACATCCACCTCCTTTAGGAGGATGAAGAGAGCAAGATTTTCAAAAGGGATGTGGAAGGACGAGAGAGGCTGGCAGGTGACTTTATAATTTCCTTTTTCACCTTATTCCCTTCTATTATATACTTGGTAATCCCATGACCAAAAGCAAGGATAACTGAAAGACTTTAAATTGCTATCATTAACAGCAACATAATTTGTAATGGCAAATAATCAAAACAGAAACAAATTATGTGTAATATTATACAGCAGTTAGCATGAGTCAATACAGCAGTTAAATTCATTGGTGGGGAAAGATACATGCTTACCTGAATTTCACTCTTTTCGTTATCAGAAATGTTTTGATAGAGAATATTGAAGGAAGAAACTATTTCAACCTCGGCTAAAACATTTAATAAGGAAAATAGGGAATCTTAATGTGCTTGAATGTACTGGTCAGGTTTTAACATTCATCTAAAGTATCTCAGATAGATCTCTAAATTTTGACATGCAAAGAGGCTGAAAAGTGTAATGCCAAGTGGAAAAAAAAAGGCTTTCAGAAGAGGAATGTATGGTATAATCCTGTTACAATGTATTAACAGCCCATTAAAATTGACCTGTAAAAACCACCCATGTTACATATACTAAAAACACCTGTAGGGATATACTAAATTGCTAATGTTTACTAGATTCACTTCATTATGTATTTCTGTTGCTTAAATTAGTTTTTAATAGTAAGATTCTTTTAGTTTTGCAATCAAAATATCCAGTCTTTTAAAAAAAGACTTTTTAAAGACTTCCTTTGGGGGACTTCCCTGTGGCCCAGTGGTTAAGAATCCACCTGCCAATGCAGGGGACCCGGGTTTGAGCCCTGGTCTGGGAAGATCCCACATGCTAGGCCCATGCGCCACAACTACTGAGCCCATGCTCTAGAACCCGCGAACCACAACTACTGAAGCCCGTGCGCCTAGAGCCCGTGCTCTGCAACAAGAGAAGCCACCGCAATGAGAAGCCCGCACACTGCAACTAAGAGTAGCCCCCGCTCGCCACAGCTAGAAAGCCTGCACGCAGCAACGAAGACCCAACGCAGCCAAAAATAAACAAATATATATTAAAAAAATAAAAACTTTCTTTGGTTCCTAGATGGTTGTGGATTTTATTATCCTGCCGCCTTAGGATTTTTACCTTTAATACCTATTGGGGACAAGAAACAATAGATGAGGGACTTCCCTGACAGTCCAGTGGTTTAAGACTTTGCCTTCCAATCAATGCAGGGGGTGCGGGTTCAGTCCCTGGTCAGGGAGCTAAGGATCCCACATGCCTCGGGGCCAAAACACCAAAACATAAAACAGAAGCAATATTGTAACGAATTCAATAAAGACTTTAAAAATGGTCCACATTAAAGAAAAATCTTAAAAAAAAAAAAAAAAAAGATGAATGGCATTTCTGTAAATGGCTAATTTCCAAAAGCAAATAAAATGATGAACATCAAAAATCCATCTCTCTGGGCTTCCCCGATGGCTCAGTCGTTGAGAGTCCGCCTGCCGATGCAGGGGACACAGGTTCATGCCCCAGTCTGGGAAGATCCCACATGCCGCGGAGCAGCTAGGCCCGTGAGCCATGGCCGTTGAGCCTGAGCGTCTGGAGCCTGTGCTCCGCAACGGGAGAGGCCACAACAGTGAGAGGCCCACATACCGGAAAAAAAAAAAAAAAAGTGCTGACAGTGATTTCATGTAGCACAATCAATGCTTTCTGTTTCCATTCTCTGTTCAGTTAACACGATGCTTGACAAAAATATCTGCCAGTCAAAATGAATACTGTGTGAACTTAGGTCTTGGCAGAAATTAATTATCCCTGACTTCCTCTTTAGTCAAATGTCTAAACTCATTGGGTCTGACAGTATTATAGAGCAACATTGGAAAACCGGGGGAAGCCACGAGGGAAATGACTAAGAAAACCTCTCTGGTTATTCTCAGTATCTCTGCTGCTGCAGCAAGTTGGAGGTTTCCATGGAGCAAGAAGGCAGAGTGAGGAATTAAAGGGCTTCCAATCAGATCAACTTGCGGCCAGCCAGGATGGGAAAGGGACATTTAAAAAAAGGGTTAGTATCAGGCATAGTTCCTTCTAAGGGGAGAACACAGTTTACCTGAAAAAAAGATAAAATTATATTCCAAATCAGCCTTAGAATTTACTTATATATTGATCTGTGATTTTTTTTTAATGTTAAACATTAGTAGATTGATACATTAAAACAATGCATTAAGTTGTGCTTTGGGGGGACTTCCCTGGCGGTCCAGTGGTAAAGACTCCGCGCTTCCACTGCAGGGGGCGCGGGTACAAACCCTGGTCAGGGAACTAAGATCCCACAGGCCCCCCCCACCAAAAAAAAAACAAGAACACAAAACTAAACCTGTGCTTTGTAGCTGGTCTACACATTTAAACAGTGTCCTAAAAAATAAAAGCTGTCGGGCTTCCCTGGTGGCGCAGTGGTTGAGAGTCCGCCTGCCAATGCAGGGGACACGGGTTCGTGCCCCGGTCCGGGAAGATCCCGCATGCCGCGGAGCGGCTGGGCCCGTGAGCCATGGCCGCTGGGCCTCGCGTCCGGAGCCTGTGCTCCGCAACGGGAGAGGCCACAACAGTGAGAGGCCCGCTTACCGCAAAAAAAAAAAAAATTAAAAGAAGTCAAAGCTGTCATTTAAAAATAAGCTTATTTTGGGACTTCCTTGGTGGTCCAGTGGGTAAGACACAGCACTTCCACTGTAGGGGGCCCAGGGTTCGATCCCTGGTTGGGGAACTAGATCTCTTGCGAGCATGCCACAACTAAGGAGCCCGCCTGCTGCAAGTAAGAGTCCGAATGCTGCAACGAAGATCCCACGTTCTGCAACTAAGACCTGGCGCAGCCAAAAAGAGGAAAAAGAAAAGAAAACCTATTTCAACATAGCTTTTTCTGGCAGAAGAGCAGTCACAGAACCTTTCATATGTGAGTTACAGGGGGAGATTCTAATTCGTCCACCTTTCCCCCTCCTCCCTCAGGTCCCTCTACCTTACATTATTTGCCTCGCCCCTGGCTGCCCTTCATTTAGCCTCTTTACAAACCTAAGAACTCTTGTTTATCACGTCTTTGCTCCCGATCTTCCAGATGTGGCACTCTCCTTTAACTGCAAACAACCACAAATTTTGTTTCAACATTACACACACGAGGAGGAAATAAGTTTGTTCAGGTTTAATTAGTCATCTAGTATTGTATATTTGGTTACCTTTCCTTTACTCCTAAGATAGTAGTCTCCCAGATGTCTAGATTAACTTCTTCCCCCCGTATCAAAAACTATTCCCATGTTTAGTCAGATTTTTACTCATTGAATCACTGGGTGAAATCAGGGGAGAGACAACTAAATGTAAAATGGGTAGTTTTTTTATTTATTTGTACTTATAAATGAACCAGCCAACTGGTAGTATTATGATGTGGACAAATCAAAACATCTTTCTACAAATACTAGAGTGGTGGAAAAAATTAGGGGTTGTAAGTAAAATAAGGAAAAAGGGGTAGAGGAAATCAGTGAAGCACATTGTAGCTTAACCCTTCACCTTAACAACTGAGGTTCTTAACAAGTAAAGCCTCCCCATCCCAGAAAATACGAATAATCCTTCTTCACACATCTTTGTACTTTTGCTCCCTATTCTTGAGGTTAGGTTCTAGATCCTAAAGATATCCGAAAAACAGTATTATAACCTAGTATTCTGTAGCCGCCAGTCATCTTTTATCATGTTGTCCGTAGAAGCCAATGCTTCTGAAACCTCTTTGATTAGACACCAATCATACACCCCCAAATTGACACAAAAGGCACAATGAAAAGCAGCTTATCAAGGCAGAGAGACGTAATTGTAAAGGAAAAATTCTAGGGAAGTAATACAGTCACGGCTCAAATTGAGATTGAATAATACAGCCATCGTTACAAATCTTCAGGCTGTATGTTCAGAGAGTAATTTGGGAATAAATCCATGATTTGCTGTTGGGAATTGAAATACTTAGCAGTTTGCTGTATTATGTTATAGCCTTCCCCGGCAGTTTCCAAGGTGGCCTCCAGATCACTGACAGGAGAACTTTGCTGGTACTGGATCTGGGGCTGCAGGAATTCCTCAACATAGTTGTTGAATTGATTGTTCCAGGTCTGGTTATTCCAGGCTTGGGGGCACCAGGTCTGACTGTTCCAGCTCTGGTTGTTCCAGGACTGACTGTTCCAGCTCTGGTTGCTCCAAGTTGGGTTATTCCAGGTCTGGTTACCCCACATGGGCAGGTTTCCGGAAGAGTTCACCAAGCATCCTTGGTGGTACGAATAGAAGCCCGGGTATTCTGTAGTTGCTGGGCCCTTTTGAAAGAGAAGGATGGATTAATTGAAAAGGTACAAGGAAAATCAGAATTGTGTGAAGTTGGGATTGCATGCTTCAGCAATGGATACAAATCTATCTAAAAAGTCCTTGTTAGGAAAGAGCAGAAAAATAAGTTTCCTGTTACCTGAGTCACATTGTTGCTATTCCTGGGCCAGTTGTTTTTCTGCCACCTCTTACATTTCATTCTCTGGTTCTGGAACCAGGTCTTAACCTGCAGGGAAAAGGTAACAGGAAAACACAAAATACTAGTAATGCAGGATGTACTGGGATCAAAGAATATTAAGTTTTTTTTGTTTGCTTTTTCCGATAGCTACAACTATCTCAAACTCAGGACAAAATTTTAACTTCTAGAGTCCTTTCTTAAACCTTCAATCTGTGAGTGAATTTCAAGCCCCTCAAGTCAGTGGGCTACTTTATGTTTAATAAACCTAACCAGATAGAACAGAACATACCACAAGTCTGCTACTAACTAGGAAGTTCCCATATAAATGTCTACCCACGCCATTAGTCACGGTTAAAGGTAATTGGTTTGCAATGAAAAGCCCACCTCCATATAAGCACATTTACACTTAATGTGATAATGGTATTTTAATTCAGGAATTATGAAACATACCACAAGGAGGACAGCTGTTTAGAAAATATCAAATTATGTTGCAGCACAGAATAAACTAAACTTTGCAGATGGTTTTGTAAACTCTGAGTTAGAAAATGAGATCAGAGAGGTAGAAGAATATATATATAAAATAAGATCATGGAATAGGACTTTCCAAGTATGGCACCAGTAACTGAATAAAATGGCCAATAAATATATGAAAAATGATTAGCAGATAAAAACAAAACATACAATTTTAATTTTAATAAGAACAAGTGTTGCCTAGGGACTCTTCTAACTCGGAAGATAGGGGGGTATATTCTTCCTTTTTTTAAGGAAAATTGGAAACATTTTCACAATTCTGGTTTGTGCAACAAGGGAAGTGGTTAAATAAATTATAACACATTGGGGGAGGGGGTGGGGGAGGGATGCACTGGGAGTTTGGGATTAGCAGATGTAAACTGTTCCATGTAGGATGGATAAGCAAGGTCCTACTGTATAGCACAGGGAACTATACTCAATATCCTGTGATAAACCGTAATGGAAAAGAATATAAAGAAAAGAATGCCAAAAAAAATTGACACATTGCCACAAAACACATTACAGAAAGTTCCATTTTCATATTAAAAGTTAACTTGTGGGGTTCCCTGGTGGCGCAGTGGTTGAGAGTCTGTTTGCCAATGCAGGGGACACGGGTTCGTGCCCGGGTCTGGGAAGATCCCACATGCTGCGGAGCGGCTGGGCCCGTGAGCCATGGCCGCTGAGCCTGCACGTCCGGAGCCTGTGCTCCGCAGTGGGAGAGGCCACAGCAGTGAGAGGCCCGTGTACCGCAAAAAAAAAAAAAAAAGAAGTTAGCTTGTTTGTAGGGGTGCATAAACAGAGTACATAGAAATTAACCTTGTTTCTTATTTCTTGTTGTATCAAACAAGAAAACAACCATACCTGTTTGTAGCTAAGGTTCAGGATGTTGGAAAGTTCTTGCATTTGCTGGAGGCTGAGGTATTTCTGCCTCTGAAATCTGTCATTGAGCACACACAGCTGCGTCTGAGAGAACACGGTTCTGGTCTTCTGCTTCTTGACCAGGACCTTCTCTTCCTTCTTCTCTGTGCTCTTGTCTGCAGCCGTGGCCAGTAGTTTTACTCTGGGGCTTGTGGAAGAATCAGGACTGTCCTGAATAAGCACATCCATGGAGAAGGAAGGAAGAGGAGAGACTGTTGGGAACAAAATGACACTTTTCTCTAAAACTTCAAATATTGAAAGTTTATTGTTTTCAAAGCACTGTTAAAGTCCTCAGAGCTAGATACTAAGTAATAACTTTATTTTTAAGCAATCCTGAACACTTTGCTAACCTTTGCACAAATGCCATTTTGCATGTCAGGGACATGGCTAATATGTATTGCTGGGAAGCGGAGGGGGACTCAAACCTCTTCTTTCTGCCAGTCAAAGCTCAGGAGCCCACACCCTGGCTGTTCTCAAAGGTCAGAATCATCATTTGACTCCCACCTTTGTGTCCTTCCGCAACTTCCTTTATGTACCTTAATCATCACCTCCTTAATTTTTTTTTTTTGGTGGAGCCGCGTGGCTTGGGGGAAATCTCAGTTCCCTGACCAGGGATTGAACATGGGCCACGGCAGTGAAAGCGATGAATCCTAACCACTAGACCACCAGGGAACTCCCACGTACTTAATTTTGAAACAGATGATCCGGGTTCTGGGGACCCTATAAAATCAAGTTTGCTGCCCGGTCTTAATACCAGGACTATCGGGAAATGTGAATTTTGATAAAGCTTCTGTTTCAACCCAGACTTTGTGATTTCATCTCCAAAATTATTCCTCCCTCATGGTTTTTTTGTTTTCGCAGTTGGACTAAGCTAATCGTAGGTTGTTTTGGTGGTTTTTTGACTGAAGTATAGTTGCTGTACATTATATAAATACAGGTGTACAATATAGTGATTTACAATTTTTTAAGGTTATACTTCATTTATAGTTATTATAAAATACTGGTCATATTCCCCGTGTTGTACAGTATATCTCACGGAGTTTCTTTCACTGATTAAAATCAGGTAACAGAAATAAAAAATTTAAAAACAAAATGAGGTAACATAAAAAAATTGTCTAGCACAGGGCCTGGCATATATTATTGACTTTGTAACTAAAAATTTATTTCCTGTGTTACTTAGATTTATTTGCACAGACGTATACCCAGTGCTTAACTCCAATTCTACCCTAGTCGTGGAATAAATGGACAGGCTTTAAAAGGCAAAAGACTTCACAATTTCACAAGTACATCTAAGAAGGAAAGTCCTCAGCTAATGATTAGAAATGGAGCATGTCTTAAAAATTATCTATACAGGGCTTCCCTGGTGGCGCAGTGGTTGAGAGTCCGCCTGCCGATGCAGGGGACATGGGTTCGTGCCCCGGTCCGGGAAGATCCCACATGCCGCGGAGCGGCTAGGCCTGTGAGCCATGGCCGCTGAGCCTGCGCGTCCGGAGCCTGTGCTCCGCAACGGGAGAGGCCACGACAGTGAGAGGCCCGCGTACCGCAAAAAAAAAAAAAAAAATCTATACAGACTTGCACTTGGCTTGCTAGGAGGACATGTCCATTGCTCATTCCCGAGCTATTTGTCTCACAATCCAGCGCTGTAGCTGTATTTTCAACATTTGAAATTATAAAAGGACATTAACACAAAATTTGGAAAAACGGGGTAACATTAAAATCCAGCACTCAAATATAAGTTATTTTGTTTACTTATTACTTTCTCCACAACTTACTTCTATGGTAGTAATCATAAATGTAAACAGATTTTAAGCTATTTTATGCCATAAATGTTAAAAATAGCATGCCTGGGTAAAGGTTGGTCTAATGAAAACTGTTACAGTTTTCATTTGTAACAACTACTGCCAAACTGATTTCCAAAAAAGTTTGTGCCGGCGTTACAATATCCCGAGCACCTCTCACACCCAAAATTACCAATTAGAAGCCTAAATATTAAGAGTATAGAATTCAAAGCCAAACTGGATTTCAAATCTGAGCTCTCGCCACTTTGTCGGTATATTAAACCTTTTGGAATCATCCACTGTAAAATGGGGTGAACACTTCCTCGGGATTTAGGAGACTTGAGCATAGCAGGTGCCTACAAACTCAGCTGCCCAATAACGTCCTCGCATCCAGAGGTTAGGGGAAGAGCCAACCGCTACTGTAGTAGAAAGGTAAAACATTTCCAAAAGGTGCGTTTCATATACGTTAAGATTTACACGTCAGTTTATCACATCACGGTTGCGTTTCCACAGTGCCTACACACGTAAGCTCTCAAATACACCGCGTACAGTTGAATGGCTGAGTCCCGTATCCCGCGTCTGTCCGTCCACAGCTCTTATCGCCCGGAACATTGGGGAAAGGGCATGACCCCATCAAGTTACCGTTGAAAAAGAGGTGTCGAGAGGATGAATAGATAATGACACCTGCTTATATTGATGGGCTCAAGAGGGAAACAGATAACCCTTAGCCTCTTTCCTTCTTTCCCTTTCCCTGAAGGAACTTAGCCTCTCAAGGATTCAGTATTTTCTTACCAGTCTCCATGTCGTGGGTCTCAGCAGATGACATTTGCAAGGACACATAATTTTCTTCAGGCCCATAAATCTCAGGCATTGGTGAAGATTCCCTAGAATTGGATGCTTCGGGGCCACGCAGGCTTTGGGGACAAGCTGGCTCCACACTCATGTTGTTGAATTGAAGGAGAGGGAGAAAACCAAAGAGCTAGATAGATGGTAGGAAAAGTCCAGGCTTAAGAATCTAGGTAGAAGAGCTTAGAGAAAGGTGAAGATGTCCAGGTGTAAAAGTATTAAAAACATGGGATGAAGGGAAGTCACCTGTGTGATAACAGAAGCCTACCAGCCCAGTGTAGGAAAATGACAAAAAAATTTGTGGAGGCTCTAGACTTATAAGTAAGGCTCAGCCATACTTCGACCCGCCCCTCCTGGCAGCCCCACGCCCACACACACCCTTGCGAATTCCGAGTTAATCCTGTCTGCCAGCCTCACCAAGGCCATTGTAATGCAAAAGAGAGCTGCTGAGTAGCCTAGACTGGGTGGGGAACTGGAAAACTGGGACCTCGGAACCTGGAAACAAAATAAACCCAGCAGTGAAGTACTTCTAGGTTCACCCTGTTTCCACCTTTTAAAATCAAAGATGCACTTCCAGTTCCTGAGGCCCAGCTAAGGTGGTTGAAATTCCCACCAGGACAATTAATGCCCTTGACTTGAGACCCCTTAGGGTCTCAAAATCAGGCTAGTTATGCAGAAACTTCAACAAGCGCCCTTTTCCTCTTTGGTTCACTCTTAAGGTCACAATAAAATACATACTGAATGTTAAGGCATCGGTTGATGTTAAGAAATAGTACTTGTTTTCAACTCCCACCTAAGTTCTTTCTTGTTTTTTTTAGCTTGCAGAAAAGCAAGCCTTTTCAGCAAGACAAAAGCCAGAGGAAAGAACCTGCGGACCTAGGACCCTGGGTGCCGGGTTAGTCATTATACATAAACCATTACTATGGAGGATTTTAAATTTGTTTTTATACACATATTACTGGATAGAATCTTGGCTCAGCCACTTTAATAAGTCTCAGTTTCCTCATCTATAAATAGGGGCAAAAGTACCTTCTCTGTGTTGTAAGAATCAAGGAAAGTAAAGTGCTAAATACTCATTTGACACATCAGTGATCTACAAACATGGCTGTTAATAGAAATTCTTTCAGGATCCTATATCCATGACCTCTAAATTTGAAATTACCTTTTTGTTGTGATTTTTATTTTAATCTAGAGAACGTGAAATCTAACATTGTGTGATAGAATGAAAGCACCACCTTCTTATTTTACCTGGGACATTACTGGACTCCTAGATATAAAATAATAAAATTTATTGACCTGTAAACGAACCCAATTGAAAAGAGGGAGAAAAAAGAACGTTCTCTAGGCAGGTGATATTCCTGTAACGGACTTGCCAGAGCAAATGTGATAGGTTCATTTTAGAACCAGTGTTCGCCCTCCTGTCTATTCCTCCTTCCCAAGCAGTCATCTTCTTGTCTTTTTTCCCCTCTGGCTCTTTCTTTCTTTCTTTTTTTTTTTTTACAGCTTTATTGGAGTATAATTGCTTTACAATGGTGTGTTAGTTTCTGCTTTATAACAAAGTGAATCAGTTATACATATGTTCCCACATCTCTCCCCTCTTGCGTCTCCCTCCCTCCCACCCTCCCTATCCCACCCCTCCAGGCGGTCACAAAGCACCGAGCTGATCTCTCTGTGCTATGCGGCTGCCTCCCACTAGCTATCGATTTTACGTTTGGTAGTGTATGTATGTTGGCGCTTTTTTTAATTAGCTTTTCCTTCTCTGGCCTGGCAATCCTGTCAGGCCCTTCAACCCCACTCCATCCTCATTCTCGTCGTCTTCTTTTATTTTTTTTTGGTTTGTTTTCCAAAGGAACAGTTTTTAATATTGGGTTCCAGCACTAACATATTTATGGGCAGAAGGGTAACAATCTATGGTTCTCAATTTTCCTCCCCATTCCCAAATTCAACATTCAGGAATTCTAAGATTTTTTTTTTCTTCTTTCCCAATCTCCTATCCCCAAAAGTAAACCCTTAGCAAATTCCAATTATATATTTTCCTAAGATACAGTTCTTGGCTAATCCTCCCATGCACTCTGCTGCTCTGGTCTCCACCTGCGGGCTTTGCTCCCACATAAGCTGATTTTTGCTCATAATTCAAAGATGCCACCTTGCAAGCTCAGGAGTATTGCCAGGCCCACACAAGGGGATGAAATTCTATGTAATCTTTTCTTTGTCTTCTCAGACCATCATTCTGGAGGGGAAAAAGAGTTTGGAAGAGGGGAATCAAGGAGAGGGTGGGTGGAATACATTGTGCCTCAGGCAGATAGCCTCTGTCTCATTAGAAATAGAATATGATTTTTTTAAAAAAGGGAATGTGAGGGACTTCCCTGGAGGTCCAGTGGTTAAGACTCCGCGCTTCCACTGCAGGGGGCATGGGCTGCATCCCTGGTCCAGGAACAAAGATCCCTCACGCCGCACTGCATGGCCAAAAAAGAAAAAAAAAAAAGGAATGTGAGAATGTGAGGTGATGGATGTTAACTAAACTGATTGTGGTGATGATTTTGCTATATATATATATATATATATATATATAATTACTACTTTGTACACTTTGAACTAATACAACATTGTATGTCAATTACATCTCAATAAAATGGGGAAAATAAATTTAAAAGGGGGAAACTAGATTTCCTGGCTCTCAGTCAGCACTGTTTGGTAAATGGGGACAGTCAAGGACACCAAATACTTTGGTTTGCCTGCAGCTCTCTAAACTGCAGGTATGGGAAGTTTTGTTCTTTGCTGATGGGAGTCTTTGCATGAAAGCCTGAGACGAATTTACCCCATCCCCCCACCTGGGCCCCATTGTATCTAAGGTAAGAGCCTCCGGAGAGAAAGACCAAAGGGCAGGGGGCTGTTGGCTGGAAGGCAGGCTTACTACATTCTTTGTCCAGGAAAGCAATTTGAATAAGGCTGAGAATGCCTCGGAAGCTGTCAGAGACCCCGGGTTTGTCGGGGTGCTCTGGGTGGGTGGAGGAGGGGTGTGTTATAGGGGACTCGGGTCCAGAGCCTCAAGTGCAAAAAGTGATTCAGTGAAGTCCGGATTGTAAATTTTATTGTTCTAAGAGCAGCATCTGAGAAGAAGGGAAAAAAAAAAGCTGAATATGAGAAAGGAGAAACATTTTACAGATATGATTTACTCTTTATTTATGGATAAGAAATGCACTTTGGGCCACACAGTCTTTTAAGAGAGCGGGCGCTGCTAACTTTGCATTTGTCAAGGATAAGGGGGCGGTAGCAATCATCACAAGTATCAACACAGACTTTCACCGCCCCCCAGTTCTCAGGCATGGGGTATACAGCAAACATGTGGAATTATAAAATTTATTATTGATTTATTACTGGTGGAATTATTGAATTTATTATTGATGGATCATTGCTTTTACTCTTCACCCCATCAGGTAAACTTGAGTTTCTTGTCGATATACATATACACATGTGTGTATATATCTTAGTGATATAACAAACATTGATGGGCCAGGAAATATTTATTTGTCACTGGGTCAACTAATAGTAAAAGAGTGCCTAGCACGTGCCTGAGAGGAAAAAAATAAATAAATGTCATCTCTACTTCTGAGGAGCTAACAGTTTCGTAGAGTAGTCAAAATAGACCAAAAAGACAATTACAATGTTGTGCAATAAGTATTGAAAACCAACCAACCAAACAAACAAACAAATGCCAGGAGGTATTCAAGAGATGCTAAGGGAGAATAAACAAGGAAGATGGGAGTAGGGGAAGGGAGCCAGGGAAGACTTCCTGGAGGATCTTAACTTGAGCTGAGATAGAAAAATGTTGAGAGGATAAGGAAGGGAATTCCAGAAAATGAACAATTTGGGCAAAGGCATTAGAGAAAATGATGGGTTTCAATACTGTCACTTAACATGGCTCGGAGGCAGGGTGCAGTGGAAGGGATTGTGAGAGAAAATGACAGAACTCATCTATAGTGAGCTCTTGCTGCATATAAGGCACTGTTGTGTCAGTGTTGTAGCCACACTAATTAGCATCTAGCCCAGTGTCTGATATGTAGTATGTTTGAGCTTTGTGCTTTTAATAAATAAATAAATACAGATGGAGATGTTTAATAAGTCCTTGGAAATTAGAGTTGAGAGACCTAAGAGGTAAACAGTGACCACAGGAATAGTAAAAAAACAAAAACAAAAAACTAAGCTTTGAATTAAATCTCTTCCTCTCATTAGTTTACACTTTCCTGGTGTTCCTTTTACTAACTTGGTGGTTCTCTGTCTCCTTTCTGGTTCTTCCTCACCCCTATATCTAAAAATTAGAGTGTACCCAAGTTTAGTTCTCAAACCTCTACCTATACTCACTACCTTGGTGATCTCAGCCTATCTTATGACTTTATTTTATTTTATTTGGCCACGAAGCTTGCAGGATCTTAGTTCCCTGACCAGGGATTGAACCCTTGCCCTCGGCAGTGAAAGCGCAGAGTCCTAACCACTGGACCACCAGGGAATTCTATCTTATGCCTTTAAATACCATCTATCAATATAGGCTTTCGTCTTTCACATGTATGTCTTTACCCCAGACCTGTTTCCCAAACTCAAGTCTCTATCTATCCAACTGCCTACTTAACATCTCCACTTGAATTTCTAGTAGGCATCACAAAATTAATATTTCCCAAACCAAATTCTCAGTGTTTCTCTTTACACAGGCTCCTCCTCTAGTCTTTTCCATCTCAGTGTATGACAATTCCATCCTTCTAGTCACTCAGGGCAAAATCCTAAAGGCGTCTTTGTTGACTAATGCCATCAAAATATAGAAGAATCTAATTGCTTCTTTCTTTTAATTTTTTTTTCTCCCCATGTTTCCTTTTTCCACTGTTTGAGAGAGGTCCCCCCCGCCCCCGTACGCGGACCTCTCACTGTTGTGGCCTCTCCCATTGCGGAGCACAGGCTCCCGACGCGCAGGCTCAGCAGCCATGGCTCATGGGCCCAGCCACTCCGCGGCATGTGGGATCTTCCCGGACCAGGGCACGGACCCGTGTCCCCTGCATCGGCAGGCGGACTCTCAACCACTGCGCCACCAGGGAAGCCCATTGAGAGAGTTTTTGATCATCACATGCACTAGGGCATAGAAAATCAGCAGAGTAGCGAGAAATGGTTATTTCTTATAAAGAACATGCATTTATTTTGTTACTGCCTGCGTCACAGGAGAGCTGGGGGCTTGAATTACCTGCGTTCTCTGGCAAAAGAGTAAGCTCACATTGGCATGTGTGCTAGCCCCAGCTGCACTTGACCTTTTCTAAGTGTCTCCAAGGCTACAGCCCTCCCCAAACCACCATGTATCGCTTGGATTATTCCAGTAGCCTCCCAGCTAGTCTTCCTGTTTGCACCCTAGCCTTCAGGCTATAATCTAGTCACCACGTAGTGGCCAGAATGATGTTTTTTTTTAAAGACATGTCACACATTGCCCACAGTCCTCCTTTAGTTTTCTCACATTCAGAGTAACAAGTCAATATACTGAATTACAGAAGCCCTCTTCTGGCCTTGTACTTGACCTCCGTCTCGTGTCCTTGTGTTCTCCCTTATCCCCACAAAACTGGCCTCCCTCTCCTGATACTGGAACAAACCAGGAAACCTCCAGAATCAGGGCTTTTGCCCCCGATCAGTTCCTCCCCCAGAATTATAACCAGCTTGATCTCTCCCTTCCTTTAAATCTTTAATTTTCCATTCTCAATTATGTCTCCCTCACCCTATCCTCCACTTGACTTATCTTCATAGTACTTATCATCATCTTGCATAATGTATATTCTATCTATCTGTCATCATCTACTTCCCACCACCACTGAAATATAAATTCTGTGAGGGCAGCTCTTTCCAGCCCTAGAAGAGTGTGGTCCATAGGCCAGCATCATCAGCATCTCCTGGGAGTTGTTAGGGACGTAAATGGATGGGCTTTACGTCAGAATTGCTGAATAGGAATCTCTGGTAGGGGTGACTGGGAATCTTTGTTTAAAAAGTTCTCCAGGCTTCCCTGGTGGCGCAGTGGTTGAGAGTCCGCCTGCCGATGCAGGGGACACGGGTTCATGCCCCGGTCCGGGAAGATCCCACATGCCGCGGAGCGGCTGGGCCCGTGAGCCATGGCCGCTGAGCCTGCACGTCCGGAGCCTGTGCTCCGCGGCGGGAGGGGCCATGGCAGTGAGAGGCCCGCGTACCGGGGGAAAAAAAAAAAAAAAAAAGTTCTCCAGGTGAATCTTTGGAAAGCTGTTGTTTGAGAAGGACTGTTAATAGAACAGTAATAGGCAATAGTAGATGCTCTCGATCATTGTTTGTTAATGAAGGAATGGGTTTAAAAAGATCTAGGACTTTGTAAGTAAATAGAGGGTAGGAGCCATTTCCTAACATTTAAATATTAAATTGCACTTCAATGTGATATTCAAAATAGCCCTTAAAAAACAACAATGCTCTTTGCCTCAGGTTCCCTAAACTGAATTCAATGACCTTGGAACTCTTGGAAAAGAGCTGACTTTTAATTTGCAACAAATAATCCTTCTGGCTCCTCTGGGAGATTACTCTTAAATTACTTGTGTTGTAAAAATGAACCATACAACCACCAAAACTGCGGGTTTAGAGATTACAAATGGAATTACACAGTATATTCTCCACTTACTTCGCGTGTTATAAGAGCACAAACACACCTTTTTTTTTCCCCCAAAAGAAGCTTTTTACCTAGTAGACAATGTGATAAACCCTCAAAATGTATCTATCATCCCGCTTAAGTAAATTACTCATGCCCAATTTTGTTTTAGTGACCTTGCCATGAGTACAAGTTTGGAAGTCCAATAAAAGATTCACTTAACAGGAAAATATGTGAGACATCATCATAAAAGATTCAACTAACAGGAAAATATGTGACACATCATTGACTCCTTTTTCCAACATCTGAAACTTCATGTAGTTAAGAATAGCTCTGTCATGATCAATTCATTTCCT
This sequence comes from Globicephala melas, assembly GCF_963455315.2. Taxonomy (NCBI): domain Eukaryota; kingdom Metazoa; phylum Chordata; class Mammalia; order Artiodactyla; family Delphinidae; genus Globicephala; species Globicephala melas. The sequence continues at coordinate 95,586,829 of NC_083323.1, read as the reverse complement.
AACACTTGACCAGTCTGTCCCCTGGATGTTCTGTACCACGCGCTTTACCCTCATTCAGGCATCATCTGTTGCCCAGACCTCGGCAGACCTCCAGTTCACCTTCCACCGGTTAACTCCGGAGCACCCACTGTGCTCCAGAATGATTTACCTTCAGTTCAACCATATTATCCCTCTGCTTAAGTCTTCCCTGAATAAGCTCACAGCCTGCTGCTCTCTGCCTGCCTCTCAAGCCAATTTCAAGCTTTGGCAAGTTGCTCGACCCAAGCAAACCCTCTGTCCTGAATGCTTCTCTCCCTTCTCTTTGGTTGGTTCATTTTTAGTCTTTCAAGACTCAGATCAGGTGTCACCTGCTATAGTCTCCCTTCTCCAGTGACTTAGGTGCTTCTCTCTGCACCTAACTCCTCCCACGGCAGCTGTCACTTTGCACTTTAGGGACAGTTTTTTTTTATTTGGATTCTGGCTGGAATAATAACTCCTTGAGAGCCTGGTTTGTTACTATAACCCTAGTGCAATGCTAGTCAAAGAATGGTTCCGCTTTCTGACCACATCAGTGTCGTCTGGGAGCTTGTCAGAAATGCAAATTCTTGGGCTGGGTGCTACCCCAGATTTACTGAATCAGAGTCTGGGAGTGGAGCCCAGGAAACTGTCTTTTAAGAATCTCTGATTCTTGTGTGCCCTAAAATTTGAGGAACACTGGTTTAGAATACAATGCTTGGCAGTAGGGAAAAAAATCTCATGCATATTTATTAAGTTAATAAATCAGCTCCAGTGGCTAAAACACTGATATTCAGAAAATTGGAAAATTACAAGAACTCTCAAAAAACAAAAAAAAACCAAATTTCTTCCTTGTGGTTCTGATTTGGATTCGTCAGATCTTACTCTAACTAAAGGCTTTTGATATGCAAGGACTAAATTATTCTGTATCCCAAATTCTAACGTCTCCTAGTGGCGAGTTCGGAAGGGGAAACCATCATCAAATCACATTGTCAGAATCCTGACCCTGTGCAACGCTATTGACACCACAGCATCACTCCCTTCCCCACCCTACCCTCAGGGGATCCTTGACCCCAAGGAAAAATGGATTTTTTTTCACCCCCATAAGGTCTAGCCCCCAGGGAAGGGAGGACCCTCTAGGAATGTCTACCAAAGTTTAGCAAATGTATACAGTTGCTCTGAAACCAGGTGATACTATTGGCCCAGAAGAGAATAAGCTTCCCAGTTTCTCAGTAGGTGTTAGAGAATGAGGAAGGAGAAGTTTAAAAAGTAGGCGATTGTGGAGGGGTTTGAGGAGGGTGATGGTGATGCTGGTGATGCTGGTGGGGGTAGAATAAGGGAAACAATCCAGCACCTTAGTTGTTCCTCTAGTTGACTGGCGTTGGGATGAAATAAAGCTGTTAAACCCTAACAATACTGCATCCAAATACTGTACTTAGAATACTTCAGGACACCAGAGTATTCCAATATTATAAAGAAGTGACAGGAAGAGGGAACAGGAGGTTCCTGCCCCCCGGGAGTAAATAAGTTCACCTCAAGAGAGAAGTCAGAGCTAGGGCAAATTAGCAGGGTGTTGAAAAAGAAATTCAAATTTAAGGAAGGATTCTTTTTTTAAGCATTTTTTATTGACATATAGTTAATTTACTATGTTGTGTTAGTTTCAGGTGTACAACAAAATGATTCAGTTACACATATTTGTATATATATTCTTTTTCAGGTTCTTTTCCATTATAGGTTATTACAAGATATTGAGTATAGTTCCCTATGCTATACAGTAGGTCCTTGTTGTTTATCTATTTTATATATAGTAGTGTATATATGTTAATCCCAAACTCTTAATTTATCTTCCCATGGCCCTGCTGTCCTGTTTGGTAACCATAAGTTTGTTTTCTGTCTGTGGGTCTGTTTCTGTTTGGTAAATGAGTTCATTTGTGTCATTTTTTAGATTCCACATATAAATGATATCATATGGTAACATTCCTTTTTAAATTCCGATTGAGAAATAATGTACAGTGAAGTGACCAAATCTCAAGTTGCACAGCATAATGAATTTTCACTGACGCATAGAACTCAAGCAACAACCACCCAGATGAAGAGAGAAGGCATTTCCTGCACCCCAGCGGGCCAGCGTGCATTTTTGTTAGAGGCCCAGGAATCTCCAAATCCAAGTTCCTTAGACCTTTGTCAGATTCTTTTGTGTTTCAGACACAGCCTGAATTTGAATCCCCTTTCCACCCACTGGTTATGTAACCAGTAGTTTCACATTTCTATGCCTCAGTTTCTTTCATGTACATAAAAAATAAATGACATAATACATACCAACTCATCAGAAAGGTATGTTGGGGCCCAGGGTGGGCTGCCCCAAAATGCGCCTCAACGGCATATTGATTATTTTGAATTAAACTTACTTAAGACACGATCAATGCAAGAAGGACACTCTGACCCTCCCCTCTGTCTCCCTGAAAACAAGAAATAAATCTCTCACGTGAAAGGTGCACTCCCCACAAATGCAGGTAGAAGTCCACTTCTGAGAAGTCATCCTCAGAAATAGGGGATTCTGACCAAGAAGCCGGTGTAAGCAAACCTTGTTACTTGTTTTTAATTTTTAAATTAAATTTATTTATTTATACAGCAGGTTCTTATTAGTTATCCATTTTATACATATTAGTGTATATATGTCGATCCCAATCTCCCAATTCATCCCACCACCACCACCCCCGAACCTTGTTACTTCTTTAATTTACTACCCCAATTCCAAACTATGTTTAGATTTTTCTCTAATTTAGCTCCCAAAGTCTGAGTTTCTTGGTCCTGTCAATTCTTCACAAATCTATTGTTTCTTTGTTTAAAAAGTATAAAAGCTGCTTGCTTTGGCCACTTCTTAGGTCCTATTTCTATGAGACCTCCATGCTCACTATTAAGATTTCTTTCTTTTTCTAAAATAAGAATTTTTAGTCCAGCCACGAGAACTCAAGAGGGTTAGAGGGAGAAATTTCCCAACAGGTACATGGCATGTTGTAAGTGCTCAGTAAGTGTTAGCTATTATTATTTTCTCTATGTATGCTACATTTTGGGAAATCCATGAATTCATTCACTCAACATACTTATGAAGCATCTCTGAAGTGTCAGATGCTGGAAGAAAGAAATAGATTATACATGCTTCCCAGTACCAAAGTTTTTATAGTGTAATATGAAGAAGCCATGCAGACAAATGAGTGGATTACAGCGTTACTGGATTAAGCTGGATTAAAGTGTTACTGCATTAAAGTGTTACTGGAACTGTGGTATAAATATGTGTGAGACAGGCAGGAGTACAAAGGAGGGACGTCTCTTGGAGGGACAAGATTTCAGAATATCATAAAAGTGGTACTTGAATTCAAGCTTGGTAGGTGAGCAGGGAGTTAAGAGAAAAGGCAGCAAGCACGAAAAAGCCTGACATCTACTGGGGACTAAGCAGAGTTTGGTGCAAGTATGGACAGAGGTGATGCTACAATCAGTGTACAGATAAGAGTGAGATTATACAAGCCTATGTCATGTTAAAGAGTTTGGATCTTATTCTTTTATATATTTATTTATATATATATTTATTTATTTTTGGCTGCGTTGTGTCTTCATTGCTGCGCGTGGGTTTTCCCTAGTTGCGGCGAGTGGGGGGCTACTCTGTTGCGGTTGCGCAGGCTTCTCATTGCCGTGGTTTCTCTTGTGGAGCACGGCCTCTAGGTGCACGGGCTTCAGTAGTCGCAGCACGCAGGCTCAGTAGTTGTGGCTCGCGGGCTTTAGAGCGCAGACTCAGTAGTTGTGGCACACAGGCTTAGTTGTTCTGCGGCATGTGGGATCTTCCCAGACCAGGGATCGAACCTGTGTCCCCTGCATTGGCAGGTGGATTCCTAACCACTGCACCACCAGGGAAGTCCCCAGTCATTCAATTTTGAATTACAAGCAGAGAAGTAATTAAATTTTAGATATGTTTATTTTTTTAAGGAATATATTACACAAATTTATTTATAATGAATTTTTATTGGAGTATAGTTGATTTATAATGTGTTAGTTTCAGGTGCACAGCAAAGTGAATCAGTTATACATATACATATGTCCACTCTTTTTTAGATTCTTTTCCCATAGAGGCCATTACAGAGTACTGAGCAGAGTTCCCTGTGCTATACAGTAGGTCCTTATTAGTTATCTATTTTATATATAGTAGTGTGTATGTGTCAATCCCAATCTCCCAATTTATCCCTCTCCCCACCCCCTGTAACCATAAGTTTGCTTTCTACATCTGTGACTCTATTTCTGTTTTGTAAATAAGTTCATTTGTTCTTTTTTTTTTTTAGATTCCACATATAAGTGATATCATATGGTATTTGTCTTTCTCTGTCTGACTTACTTCACTCAGTATGACAACCTCTAAGTCCATCCGTGTTACTGCAAATGGCATTATTTTGTTCTCCAGGTATATTTAGACTGATGTACCTGAAATACATCTAGATATTGTTAGGATAAGGGATGAAACTCTTGAGAGAGGTCTCGTCTCATAGAGATTAGTGTGTTCATAGTGTTCCACTGGTAGTTGAAGCTGTGAAATCAACCAGACTGAACAGGTAGAACAGGGCTGTAAACTCAGACATCTTAGGGACCAAGCAGACAGGGTGTAAGAAAAAATTTGATAGCGAAAACTTGACAGAGATTTGAGTGTTAAAAATAACTCACTTTCCCCTTAATTTTTATATAATGGCAAAATAAACATTTCAATAGCAAAGATATTTGGCAAATTTCTCTTGGATTGGAGGGGAGATAGGGAGTCCAGGAGACAACAGGGTGTAGTGGGGAGTAGAATGATGTCAGGGACGGAGGTTGTGGATGGGCTTAGCAACATGGACTTCCATCCACCAAGACTGACTTGGCTGTAGCCACTGCTCTGTGCCCCATCTGCCAGCAGCAAAGGCCAATACTTTGTCCCCAGTATGGCACCGTTCCCCGGGGTGGGTGGTCAGCCATCTACCTGGTGGCAGGTTGAGTACCGTGGACCACTTCTGTTTTGGAAGAGACAGCACTTTGTTCTTACTGGAATAGACACTTAACTCTGGATATGGGTCTACCTTCCTTGTATGCAACGATTCTTCCAAAACTATCATCTGTGGACTTAGAGAATGCATTATGCACCATCATGGTATCTGCACGGCATTGCTTCTGTCTGAGGAGCTCACTTCATCGCAAATGAAGTGCTGCAGTGAGCCCAGGCTTATGGAATTGACTGAACTCACAATGCTTCCCATCATCCTAAAGTAGTTGGCTTGATATTACTACTGTAGGGGGAACAGCCTCGGGACTTCCCTGGTGGTCCAGTGGTCAAGACTTTGCTCTTGTACTGCAGGGGGCACGGGTTCGATCCCTGGTCGGGGAACTAAGATCCCACATGCCACGTGGTGTGGCCAGAAAAAAAAAGGGGGGGGTTTAGAAGACTTAGTTATAGTGCCAGCTAGGTGGCAGTACCTTTCAGGTCTGGGGCAACGTCGTCCTCCAGGAGGGCTGTATGTGCTCTAAATGGCATCCAATACATGGTAATGTTTCTCCCATAGCCAGGATTTACAAGTCCAGGAATCCAGGGGTTAGAAATGGGAGTGGCATCACCTACTCTTATCGTATTGATACACTAGCAAAATTTTTGCTTCCAGTCACCAAGACCTTATGCTCTGCTGATCTAGAAGTCATGCCCTGTGGTTAAAGTCAATAGAAAACTACAACAGCCCAAGCTAAACGGGACTACTACTGGCCCAGACTCTTCTTCAGGAATGAAGGTTTGAGTCATTCCATTAGGCAGAGAATCACTAGAGCTGAAGTGCTTGCTGAGGGCAAAGGGAATATGTTCTAGTCTTTTAGCAAGCTTGATGATTAAAATACAATATTGTTGTCTATAATCACTATAGTATGCATTAGATCTCTGTATACTACTTTTTTTTTTTTAATTTATTTTTAGCTGCATTGGGTCTTCATTGCTGCAAGCAGGCTTTCTCTAGTTGCAGCGAGCGGGGGCTACTTTTCGTAGCGGTGCACGGGCTTCTCATTGCAGTGCCTTCTCTTGTTGTGGAGCACGGGCTCTAGGCGCATGGGCTCCAGTAGTTGTGGCACGCGGGCTCTAGAGCGCAGGCTCAGTAGTTGTGGCACATGGGCTTAGTTGCTCTGCAGCATGTGGGATCTTCCTGGACCAGGGCTCGAACCCGTGTCCCCTGCATTGGCAGGCGGATTCTTAACCACTGCGCCACCAGGGAAGCCCCCTGTATACTACTATTGGCATGCAAAGGAAATATGGAATGCGTAGTGGAAGAAAGTAGTATTTATTCCTACTTCTTATGACCATGTGACCATGTGACCAGTTGCAGAAACAGACTGTAATTGTCATGAGTATTTCTTCCCTTTTTGGTTACCGTATTAATCTGCTCAGGCTGTCATAACAGAATACCACAGATTTGGTCACTTAGACCACAAAGATTCATTTTCTCACAGTTCTGGAGGCTGGAAGTCCAAGATCTTGATCTCTTCGGGCGTGTAGATAGCTGCCTTCTTGGTGTGCCCTCACATGGCCTTTCCTCTGTGTGTGTGCGCTCATGGTATCTCTTCCTCTTACAAGGACATTAGTCCTATTAGATTCGCACCCTACCTTATGGTCTCATTTAACCTTATTTACTTCCTTAAAGGACCTATCTGGGGACTTTCCTGGTGGTCCAGTGTTTAAGATTCTGAGCTTCTACTACAGTGGGTATGGGTTCCATCACTGGTCGGGGAACTAAGATCCTGCATGCTGCACGGTGCAGCAAAAAAAAGAAAAAAAAAACCTATCTGCACACATAGTCACATTGTGAGTTAGGACTACAATGCAAGAGGTTGAGGAGAACATAATTCATTCCATAACAGTTACAAATGTGTGTGTGTGTAGCAAATATTTTTGTTTGCATCCTTCTCTGATCCTCGTATCATCTAACATAGAGGTATTGATAATAATTAACTTTATTTTATTTTTTAGCCACACCACAAAGCATGCGGAACTTCGCCAGACCCGGGATTGAACCCATGCCCCTGCAGTGGTAGCACGGAGTCTTAACCACTGGACAGCCAGGCAAGTCCGATAATAATTAACTGTACATCATAGTGTTTAAGATACAGTGTATCAAGAAGAGTAAACATCACCCACACTTTGCATTTTCTTACTGGGAAAGGGCACGTTTTTGGTTGTACACAGGATAGTTGTGTTACGTTAGGTAGAAATATGACTTTGCTATTTTCTTTACTTGGAGATTACATATGGTTTAAGGAGATGTGTATGGGTGTCGTGTTGACAAGGGATGAGCTATGACGCTTAATTTTATGTGTCAACTTGGCTAGTCAAAATAGTACCCAGTTATTCAATTAAACATTACTCTGGGTGTTGCTGTGAAAGTATTTTGTAGATGCAGTTAACATCTACCAGTAGCTGACTTTATGTAAAAGAACATTATCCTTATTAATGTGGGTGGGCTTCATCCAATCAGTTGAAAAGGCTTAAGCAAAACAGAGGTTTTCCTGAAGAAGAAATTCCACCTGTGGACTGAAGCTTCAGCTCCTACCTGAGAGCTTCTAGCCAGCTGGACTACCCTCTGGATTTTGGGTTTATTGGATCCACAGAGCCACATAACCAATTCCTTGAAATAGATATCTATATATTAGGTTGGCCAAAAAGTTCGTTCGGACTTTTCCGTAAGACATTGCAGAAACCCGAACAAACTTTTTGGCCACCCCAATACATGTATATGTATAACCTACCGGTAGAATCCTGACTGATTCAGCTGTTTTGTATGTTACCTATGAATAAACTCAAAGTTAACACCTAGGTGTTGAAAGTGGCAGTTGACATATTTGGTTTGTTGAATTTGGCGTTCATTACTAACAAAGTTCTTTTCATTTGGCGTATATAAATATTTCTTGATCTTTAAAAAAATACATTAAAAACTCACTCGCCTTTGATATAATTTGAACGATATTAGCAAACATATTGAGTAAAAAAATAAAATAATATTCTAGGTATATTTTATTCATTTGGGGGTAATTTAAAAAATAAGCTATTTTAGAATAAGATTTACAGAAAAATTAAGAAGACAGTACATGAAGTTCTCATATACTCCATACCTAATTCCCCCTATTATTAAATCTTAGATTAGTATGGTACAATGGTCACTACTAGTGAACCAATACTGATACACCGTCATTAACAAAAGCCCATACTTTCTTCATATTTCTCAGTTTTTATCTTTTTTTTGGGCGGCGCTGTGCGGCATAAAGGATCTTAGTTCCCCCACCAGGGATGGAACCCGGGCCCTTGGCAGTGAGAGCGTGGAGTCCTAACCACTGACCACTGTGCCTAACCACTGACCACAATTGCCTAACCACCAGGCAATTCCCTTATCTTTCTTTTTTATTTTAAAACACTTTATTGTAAAAGTAATGCAAATTTAAAAAAAACCCTGAACTATTGAAGAAAGACAAAGTCACTCATTTACTGCCCTGCCATAGTTAGTAATTTATTTTATCTTTTATATTATATGCTTGGTGTGTTATTTACAGCCATGATCATACCCATTCACACATTCCTGTATCTTGCTTTTTAAACTTAATATAGCATTTTCTTATGTCTTTCATTATAGTTATTACTAAGTTTTAATGAGTACATAATGTACCATTCATTGGCTATATATTTCTGCTTTGGGACTATTTCCTTAGACCAGGGTTGGCACACTACTTTATGCCACTGTTATTCTTCACGAGGTCCTGGTAAACAAAGAATGCTATACACTTCGGTGGCATCTCCTATATCTAATACCATCAGTTTTAGGTACTTAGAGTGGGTACCCATCGGGGAAACGACGAGCGGACGCCACCGAGCTGAAAACACCGACTCCAGAACCCCGGAGCCGGGGTGGGGCGGGCTCCCAATCTCTGGGGCGTAGCTGGTGCTGCACCTGCGCGCCGGCCGGAAACAGGGGCGCCCGTGTCTAGGTTCCGCTTTCCGGCTGCCGGCTGCCTAGGGGCAGGAGGGCTCAACTCTATTTTCCTTTTCTCTTCCAGTCCCGTCCAGAATACCACATTACATTTAGTCATTATGCCTTACAAGACTTCTCTTGGCTGTGACAGTTGGTCTATTTTGTTTTAAGGACTCCCATTTCACCCATGTCCTCATCTATTCTAGATTCTATTTCCCTTTTTCCTACACTTTTTCTCTACTTGTATTTATTGCCTACTCCCTGAACACATAATTTGTTTCATACTCACTTTTAAAAGCATTATAATTTTCCCCCAAGATCTTTATCTTAAGGATGGCGGGTGTTCTCTGAAATGTCAAAGGTTAAAGCTAAAAAAGATGGAGATCCTTCCTCCAGCACCCAGTTTGGGTCCTCCCACCAGTGCCCATTTGTAAATAAAGTTTCATCAGAACACAGCTATGCCCATTTGTTTACATACTTACTGTGGTTATTTCTGTGCAACAACAGCAGAATTAAGTTGTGAGGGCTTCCCTGGTGGTGCAGCGGTTAAGAATCCGCCTGCCAATGCAGTGGACATGGGTTCGAGCCCTGGTCCGGGAGGATCCCACATGCCGCGGAGTAACTAAGCCCGTGAGACACAACTACTGAGCCTGCGCTCTAGAGCCCGCGAGCCATAACTACTGAGGCCGCACACATAGAGCCAGTGCTCTGAAACAAGAGAAGCCACCGCAATGAGAATCCCGTGCACCGCAAGGAAGAGTAGCCCCCACTCCGCAACTAGAGAAAGCCCGCGTGCAGCAACGAAGACCCAGCGCAGCCATAAATAAATATACAAATTAAAAAAAAAAAATTTCTAAAAAAAAAAAAGAATCCGCCTGCCAGTGCAGGGGACATGGGTTCGAGACCTGGTCTAGGAGGATCCCACATGCCGTGGAGCAACAAAGCCTGTGTGCCACAACTACTGAGCCCGTGAGCCACAACTACTGAAGCCTGCGGGCCTAGAGTTGTGCTCTGCAACAAGAGAAGCCACCGCAATGAGAAGCCCGTGCACCACAATGAAGAGCAGACCCCACTCTCTGCAACTAGAGAAAGCCCACGTGCAGCAATGAAGACCCAACACAGCCATAAATAAATAAATTTATTTAAAAATAAAAGTTGTGACAGAGACTATATAGCCTGCAAAGGCTAAAATATTTACTTTCTGGCCCCTTACAGAAAAAATTTGCTGAAACCTGCCCTAAACTTTTAAGTGGCTTGTAATTCAGGATCTTCCAACCAATGCCACTTGGAACATCTTTGTGCATGTAATTTTTTTATACTTTAGACAACTTACTTAATTGCGAGGAATTGACAAAAGTTGCATCACTGGATCTACTTAATAAAGCTGTTTTCAAGGCTTATACTGTCCTTCATTATCTCTCATAATATCCTACCTACAATATAATAAGGGTGGTGGCAATAAGCATGGAAAGGAAGGCCCAGTGCTCTGGTAGGTAGAACTTCTTTGGTCCCTATTAATCTAGACTTGTAAGTTTACACTCTGGAAGAGCATATTTTTAGTTTTGACTTAAAGTCAACTGAAGAGGGATGTAACAGTAATTGGAATGAAAATCAATTGAAAGAAAAGCTTTACTTTCTCCTGGAGATGAAAAAGCAGCTGAAGTAAACCCTCCAGGTGTCAAAGTGTGTATGTAATGCCATTCCAGGCTAGCTGAAGGGCCAAAAGGCACTGGGAGGGTTAAGTAAGGGAAACAGGTAGCAGTCTCAACAATGATGTAGCAGTGGCAGCAATGAACAAAGAGAAAGCTATGAGTGTGGGTTGATAGAAGAAACATGTGTCTTCCACCCCTCCGAACATATCCTAGGCATAAATTTTGTATACAACTGTAATTAAACTGTCTCCAGATGAGAACATTCTAGAGCAACTACCCTATATTTTTGACCAAAAAAAAAAAAAAAGAAAAAAAAAACCCCACTTCTATCTGGAAAAGTTTTATTTTTCAGCAAGAAAACTTGGGGAATGGGAGCAGCTAAGTCAACCCTGACTATCTTCCAGGTAAAAGATGAAGCAAAGCAGTCTGATGGGTCTCAAATTCCACCTTTTATGAATAAATTAAGCATCGTAAGTACAGATGCCATCTTCTAAGAGAAAGAATCTGTAATGGTTGAGCGTAGCACCGATGGGTGTAGGCACCACAGTCTGTAACCTCCTGTCTCGGTACCGACAAGTCAGATTGAACTGCCGGTCGGGTAATTAAACACCGTTTACTTTGTGCCAGTGTTTACTCTCCATGGGGTCCTAGTAAACAAAGAATGCTATACACTTGGACGGCATCGCCTACATCTAATTCCATCATTTTTAAATATTTAGGGTGGGTGCCCATCCAAGTGTCCTCGGGAGCCCACGAGTGATCGCCATCGAGGCGAAAACGCCTCCTCAAGCCGCGGCAGCCAGCCTGGGGGGACGCCTACCAATCGCAGGCTCTCCCGAGCCCCGCAGAGCCTTGCGCCGCTGGTGCTGCACCGGCGCGCCGGCCGGAAGCAGGGGCTCCTGTGTCTAGGTTCCGCTTTCCGGCTGCCGGCTGCCTAGGGGCAGGAGGGCTCAACTCTATTTTCCTTTTCTCTTCCAGAATCCCGTCCAGGATACCACATTACATTTAGTCATTATGCCTCCCAAGGCTCCTCTTGGCCGTGACAGTTGGTCTATTTTGTTTTAAGGACTCCCATTTCACCCATGTCCTCATCTATTCTAGGTTCTATTTCTCTTTTTTCTACACTTTTCCTCTACTTGCATTTTTTCTCTACTTGTATTTATTGCCTACTCCTTGAACACATAATTTGTTTCATACTCACTGCTTTTAAAGGCATTATTATTTTTCCTTAAGATCTTTATGTTAAGGATGACGGGTGTTCTCCAAAACGTCAAAGGTTATAACTAAAAAAGATGAAGATTCTATGGTCACGGTAGATAGCTAGTGTTTTTAGGATTCTGTTTTCCTCTTACAAAATTCAGATTGATCGCATTCTTCCATACTCACTTCTACAAATTATAGGTAGTGCGGTATGGTTTTGGGGAAGTTGGAAAGGCAGATTTTAGTTTTGAGGTTAGTCAGACCCGGGTTTGAATTCCAGAGCTACCATAATTCCAGCTATTTGGATCTTGGGCAAGTTCATTTAACCTGATTTCTAGTTCCATTATCTATAAAATAGCTATAGGGAAGGGAAAACTTTACATCTACCCTATGGTCTCTGACTGGGTCCCAGAATTAAGTCGACATAAAACAGATTAACAGGAGAAAAGCATTTCATCTTACTTAATATTTTTACATATGTGATTCTTCACAGGAAAGTGAAGACTCAAAAAGCAGTTAGTATATCATTTTTATGGCTTAATTTTCTGTGATGACCACTTATCTTCTAACATAGGTTGCTAATATAATTGTGGCATCTGATTATGACCAAAATGTAAAGATAAATAATAATTGCCTAGGATAAGTTGAAAATTAAGAAACTGGACAGGAAATCCCTGGTGGTCCAGTGATTTCATTGCTGAGAGCCAAGCCACAGGGCATGGCCAAAAAGGAAAAAAAAAAAAAAAACTGTACAAATGATTAACATTAAGTACTCCCCATAAACCCTTTAAAAAAAATTATTTAGGCTGCTCGGGTCTTAGTCGCGGCACGCGGGATCTTTTAGTTGCTGCATGCAGACTCTTAGTTGTGGCATGCGGGATCTAGTTCCCCGACCAGGGATCAAGCAAGGGCACCCTGCATTGGGAGCGGGGACTCTTACCCACCAGACCACCAGGGAAGTCCCCCTATAGACTCTTCAATCATGAGAAAGCCATGATAATAAGATTTTTGTCTACTTTGCTCATCTAGCACCTAGCATCATGCCACTTATATAGGAAGATGCTCAGTAAATATTTTAATAAATGCTAAATGAATAAAAATATTTTAATACAGATTTTGATGAAGGGGGCCATGAACTACATAATATTGCAAATTGAAAGAATTTAAAAATTACACTACATAAAAGCAAGCCCTACTATGAAGAAAATATTTTTCTACTATAAAATGCTGTCATCTCATCATCCAAAAGAAATTGGATATTAGATTCCACTGAATATCAGATTTTAATCTTTCACCATAATGTCTCACATGAAGTAGAAGTTCGGTGTTTGCATTCCTTTTTATGGTTGTTTGAGGCCTGCACATTCATATTCGATGTGTATTGAGTGTCTACATTTTACTGTGTAGGTACTGTGCTGGGCTTGTTCACATGAACTTTTTTTTTTTTTTTTTTTTTGCTGAACCTCGTGGCATGTGGTATCTTAGTTTCCTGACCAGGGATCAAACCCATGCCCTCTGCAGTGGAGCACAGAGTCCTAACCACTGGACTACCAGGGAATTCCCCACATGTACTTTTTTTTAAGAGGCACTGAGCATAGTGGTTAAGATAATTTTTCTCAAAATATTGCACTTTGGACACTTACATAGAATTAACTAGGATGCCTGTAAAAAATGTAAATTCCAAAAAAAGTAGTGATGTAATATATTCCTCATCATTGAATTGTACACTTTAAATTGGTAAATTGTATGTCCATGGATCATATCTCAATAAAGCTGTTTTAAATATTTGATTTGAGATGCCATAACCCAATTCCAAACTCTGTAAGTTAGAATATTGGAAAAAGAGGAGGTGGTGACTAGAATTTTGTACATATAACAAGCATCTCAGGTTTTTTTTTTTTTTTCAGGTTACTTTTTTACCCACGTTTTGAGTTCAATCGGGAGTTTCTGACTAGAGGACTGTTCAAATCCTACTAGTTGATGTAGGGCCTCAGTTTCTGTATCTGTATCATTTATTGAGGAAGCACTCAATGAATGTTAGCTGTTATTTACTATTGTGGAAAAGGGGAAATGATGTTCCCTCTACCTTTCTGATTTCTTAGCTGAGACTCTTGTAATAAAAGACAGATTAACAAGAGAAAAGCAAACAAATTTATGAACATGTATACCCCATGGATACCTGGGGAGATACCTAGGAAAAGTGAGGAACTTAAAGAGGTGGCTTTAAAATCCAGGATTAAATACCATTTTAATAGGTAATGGAGGGACTTCCCTGGTGGCCCAGTGGTTAAGACTCCGAGCTCTCAATGCAGGGGGCGCAGGTTTGACCCCTGGTCAAGGAACTATATCCCACATGCCGCAACTAAGAGTTCGCATGCCGCAGCGAAGATCCTGCACACAGCAGTGAAGATCAGCACACGGCAATGAACATCCGGAGTGCCGCAACCAAGACCCGGTGCAGACAAATAAATTAATTTAAAAAATATAGGTAAAGGAGAAGGGGAATGTAGACTTCTTATGGGAAGAGATTTTTAGGAAAGATGAACGGCCCTTAGAAGAATAGATGGGAGCTATGACAGTTTGTGACAGTTTGTCAGGGTGTGGTGTCAACTTCTAGTCTCTCTCTTGTGATGAGTCCATCTTGGGACTTCCCTGGCAGTCCAGTGGTTGAGACTCCGCACCTCCACTGCAGGGGGTTCGGGTTCCATCCCTGGTCAGGGATCCTGCATGCCTCGCTGCACCAAAAAAAAAAAAAAAAAAAAAAACTTCCCTTGTTGTTGAAATTCCTGGCGAGGGGATTTATGATAATTGGGTTCCTTTTGGAGGATCTGTCTTTAGGGAGAAAAGGGAAGTTCAGAGAAAGTCTCTGCCTGCATTTGTTGCTTTTTAAGTGGCTTCAGCTTAAAACCAAAATGGCAAAGCAGCATGTTTTGGGGTGACATGTCCTAAACTCTCCAAGCCTTATTTTGGAGTGGCATATTCTTCTACCCTTCACTACTCATTATTATTATTATCATCTTCCTGCTACTGACTTCTGTTTTTTTAAGGGGGCCCTAATCATATTGTTACTGGACTACTTAAGAGCCTTCTAGTTTATCTCTGTCTTCCACTTTTATCTCAAATTCATCCTCTATATGGATATTAGAGTAATAGATCTAAAATGTCTATCTAAGCCTATCACTCTCCTACTTAAACTTTTTAATGTCTGCCACCCATTACTTACAGATTAAATTTAAACCCTTTAACAGGCCATAAAAGAACCTTCGAGATCTGTCCCTAGCCCATCTCACTCACCACACTAACATTTTTTTCCAGATCTTGTCACCTACCTTACAACTTCCTTTTTACTTTTGGGACTCAAATTTTATCTTTTGAAATATCTCCCACATCTCATGCCCGAAGTCTCCATTTGTTTCTCCAATGTCCTCAGCGCCCTAAATAGGCAAATTTACACCCTTTGCAGGCTGCAGGTTACATCAGAAAAAAAGATTAAATTTTATGTTGTAGGAAGTAGAGTAATAATGAAATATGTATATTCAGGGAGAGAGATTTATCAACCATTTTTCTTTTACATGGGATTTGAGGTATCTGCAAGGTGCATATTATATAGAAAAATATAACAATGCAGAAAACCATTAAGTAGAAGTGAAGGTCAAATTGTAGAAGTAATCAAATCAGTATGGTATTGGCATAAAAACGGATTAGTGGAACTGAGTAGAGAGCCCAGAAATATACCCATGCATATATTAATTAATTTATGCCAATTAATTTTTGACAAAGGAGTCAAGAATATACAATGGGGAAGGGACAGTCTCTTCAATAAATGGTGTTAGGAAAACTGGATAGCTACATGCAGAAGAATGAAACTGGACCGCCATCTTATACTATACACAAAAATCAACCCAAAATGGATTAAGGACTTGACTCTTAAGATCTGAAACAATAAAACTCCTAGAAGAAAACATGGGCAGTAATCTCCCTGACATCAGTCATGGAGATGACTTTTTGGATTTGACACCAAAAGGCAAAGGCAACAAAAACAAAAGTAAACAAATGGAACTATATCAAACTAAAAAGCTTCATTCAGCACAGCAAAGAAAATCATCAACAAGATGAAAAGGCAACCTACTAAACAGGAGAAAATATTTGCAATCATGTAACTGATAAGGAGTTATTATCCAAAAAAATATAAAGAACTCATACATCTCAATAGCAAAAAACCAAACAATCTAATTTAAAAATGGCAGAGGTTCTGAATAGAAATTTTTTCCAAAGAAGAACAAATGATCAACATGTACATGAAAAGATGCTCAACATCACTAATCATCAGGGAAATGTATGGTGACGGACGTTAACTAGACTTATTATGGTGATTATTTTGCAATATATAGAAATATTGAATCATTGTGTTGTACACTTGAAACTAATATAATGTTGTATGTTACTTATACCTCAATTTTAAAAAACCGTAGGGAAAAATAGAATGCACACCGTAAATGCCAAGGTCTTATTTTTGTAATATATTTGTTTATTCTTTTATCTTGGCCGTACCAAGCAGGAGGTGGGATCTTAGTTCCCGAACCAGGGATTGAACCTGTGCCCCCTGCAGTGGAAGCGTGGAGTCTTGACTGCTGGACCTCCAGGGAAGTTCCTATTAATGTGTTTTAATTTTGATTTATCTACTTCCTACTAGACAATCCAAAGTGGAAAAATGATTTATTTCCAAAAATGATACTAACATACTTGGAAAATCATCTGAAAAAAAAAATCTCAGTGAGACACTAAATTCTGGATGGGTTTATATTCAACATACAATCTATAGAACAATAAAAGTATTTAAAAAAAACACATTTGAAACAGGTAGAAGTAACTTTTTCCTTCAAAACAGAAACTCAGAATTCATAATGGAAAAGATTGAAAGATTTGACTACAGAAGAATTCAGAATTTTTGTATGGCAAAGGTCAGAAGATAAATAATAGACTGGAAAAAGGATTTGCAACATGTATGACAGAGGTTGAAGATCCTTAAATAAGAAGTGCTCATAACTTAATAAGAACAATATTTCTTCCTTTCTGAATTCTTATACCTTGTATTTATTTTTCTTATATGATTGTACTTGCTAAGATCTCCAGTACAGTGTTAACTAGAAGTGGGAATAATGGGGAGCTATGAATTATTCTTGGTCTAAAAGTGAACGCTTTTAATGTTTTACCAAACTAGTTTTTTGTATATAGGGAATAATAAATTGAATAATAATTTTATCCTTTTTACTTACTGAATTTTTTTTATTACACTTACTGAATTTAAAAATATTTTGTAGTAGTTCTTCTAGTGATTCTTTTGGTCTTCCAGTAAACAATCATCTGAAAATAAGGATAGTTTTATTCCCTCCTTTTCATGTGTAGTATTTAGAGCCAAAATCATAGGTGTGAGTGCATGGTAAGAAGAGAGCCAGGGACTTCCCTGGCGGTCCAGTGGTTAAGACTCCACACTTCCTTGGGCTTCCCTGGTGGCGCAGTGGTTGAGAGTCCGCCTGCTGATGCAGGGGGCATGGGTTCGTGCCCCGGTCCGGGAAGATCCCACCTGCCGCGGAGTGGCTGGACGCGTGAGCCATGGCTACTGAGCCTGCGCGCCCGGAGCCTGTGCTCCGCAACGGGAGAGGCCACAACAGTGAGAGCCCTGGTACTGCAAATAGAAAACGAAAACAAACAAAAAAAGACCACGCTTCCACTGCAGGAGGCACAGGTCGGGGAACTAAGATCTTGCATGCCATGCCACACGGCCAAAAAAAAAAAAAAGAGAGAGAGAGAGCCAGGGAGGAGCCTGAGTTGTGCCAGCCATAGACTTGGAGAAAGAAGGAGAAGGATTAAGGAGGTCCAAGGTGTGGGCAATGAAGTAAGAAACAAATTAGGAGAGAGTGGTCCCTAGAAGTAAGTGAAAAAACTATGTCAAGAAAGAAGCAATGATCAGTTTTTTCAATGACGCTGAGAAATCAAGTCATGTGAGGTCTGTGAAGCCAAGAAATGTGCAGTAGCTGGAAGGGAGGGGGGTTGCTTTAAGCAGGCAGGATATTCAGGTACACACGTGGGTAGGTTGGTATAATTGGTGCTGGGAGAATGAAGAGTTTTTCCTCTCTTTGCTTCTATTCTATAAAGGATTTTAAAAGGGTCGTTAGCCACTAGTGAAGAAAGGGAAGAGATGCTGGTGGTTGGAGGATAGAAAAAAGGGGTGACAGTGTCTAGGAGAATGGAACAATGAATGGATTGGGGAAATATAGTAGGTTTGTAGTGTAGTAGTGAGAGTTCACTTGAGCATTATGATCATAAATTTGAAACGAGACCAACCAGTGTGGCTGTGCTTTTCAGCTGCTCAGGTGCAATATGAAATGAATGGAGGATCTAGAGAGTGGTGGCTTTGCAAGGTGAGTATGAAAAGGAGCTCTAAGGAAGGAAATGATTGTCCTGTTAGGAGAGCATGGAATATAAACTTGTGTCATGGGGAATGGAAGGTGAGAGGAGGATTGAAGAATTGTTGGACTGGGAATACTAGAGGTAGTGAGCTGCAAAGTTAAGGACGGAGGAGTCCATTGGATTTGACAACGTGAAAGTCAATGAGTGTCTGTGCCACTGCAATTTCAGAACAGAAGTGCAGTCAACATCGGTCTTCAGTGGATTGGAGTAAATGGGATAAGAGAAATGAGGGATTGTAAATGTCACCTGGTGCTCCCCAACCTTGTTGCACGTCATACTCAGTTGGGGTGATTTTTGGGGGACCACGCCCACGGCTTGCAGGGATCTTAGTTCCTGGGCCCTCAGCAGTGAAAACGCAGAATCCTAACCACTGGACCACCAGGGAATTCCCTCTCAGGTGATTTTTTTTTTAATTTATTTTATTTTTTTATTTTTGGCTGTGTGGGGTCTTCGTTTCTCTGCGAGGGCTTTCTCTAGTTGCGGCAAGCGGGAGCCACTCTTCATCGCGGTCCGCGGGCCTCTCACTATCGCGGCCTCTCCTGTTGCAGAGCACAGGCTCCAGACGCGCAGGCTCAGCGGCCATGGCTCACGGGCCCAGGCGCTCCGCGGCATGTGGGATCCTCCCAGACCAGGGCTCGAACCCGTGTCCCCAGCATTGGCAGGCAGATTCTCAACCACTGCGCCACCAGATAAGCCCCCTGGCAGGAGTTCTTTTAGACCCAACCAAGTTGTCAATTACTTGCCGCGCAGTCTTAATTTGGATGTTTGGTAGTCGTCTGCGTGGATCTTTTCAAGTCCAGAGAGATAGAGCAATAGGAGAATGAGAAAGACTGAGGGGGAAATGCCTTGGCCTCAGTGCGCTTCTTCACGGCCAGAGAACCGGTCTCTGGCAGATCCTGCAGGCGACGTCAGCTGCCACTTAACGGGCTACTCGAATCTACGTGGCTCAGGATAAGGCCCAGCCGCCCTTCAGAGGGGAGCCATAGCCCAATAGGCGGATCGAGATTATGGCCTTGGAGGCCCCGCATTGGGTGCCAGAAAAGATGTTGCAGGAAAGACAGTGGGGTGCGAGAGGATGGTCACCTCCCAAGTCATGTCTGCGTCCCTGGGATGGCCGCCAAGTGTGGGTTCTTGGCTTCGTGCAGGCAAGAATTCAAGAGCAAGACATAGTAGAGTGAAAGAAGGTTTATTCAGGGAGATACACACTCCATAGACAGAGTGTGGGCCATCTTGGAAGGAACGAGGCCCCTCTCAGGTGATTTTGATGCAACCAGACAAGTACCTGTCACCTAATTGTTGGAAACATTTGGTGGAAGATCTTTTAAGAAGTTTGGCTGTTATTGTCAATGATTATTAAAATTATAACAGAGTAAACAAAAGACTGATTTCATCTATTACTAGTTAGAGGACAAATTTTTAAACCCTTTCTATAATGCTACATGAAAAATAATTTTAAACAATTTATTCTTGAACTCAGTAATTCCCATCGAGAGATTTAAACAAAGGTTAAAAATATGCATTTATAGGTGATATATTATGCAGCCATAAAAATGTCTTAAGCACTATATGATTTGAAAATGTCCCACATTTGTAGTTTATTTGAAAGAAAAGAAACAAATTATACGTAGACTATGTATGTAAGTTGTTTGAAATACTCACCAAAAGTAGCCTAGAAGGAAATGCAACCAAACTTTAATGGGATTATAGCTGGATGACACGCACACAGGTGAGTTTTCTCTACCTTCGTGCTTTTCCCCCCACAAGGAGTGTCTTACTTATATATTTAAAGAACAAAAAGGTGAAAAGGAAAAGAAGGTCATATGAGAATACAAGGAGTTAGGGTAGCAGGCAAGGCAAGACAAGGAGTTTTTGTTCTTAGGACCAGAGAGACTTGAATATGTTTGTAGACTGAGAGGAAAGAATGAGTAGAAATGCCTTGGTGAAGCCTGAATTGAAGGCATAAGTTGATAAAAGGATGTAAGATAGGATAAAAACCAAGGGATGGAAGAATAATGTATTCATAACCTTGATCGAGCCTTTCATATAAACTGCAAAAGTACTCTTCTAAATTACCAATTTATATGTACAATAGAAACCCTGACCTCATTTGACCCTCTCCCATTCCTGAGGCATCAATACAGACAACCAGAAAGCCCTATTTTCTCTGTATTGTCTGTGATTTTTAAAAAAAATTTAAAATTTAATTAATGTATGGCTGCCTTGGGTTTTCATTCCTGTGCGCAGGTTTTCTCTAGTTGTGGCGAGCGGGGGCTACTCTTTGTTGCAGTGCATGGGCTTCTCATTGCTGTGGCTTCTCTTGCTGTGGAGCACAGGTCTAGGGCGTGGGCTTCAGTAGTTGTGGCGCACTGTCTGTGATTTTTTTTTTTTTTTTTTTTGCTGTACGCGGGCCTCTCACTGCTGTGGAACTCTCCCGTTGCAGGACACAGGCTCCGGACGCACAGGCTCAGTGGCCATGGCTCACGGGCCCAGCCGCTCCGCGGCATGTGGGATCTTCCTGGACCTGGGCACGAACCCGTGTCCCCTGCATCGGCAGACGGACTCTCAACCACTGCGCCACCAGGGAAGCCCTGTCTGTGATTTTTTAAGCTGATTTTTACCAACAGACATTCAACTGCCTTGTGACAGGGGCATTTTGAGACTCCTGAAAAACTGAGACTTTGTCAGGTGTGTGGAAGGCAAAAGGGCAAGACAACTGTGGTAAGATGGTAATTCAGGTTATTAACCACATGATCCAGGCATTAAGGAGCTGAATGAGGCCGGCAGGACGCTGCTAGATAGAAGAAAGTTGAGGCATCAAATCACAAGTTCTCTATAAGGTGCATTGAAGCTGTGGAAGGACAGTATGAAACTGCTGAATGAAGAGAAAAAAGTTAAGGAAAGGGATTTGGAGTTTGAGATTTCTGGTGTGAAATACACCAGGTAACAAGGTCTGATCTTAGCCATAGTGGGTGAAGGTCAGCACATTTCAGAAAGTTCAAAAACTATAGGTATGGGCTTCCCTGGTGGCGCAGTGGTTGAGAGTCTGCCTGCCGATGCAGGGGACGCGGGTTCATGCCCCAGTCCGGGAAGATCCCATATGCCGCGGAGTGGCTAGGCCCGTGAGCCATGGCCGCTGAGCCTGCATGTCCGGAGCCTGTGCTTCGCAACGGGAGAGGCCACAGCAATGAGAGGCCCATGTACCGCAAAAAAAAAACTATAGGTATAAGATGGTTCATGCATATGAATTGTGAAAATCACACCAATGTTAAAATTGTATGGAAAGGTATGTTTATTGTAACATTACAGTTAATGTTACTTTTTTTAACCTATTGTTCATCACTGGAAGATTGCCTAAGTATTTTATACCTACTTTAAGAATTCTATACAGATTTCAAGTTTTCAAAATTATAATCTTGTGTATGTAAAAATTATGTACTTAAATGATTGTGCAGGTATGGAAGGAGAGTTTGAATGACACTCATACAGTGTGACTGTGGTTACAAAAGGGGAATGAAATAAAATGTCTGATGAAGGGGGAGTGTGACTTTTGCATTTTATGCTGTATATTTCCATGTTCTTTGACCCTCATGCAATAGCAGTGCATGTTTAAATACATTAGTGAAAAGTATCATATTAATAATTCCATGGAATACCTGCAGACTGAGAAGCATCTGAGTTGTTTAGGAAGCCTTTTTCATGTCTCTTTGTGCCCTGAAGATGTAGCAGATGGTCCATATATTGTGCCTCTTGGGCTAAAATTTGTAGTATTGAATTCATGATTTCTTCCAAGCTCAGGTCTTTGATGCCATCCTCCGAAGATTGATTTGCATTGTAGTTCAGGGGAATCCAGTTATTCGGTGAACTAGATGTGCCTGTGTGGCCTAAAAATTAAGAGTGAATTAGTAATGAGTTTCTGTGATTTGGTTATAGGTGTAAGAATAGTGTCTAAGATAAGAGGCAATGAGTTTGCTTATTATTTGATTTCTGCTTAATTCACCCTGACTCCAACTTTCTGACTTTGTGACGTTGTCACCAGCTTCCAGCCCTTGTTGACATAGGTCCATGGTTGTGTTTCTCTAGGTCTTCTCTCCCAGATGCTCTGCTTGAATTTCAGAGATAAACTTCTCAGCACCAGACAGTTTTACCTAAGAAAAGTCCTGAAAATATAGTTTATTGTTATAGAAACACATTCAAAAGCTCTTATAAATAAATGACTGAATTTTCTATTTTCTAGAAAGTCTCTGATTGGAAAAAAAGGACATTAAAGTTATTGAAGTTCCAAGTATAATAAGTGTTATTTATAATAAAAATGTTACCAAGTAACATGCTTACAGCAAAATAAATAAATAAATAATATAAAGTACCAAGAATATGTTTATTACAAAATTTCGATGACCACTGTCCAGCACTGGATTGGTTACAATGACTCTAATTTCAATGTATCATTGTTGCCCATCATCTAGATCTCTCCGAGTATCAAATAGAGTAATTGTCTCCTGATAATTCACAATAGAGACAGTAAATATTTCCTTGAAAGTCTTTGTTCACCTGCCCTTGTTACCGACTGGGGTTCTTGGTTTCCTTAATCAATAGAAATTGATAATAAGCCTGACAAGAAATTCAGGCAAGGCTTTATGGGGGCCCCTGCTGCAGCAGGAGGGAGTGAGAACAAGTTTCCCCTGCTCACTGGCTTGCTCCCCAAGGGGGCGAGATGGTTCCTTCTATGGGGCGAAGGTAGAGGTGCGTCCAGGGGTCAGGCCCGAGGGCTGCTTTAGGGGTATGCCCGCCCCTTTGGTGGTGGTGAGTGCAGGGGGCATGCGCAGTACCCCGCTTTTGCTCCGGACACCCTGTTTTTGCTCCCAGCTCTTCAGAAGTGGCAGTTGGGGTTTCGGTCTTTTTGTATCTTGTTGTCCATAATTTGCCCCAACGATACACGCATGCAGTGATTTTTAGCCCCTTATAGTTTCTTTGTATTTTGTTGCTGGAGGAGAGGTGTGTCCAGGTGCGAGCCCTGCAGCAAAGGGTCCCAGGTCCCAGCCTGTCTCACACTTAGACTTGCCTGTGTGGGTTCAGTGGCGTGTGCTCAGTTACGCACGTAGGAAAATCCCTCACGCTGGTGACGGACTTACGCTTAATCCTGCCTCTTGACTCTGGGGTGACGGCAGCTATTTCATATGCCTTGAGAATTTTTAGTTATTTATTTTGAGGACGAGTGTCTAATTTACGAGAACAACATAACACTGGGATCTACATGTTTCACCCACAGAAAGGCTTTTATCTGTTCTTGGAGAATGAAAGCATTCACAGCAATACGAACTGACTGTTCAGGTCTTGTGAGAAAACTTAAGTCAACTTTGCAAATAGTTTATCTAAGTGCCCCATTTTCTGAATTTCCACCACCCTGGGGCTGCCCGTTGGCTACATCACGAAGGATAATGGGAACCTAGTTCCAATATTGGGGGAAATGAATACCGAAAACAGGATTTTCGAGGTAGCCCTGGATTTACAAGGAAAGGGGACTGTTCCTAATTGTAGTTCTCCACTTGCATTGCTAACATTTTCCTTTTTACAAAAGTTCTCCACCTCCTCCCTCCAGAGCCCCTTGCCAGGATGCTGACTGGGCCTCTTCATCGATAGCTTCTGGAAAGGGCTTTTCCGCAGTGGGTCTCCTGGAATGTTCTGCTCCAGCTCTGGAGGATGCTCTGTATCAGTCCACCAGCATGAAGTGAGACCGGCAGTGAGCTATAAACTCCGTCACAGGGTGCTGTTCACCTTCCGTTTTAATGGTGCCAGCGATGCTGTCGTTTTCCAGGATGGGGAGGAAAAGCTGCACAAAGTCAGAGGTGTAGGGAGGTGCGATCACATCCAGCACCTCGGTCACAAAGTAGCGAATGAGGGAAATGTCGGTGTCCCCCTTCTCCAGACACCTGCGGATGTAAGTGACCACGGGGAGTACGTAGCCTTGGCTCAGCAGGTGCACCAGCCTGTCCAGGAGAGTCTTCTTCAGCTTGAGCTGCTCCATCGCGTCCAGCTGGGAATGCTGCGTCTCCAAGAGCTTCACCAGCAGCTGCAGGACCTGGGGGTGCAGGAGCTGGTGGCAGGTGCTGATGTGGTCCAGCAGCGCCAGGTGCACGGGGGTGCAGTGGGTCTGCAGCTGGAAGTACTTCGGCTCTGATACGCTCCAATGCACCCACTTGAGCACACCCATGGCCACCACTGGAAACCTGATGCACTTATAGAGGGTGCTCAGCTCGGCCACGAGTTCAGAAGCCCCTTTGTTCTCAGCGCAACACAAACTGTGAACAGTTTCAACAGCTTTGGCCGTTGACTTCAGCTCGCCCTGATTGACGCTCACACGCCTGTCCTTCCAGGTCTCCACCACGCTCACTGCATATGCCAAGATATGGATGTACTTGGGCTTGTGGTCCGGGTTGATCCTGGCCCCTGGTTTAAAGAGTGAGTCCATGAAGAGGTCCAGGAAGGCCGGCACCCGGATGAGTTCAACTGGAGGCGGGTCCACGCTGGTAAACAGGTTGAAAAGGACAGTGATGTCGGCCGGATTCAGGGCCCCCTTGGACAACATCGCCCCAAGGGCCTGACACAGCCGGGGGTAGGAGGCAGCTGTGCCCAGTGCGAGAGAGATCCGACTGGCATCGCGGCCTCTCTCCTGGGCGAAGCGCTGCACCTCCTGTGCAATCCTGCGCACGGCCCAGCCCCCCTGCCCTTCCTGGGCCAGCACGGACATCAGGACCTGGGCCACCACGTATGTGTGCTCCCCGTGGCACACCATCTTAGCAAACTGAGGGAGATTTTCTGCAAGGTTATCTTCTCCTCCATCCAAAAGTGTAGCCAGAGAGGTACAGAGAACTCTAGAAAACACTTCCAACTGCTGGCAGGCTGCCGCCACGCCGGTGATCTCCCCGTGGTATCCTGCATCGGAAATCAGCTTGACCGTGAAGTTCAGCATCAAACAATCTGGGTGCGCTTCAGTCAGTTGGTAAACAAGATCTCTCCACGTGGAATGTGCAATCATTTGTTCAAGCCAAACGGGGGTCTCTCCTTCTTCAGTAAAGATAGAATCTGCTTTGTGGGGGTCGAACTGTTTCATCAATAAAGTCTTCAAGTGGTTTTCCACGGTTTGCTGAACCTGCACTGGTTCAACCCCTGTCTGAATGAGCCACTGGGCCAGCAAGTTGACTGTCTGGGCCACAGCTGTGTAGTTGTCTGATAAGAGCCGGATCACCTCCTCCGGAGACCCTCCTGCCTGAAAATACCTCATCAGAGTGTTAAAGATGGAGGGTTCCATGATATAATCCCTGGTAGAAAATTTCTGCAGGCATTCTTGCTGGACCTGGGCATCCTCTTCTCCCTGTGCATCGCCCCCCTCCTGCTGGCCGCCCAACTCTGCCGCGCTCCCGAAGTCAACCTGGTCCAGGTCCATGCTGACGCCCATCAGGGCCCTCGCCGTCCTCTACCCTGGCTGCCTGTTTAGGAAGAGAAACAGGATTATGATCTGTTCCCCCTTCTTTTCAAAGCTTTAGTACTTAAAACTGATCTTTCTTGATAGGAATATGCATCTTCCTGCATAGATAATAGGAGGACAGTTCTACTGTCTACTTTTGTTGTAATTTGAGTCCTGTGTCCCAGAGGTGATTTCATTGGCCAATTGAGATGCTTCTCTATAATGATCACATGCTGCATGTATACTCAGATAAAATTATTACTCTTTTTAAAAATTAAGAAAAACTATACTTTCTCCAGACAACTAATATATTCTGTCAAAATCTAATCACATGTCCCTTTAACCTTTGGCACTCAAGAGATCAAAAGCAATAATTCTGAAACAAATTTTGACTCCAAATTAGTGACTAAGATCAAATGCCTTGTATTTTTATATGCTATTGCTACGCCTCTTCATTCATTGAATCTTCCATTCAAGTTAGAATTTTCTCTTTCTTGATTTTATTAATTTTTTTCCTGCTACATATTTATTCATTTAACTATAATCTCAACACTTATACATGGGCCAAGCAATTGTCTCTAGGTACAGTGAAAGGTTTTGGTTTTTGAGCTAAGAACAAAGGTGAGATTTTCTAATAGTTTAAGCAGAGAATTAACATAAAATGATTTTCTTTGAAAGAGATTGTGGCTGCCGAGGGAGAATGGCTGAGAAGGGAGCCACTGGGGACAAGGGGGCAGTAGGAAGACAGGTATTAGGCTGATAGTGGATGTGGGCTGTAGGTGGAGGAGTGAGCATCACCGAGAGATACTGAGGGTCCATTGAAGGTTGGGGGCTGGTGGGGAGGGAGGGGGTGAGGCCACTGACCACCAGGTTTCTGGCTCCATCCAGGGAGACAGAGCAGTGTCCCCTGCAGACAGTGATTTAGTGGAGAAGATCCCAAGTCTACTCTGGACGGGATGAATCTACTGCCCTTTTAAGACCACTGAAGCCAGGAAATTAATGAGATCACTAAGTGAGAGGCTGAAAATTGGCCATTGTGGGCAGAAGGCAGCAAACAGATAGTTTGTTTATATTGTAAAATGTTCTTTTTCAAGCAAAACCTTGAATTACAGCCAACATTTAAAAATCAAGAGGCTTGGGCTTCCCTGGTGGCGCAGTGGTTGAGAGTCCGCCTGCCGATGCAGGGGACACGGGTTCGTGCCTCGGTCTGTGAAGATCCCACATGCCGCGGAGCGGCTGGGCCTGTGAGCCACAACTACTGAGCCTGCGCGTCCGGAGCCTGTGCTCCGCAACGGGAGAGGCCACAACAGTGTGAGGCCCGCGTACCGCAAAAAAAAAAAAAAAAATCAAGAGGCTCAATGTTAAAATTCAAATTTTGACGTGAAAAATAAAATCTGTTATGAGTGATCCTAAATCCCCAGGTGGACAGCCATTGTCTGGACCTGAGGAGGACTTGCCCCCTTTAGATGGAATCTGGTTTCCCGAATCAGCTACAGTCTACACAGCCTGCTTAATTTCACCTACCAAGCGCTGGCAGACAGAAAAAAATAACACACACACGCTCATTCCCCATTTGTGACTCAGAAGATTACATATTCTCTGTATAATAAAGCCTCTCTTCCTGTTCAGCTGTTCAGTTCTGCTGCAGCTGAACCTACTCTGTTATCACTGAAATCCGTAAGTATGAGCGGAGAAAATTTACTGTTCACTGAGGATGCCTGTGGTAACTGACTGCAATAGGGTCAGGCAACTCCAGTCCCGGGCATTTGTGTTTTGTTTGTTTCATTTGCTTTTCCTCAACAAAATTCCAAAGGTCAAGGTTTACATAACATGAGACAGAGTGAAGAAAACCAAGGAAACACAGAAGGCTTGAGAACTTACAAGGGGATGTGGCCCTTGGAGAACAGGAGGGGCACAGAGAGAACCCAAGCTCCTCAGTCCTGGGTTTATCCAGTCTATCCCAGTCCCTGAAAAACAAGAAAAAGAGCAGCCCACGCTCACACTGCTGGGAAGATTTGTCGTTAGATCTACACTCAGCTCTGCTAAGCTAAAAAGCCTCATGTATTATGCCATGGAATACAAGGCAGCAATGAAAACACTAGGAAGTAGGTCAATAAATACTGATGTGAAATGACATCCCAGATATATTTGAGATAAATCAAATGAACACTTACAGCAGAATAAATTTCTTAGATTGAACAGCGTATCTGATAAGTGTTCAGATAAGCAGAGGACTTCGCGGGGAAATTTTACTGACATGAAAATAATAATTAAACCCTTCCCAAATACAGAAGAGAAAGGAACATTTCCAGCTCACTCTAAGAGATCAGTATTAATTACCCTGTGTTATCAATCAGGGATCAACTAGAGAAACTGAGCCAGTAGGAGATGTGTATTAGAGATTTACAGCAAGGAATTGGCTTACAGGATTGTGGGAACTGTCTAGGCAAGTCTGAAGTTCTTGGGGCAGCCGTCAGAAAAGGCAGGCTGGCACTCTTTGGCACCGATGAAGCTGCTCTCCACAGACAGAATTTGTTCTCTTCAGAGAAGCCTCAACTCTACTCTTAAAGCCTTAGTTAATTAGATCAGGCTTATTGGATTATCTAGGATAATCTTATTACTTCAAGTCAATTGATACGGATTTTAATTACATCAAAAAGTACCTTAAGGGACTTCCCTGGTGGTGCAGTGGTTAAGAATCTACCTGCCAATGCAGGGGACACGGGTTTGGGCCCTGGTCCAGGAAGATCCCACATGCCGCGGAGCAACTAAGCCCATGCGCCACAACTACCAGACCCCACGTGCCACAACTACTGAAGCTTGCTCGCCTAGAGCCCGTGCTCCACAACAAGAGAAGCCACTGCAATGAGAAGCCCATGCACTGCAACGAAGAGTAGCTCCCGCTCACCACAGCTAGAGAAAGCCCGCGGGCAGCAATGAAGACCCAACGCAGCCAAAAATAAATAAATTAACTAATTAAAAACATTTAAATTCAAGGTTACTAATTCTATTTTAAAATTTGCAACTTCAAATGTGTGAGGTTCAAATCATTAGTTACATCTTTCCCCCTCCCCCGTCATTTCCATCCATAATATAAACATACTGTAATTATTACCAGCTTAGGAAAGAAAAAAGTCCCTTGAATCCCACAAGGCTCTATTGCTATCACCCCATTTTTGTTTTCTTTTACAGGAAAACCCTTTTAAAGCATTCTCTCTCTTTGCTGTTTGCATGTTGGTGATTTATTTCACTCATTGTCTCTTGAACTTACTCCAGTCAGGCTTTTACATCCCATGGACACCCCTCTTGTCAAAGTCACCAGTTAATGATCCTAACATTACAAAGCTCTAGTGATCATTTCCCAACCCTCTCTTACTTGAAGTATCCGGAGACCTCTCCACTTTAAAGGCTTTCTTCTCGTGGCTCTCGGGACCCAGTCCTTTCCCGAGATTCCTTCTATGTCAATGGCTGCTCCTTGGGAGTTTTCTTTGCTTCTTCCTTCTTCTCTCTACCTCTCCCTGACTTTAGACCTACTATGTCTCTCAAAGCTAAAGCCCGAGAGCTCTGAGCTCCTATATATACTGTCCAAGCACGGAAATCTAATCACAAGGATTTTGCTACCACCCACACAGTGATTAGGTCTGGATTTTAATCTCCAGGTTTATATATATCCAAACTCCCAATTCAGTATCCCTACTTGGACGTCTCATAGGTCATAAGTCAAACTTAAAACTCCCAACCTCAACCATGATGCCCTGCACTGACCCCTGCCCCACTTTCAGTCCTCACCATTCAAGTAAAGCCAATTCCATTAGTCCAGTTGATTGAGTCAAGAACCTCAGCATCGTGACTCTGCTTCTTTACTCTTGGTCCAAACTCAACCTGTCAAAAAAATCCGGCTTGATCCCTTGCTACGTTTCTGACTCCTATTAACACTTGCCTTCACTCATTTTGTTCCGTCCCTTCTGGTTGCCTTGCTTTTCAGTTAACAAGCCAAGCATTGTCCCCACTGAGCCCTTTGCACTTGCTGTTTGCTCTGCCTAGAAAGTTATTTCTCCAGATGAAAGTAAGACTTGTTCTCTTACCTTCTTCTGGTTTCTTTTCCAGTACATTTATCGACAAGGCAGTGACCAAAAATGAGGCTGCAGTCAGTGTTAGAGAAGACAGTTAGGGATTTGGGATTAGAGTATGAGAGTTAATGGAACCTCCTGGGGGGGTTATTCTGGGTTTTGATTAGGTAAATTTTTTTTTTTTTTTTTGCGGTACGCGGGCCTCTCACTGCTGTGGCCTCTCCCGTTGCGGAGCACAGGCTCCGGACGCGCAGGCTCAGCGGCCATGGCTCACGGGCCCAGGCGCTCCGCGGCATGTGGGATCCTCCCGGACCGGGGCACGAACCCGTGTCCCCTGAATCAGCAGGCGGACTCTCAACCACTGCGCCACCAGGGAAGCCCTGATTAGGTAAAATTGAAATTTGAGAATTGACGAGAGTTCTTCTAAACTGGAGACCAGCCTGAAGACGTTCCAATTCAGGCTATGGATTTTGTACTAAAAGGGCTTGAAGTGATGGGGAGACCTCTAGGGTAGAGACAGATTGGGTGAAGGAGATGGAAAGACCAGTAATTTGCTGGTGGGGAGGTTACAGAGATGATGGCGACTAGAACTAAGGTAACTCGTTCAAATCTTGGATGTCAATGGGCCACAAAAATGAGCCCCAGTGATAAAGTGGGCAAAGTGTATAAACAAAAAAAAGCACAGAAAGAACACGTTTCCAACTGGCACACGAAAAATGTTCAATTTAATTAAGGTGCAAAGAAACAAAATCTTTAATAATGAGATGTACATATACAAAAAAATTATTTGCATTATGATGCAATTTGATTAAAAAATATATTAATTCCATAAATATTTATTTACCACTTAGGTAATCAGCAAACTGTGTTGGGAAGTCTAGATTATATACCAAAATATTAAAATAGGGTTTTTTTCTGGCAGATAGATATGGAAGTGATTCTTTTTGTGTGTGTGTGATACTATAAAATTTATTTATTCACTATACACAGAACATGTCCCCTATAAAATGTACATAAAAAACACTAAAAAGTATAATTTGGTGAACATTTTCTTCATTACAGAACATACTAAATCAGTTGGGATAACAGCTCTCTGTCTGCCTCAAAATAATCTAATTATAGTACCCAGAGTATCTTTTATATCTGATGCAAAATTAAATACTTTATTTATTTTTGGCTGCATTGGGTCCATTGCTGTGCACGGGCTCTCTCTAGTTGTGGCGAGCAGGGGCTACTCTTCGTTGCGGTTCATGGGCTTCTCACTGCGGTGGCTTCTCTTGTTGCGGAGCACAGGCTCTAGGCGTGCGGGCTTCAGTAGTGGCACGTGGGCTCAGTAGTTGTGGCTTGCGGGCTCTAGAGCGCAGGCTCAGTAGTTGTGGCCCATGGGCTTAGTTGCTCTGCGTCATGTGGGATCCTCCCGGACCAGGGCTCGAACCCATGTCCCCTGCACTGACAGGGGGATTCTTAACCACGGCGCCACCAAGGAAGTCCCGAAATACTTTTTTTTTAAAAAAAAATGAATACTGAATTAATGGGAGTATTGCTGAGTGAATCAATAAATGAGAGTGATGACTCAGGGACTTTTTTTTTTCCTTTGGCTGTGCTACGCAGCACACAGGATCTTAGTTCCCCGACATGGGATTCAACCCGTGCCCCTTGCATTGGGAACACGGAGTCTTAACCACTAGACCACCAGGGAAGTCCCAGACGTCCTAGTTTCCAATAATTTAACATGGACCTGCTACCCATGAATCAATATAAACCGAATCAGATTTAGGATTAGTTTCCACAAGTACAAAGTTGAATTACCTTTTTTTAAAATTTGAATTTTATTTATTTATTGTTTTATACAGCAGATTCTTATTTGTTATCTCTTTTATACATATTAGTGTATATATGTCAATCCCAATCGCCCAATTCATCCCACCACCACCACCCCAAATTACCTTTTATTTGTCCTAAAATGCTTGCTTTCAATGATTCCATGTAGTTTCGATAACATTCTTCTATCTTTCCAGACCGGAGTCCAAATATTCGCACAGTATTCATACTGAACACTTTCCACCCACCCTTTGGTCGCCTGAACTGCTCTTTTTTGGTTCTGTCTCTGCCTTCTCAGATCTTTCTTGAAGCATAGTAGGCAGTACTGTACTGGATACTCCTGCTGCAGTTTGGCCTATCATTGTTGGAGTGGATTCTGCTACACCGTGGTCTTCCAGTCGGTCCATTTCTAGGACTATAAGATCTTCTGTGGTTGTAATCAAAGGACTGACTTCTTGACCGCCTTCTTTTCTAACTTTGGCTTCTAGAACGTCTGTATCTGTCATGATTATCATAGAGCGATGAACTATGCACATTTCCTCCCTTCCCGGGCTTTCATCCGATTTGGAGTCTTCCCATCCCCCTGTGCAAACTGTGTTTCGGTTTGGTGTCCACAAATCCATTTTCTGTCCAAATTATGTAAAGCATCTTCGGCATCACGAACATCCTCAAATTGAACACATGCAAATCCTCTTGGGGGTGAGTGTAGAAATCAAGTGGAACGTACACAGCAACTACAGGACCATAATGACCGAATTCATGCTGTAAATCTTCAGACCTGGTATCATCGGCCATGTTCCTTACAAAGAGAGACTTGTTGCGGGGGAGAAGGAGAGGGAGAGGGGCCCAGGTACCGGGACACGACTGCAGCATGAGTCTCAGCAGGGACACTATCCCCCGGGCAAACTGGCTGCAGCTCCGGCGGCAGCAGATCCTCAGACACACACAGCCAGAAGTCTCTGCTGGAAGTGATTTTTTTTTTTTTTTTTGCGGTACGCGGGCCCCTCACAGTTGTGGCCTCTCCCGTTGCGGAGCACAGGCTCCGGACGCGCAGGCTCAGCGGCCATGGCTCACGGGCCCAGGCGCTCCGCGGCATGTGGGATCTTCCCGGACCGGGGCACGAACCCGTGTACTCTGCATCGGCAGGCAGACTGTCAACCACTGCGCCACCAGGGAAGCCCTGGAAGTGATTCTTTTAATTTTTATTGTTTTGCTTATAATGTACAGGACCACTGGTGTAATACAAATAAATAGGAAAAAATAGGCTATGCATATAGTGCATCTAGCATACCCAGTTACCCAATTCTGGGAGAATTTTAAAGGAAGAAATGAGGGTAATATTAAGGGTTAGATTTTTCCTCAGCTAAGTAGAAAATTTCCCAGCAAACAAAGGATATAAATTGATTTTGTAATGTGGTATGAAAATACTCTTTATGATTTGATCTCTATCTCAGATGATTATGAGAGTGTATTGATTGGACATGCAGCTACTGTACAGATTATCTAGTGTGCATTGTGCAAAGGATCTAATGACTCCCTAGGTAGCGTGAGCAGCAGACACTCCCTCATATCCTCCCCACCCCCAGACACCCACATCTACAGCAGCAGAGCATCCTTACACCAGTGGTTCTCAACCATTGATGCACATTAGAATCGCCTGTGGGCACCTGGGCTACATCTTAGAGCAATTTAATCAGAGGCTGGGGTGGCGGGGAGGGTTAGAATGTTTGTTTCAGGTGAACAGTGAAGTGATTCACAATATATATACACATTCTTTTCCATTATGCATTATTACAAGATATTGAATATAGTTCCCTGTGCTATACAGTAGGACCTTGTTGTAGTGTTCATCTGTTAATCTCATACTCCCAATTTATCCCTCCCTTCCATTTCCCTTTGGTAACCATATGTTTGTTTTCTACGTCTGACTCTATTTGTTTTGTAAATAATTTCATTTGTATCATTTTTTTTAGATTTCAAATATAAGTAATATCATATGATATTTTTCTTTCTCTGTTTGGCTTACTTCACTCAGTATGATAATCTCTAGGTACATCCATGTTGCTGCAAATGGCATTTTTCATTCTTTATTATGGCTGAGTAATATTCCATTGTGTGTGTGTATTTGTGTGTGTGTGTGTGTGTGTGTGTATACATCACATCTTCTTTATCCATTCCTCTGTCAATGGACATATGGACACTTAGGTTGCTGCCATGTCTTAGCTATTGTAAATGCTGCTGCAATGAACATTGGGGTGCATGTCTCTTTTCGAATTATGGTTTTCTTTGGATATATGCCCAGGAGTGGATTGTAGGATCATATGGTAGCCCTATTTTTAGTTTTCTGAGGAACCTCCATACTGTTTTCCATAGTGGCTGTACCAATTTACATTTCCACCAACAGTGTAGGAGGGTTCCTTTTTCGCCATGCCCTCTCCAGCATTTATCGTTTGTAGACTTTTTTAAAAAATTAATTTATTTATTTGGTTGCACAGGGTCTTAGTTGCAGCAGGCGGGCTCCTTAGTTGTGGCATGTGAACTCTTAGTTGTGACAGGCATGTGGGATCTAGTTCCCAGGCCAGAGATCGAACCTGGGTCCCTTCAGTGGGAGTGCAGTCTTAACCACTGTGCCACCAGGGAAGTCCCTGTAGACTTTTTGATGATGGCCATTCTGACTGGTGTGAGGTGATACTGCATTGTAGTTTTGATTTGCGTTTCTCTAATAATTAGCCATGTTGATCATCTTTTCATGTGCATTTTGGCCATCTGTATGTCTTCTTTGGAGAAATGTCTATTTAAATCTTCTGACCATTTTTTGATTAGGTTTTTTGTTCACTTGTTCTTCAGAGGAAGAATCTTACTTAATTTTTATTAGTCCTTTCAAACAACCCTCTAACCATTTAAAACTCTACCATTTATATAATGGCCCGGAACCCAGTCAAGAGGTAAGGCCATGGATTCAAATATTATTGACTTGCTTTTGTGAACTTGGATAAGTTTGTGCCATCTGTTTGTCTTCTTATGTATAAATTGTATAGTAATACCTGAACTGTGTGTGTCGGGGGGTTAGACCTATCAAACCCCCCTTTACTTTTTTAAAAAATTAAAAACATTTACACAGTTTTGAAAGGTTACTTTCCGTTTATAGTTATGACAAAGTATCTGCTATATTCCCCGTGTTGTACAATACATCCTTGAGCCTATCTGACACCCAGTATTTGTACCTCTCATTCCCCCAACCCTATATCGCCCCTCCCCCATCCCCCCACTGGTGACCACTAGTTTGTCCTCTATATCTGTAAGTCTGTTTCTTTTTTGTTGTATTCACTAGTTTGTTGTATTTTTTAGATTCCACATATAAGTGACATCATACAGTGTTTGTCTTTCTCTGTCTGACTTTTAGTTCACTTAGCATAATGCCCTCATGAATCATCTCAAGAACTTTTCACACATCTTCAAAACTTGTTCTTCTCTTTCTTTCTTTACGTCACTTCCTAGGAGTTACAAGGACAGGCTAAAGGGTGAGGGGCATCAGTTGTGCCACCATGGACAGCCCCACTGCTAACTGACCATGGAAGTTACCAAATTACCATGGAAGTCCTTCATCTCTGCCAGTGATTAGTGGCTTGAGGAATTCCTAAAATTGGATCTACAGTGGGATGTTCAAAGGTGACGAGGCATTTCACACGTCCAGTGAATTACAAACTTCACTGGCTTTAGTTAGATTAGAAGAGGTAACTGTCTAGCAATCCTAGATGAAGAGCTAAAAGAGGTGAAGTCACCAGCCAAAAAGTGTAGATTTCAAGGAATCTCGGTCCCCCAAGCTAGATATTATGCAGGCTGCCAAGCTGAGCTAACTTAAGAAGATGGATATAGTTTATTCACTGTGAACCCCCTGGACCTAGCCTGACCCTAACACATAGTAGGAGTATCACAGTGGCAAGTGGTAGAAAGTCTGCCTCATTTAATCCAAATCACTAAAAGTATATTGGTGCCCTAGTAACAATCAATGGGCTTTGTTATTAGTATTATCATTATGAACTCAAGAATTTTATGTATTTGAAACAAATCTATACCAGGTCCTTTGTAAGATAATTAGAGATGGCCTTACACTCAACAAATGCCTTATTTTAAAAACTTTTTAAAAAATTTGTGGTAAAATATACAGTAAACTTACCATTTCAACCAAAAAGAAAAAAAGAATTTTATATATTTGATACTTTTCAATCCATTGCAGTCATTAATGCTTTTTCAATTTAAAATACTATCGTATATTTTGTAATTATGTCTGTTCTACGTTGTTCTAATAAGCATTTTTATTGAAATTAAAAAAAAAATCGGGCTTCCCTGGTGGCGCAGTGGTTGAGAGTCCGCCTGCCGATGCAGGGGACACGGGTTCGTGCCCCGGTCCGGGAGGATCCCACATGCCGCGGAGGGGCTAGGCCCGTGAGCCATGGCCGCTGAGCCTGCGCGTCGGGAGCCTGTGCTCTGCAACGGGAGAGGCCACAGCAGTGAGAGGCCCGCTTACCACAAAAAAAAAAAAAAAAAAAACTTCTTAGTCTAACTCAGTTCTTTGGCTTCAACTCGGAGACATTTCCTTCAGCTGCGAATTTACTGGACAGATTCCAACAATTCAAGGTACCTTTCTGATAGTTTGGGGGAAGATTTTCTGCTCAGAGTACCTTTGGGAACAGGTTGGGGATGTCTCTCTGACAGGTAGGGGTCACTCTTCTAAGAAACCGCAGGATAGTGGGGAGGGATAAATTGGGAGATTGGGATTGACATATACACACTACTATATATAAAATAGATAACTAATAAGGACCTACTGTACAGCACAGGGAACTCTACTCAATACTCTGTAATGACCTGTATGGAAAAAGAATCTAAAAAAGAGTGGAAAATTAAATTAAATTATAAATTTAATTTAATTTAATTTTAAAAAAGAAAAAGAAATGACAGGATAGGAGACGGACACAGGAAACAGGCAGGGAAATGAACACGTGTGTGGAAGGACCATCGGGCCTGTGAGCAACACACGTGCAGGACTTTGCTTGGAAGCAAAGCTTGGAAGCTTTGCGTTTTTCGATGCAGTATAATTGCTCATAAGAGAGAGGGGAGTAGTCCAAGCTCATTTCAGCCTTGGGGAGCCAGGGATCAAAAAGAGAAGTAAAAGGAAAAAGAGAGCTTTTATGTACATGATATTGACACTAAAAAATGAAGGAAACTTCCAGGGAAAACCTATTGGTCGATACTGTCACTATTGCAAATTCCTAAATCTGGCAAGAGGACAGGACTACATTAGAAGTCATTATTGATTAATTCATTCATCAAGTCCTTGCTAAAGGCCCATTATGTGCTTGGCAATCTTCTAGGTCTTTGGGATACATTAGTGAACAAGGAAGACAGGGACCAGAACTGGTAGAGCTTACACTGTAGTGAGAAAAGAGAGATACTTGCAAGACTGGTGAACTTTCTCCAGAAAACAAGAAGCATAGGAATCACAGTTAACCTTTAGAATGGGTGAGAATTTTCTAAATACTTTTAAAATTCATAGGCAGGATTTTTTTTCTGGAAACTGGTACCATTTTTTTTTTTTTTTTTTTGCGGTACGTGGGCCTCTCACTGTTGTGGCCTCTCCCATTGCGGAGCACAGGCTCCGGATGCGCAGGCTCAGCAGCCATGGCTCACGGGCCCAGCCGCTCCGCAGCACGTGGGATCTTCCCGGACCGGGGCACGAACCCGTGTCCCCTGCATCAGCAGGCGGACTCTCAACCACTGTGCCACCAGGGAAGCCCAAGGTCCTGTTTTTATTAACTGACATGAATTAAATTTAAGATACAAAGCTTTGGAGCTATCTTCCCAGAAATACCATTAACAGAAATAATGAGTGTATCTGAGAAGCAAACTGTAAGCAAATAGATCTGTGGCTATTGATCAGTTCTAAGCAGCCCCCTGCCTGGGTTCTTGTTGTAGCAGAGAGGCACCAACGGCGTCAAGGAGAGTTCTGTACACAGAGGTGCAGGATCATCTTTTTTCTCAAGCAATTATCTATGAATCTCAGCATTCAGTACAAAATGCAGAACCACCATTTGCTCATTTCTCAGTTGGAGAATCAAAAATTTTCTTTCTCCAGTCCAACTGTTAAAAAAACTCTCTGATATACCTATTTATCCGACCAATTGATAGATTGATCTATTGATAAAACATTTTTAAAAAGCCGGTACAGTTCTGCATCATAAAACGGTCCTTGCATGACATGTCCACACTCCTTTGGAAGGCCAGAACCTCCTGTTTTGCACTTAATCTCATCTTCCCTAACTGCTCAAGGTCATAACTCTGGGAATTCTCATTGCCCTGGGTTGCATCATCACTATTTCCCTCAGAACTTGATCTTTCCCGTCAGCATACAAACAAGCTATTAACACAGAATTCTTGAGCCCTCTGGGGATATCTGATAGTAGGCATTAAAATTCCTTACGCTGTTAATTTTTTCCCCAGTTGCTCTAGAAAATGAGAGAATTGAAATTCTTGATGTAATTGTGTTCATATGAGACAATCTCAAAATTGGGTCCCACCCCATGCCTAGTGAATCAGCGTCTGCATTTTAACAAGATCCCTGGGTGATTCATAAAAGTTTGAAAAGCACTAGACTAGATCAGTGGTTCTCAACACCAGAATCACTTGAGTAACTTTAAGGAATCCTGATGTCCAGAGACCAATTAAATCAGAATTTGGGGGGGTGTGTAGATCCCAGGGGTCTGTGTTTTTTAAAGCTCCTTCTGATGACACCAATGTGTAGCCAAATTTAAGAACCACTGGACTAGACAGACCTTCTTTTCCTGTGTCACTGACTGACTATTGGTGCAATCTCTCTAGAGAAAGAAGATTGAAGTCATGTTGACCCCAGGAAAAGATAGAGACACTTGCTGGTATCTTACATGGTATCAGCATTGGCTAGACAAGGTCTGTCCTGACTTCCGGGACTTCCCTGGTGGTCCAGTGGTTAAGACTTCATGCTCCCAATGCAGGGGGCCTGCGTTCGATTCCTGGTCAGGGAACTAGATCCTGCGTGCCGCAACTAAAGATCCTGCACGTGGCAATGAAGATCCCGCGTGCCACAACTAAGAACCAGTGCAGCAAAATTAATAAATAATATTAAAAAAACAAAAAAGATCTGTCCTGACTTTCAAGACATATTTCTTAAGATTGGCCCAGAGGAGGGCCAATGAGACTTCATTTCAAGAATGAGAAGCTGAAAAACCAAACCACACTAACTGCTATATGCAGTCATAACACCTAAGTATACAACAACAATAAGGAAGAAATATTCAGGGATACAAATGACCAGATGAGGAAGAAAAAAAAAAGACCTTGGGGTAGATGGTGGCTAGGGGGTTGGCAGAGGGAAATGAGTACCTACCTATCTCCTAGGGTCGTTTTTAATGGTTAGTAGTTGACAATTCTGCCCATGTCTGTTTCAGTTGACCAAGAAATGAAGTGCTTCATGGGAGCTGCAGGAGTCCAGTGGTTTTTCAACAATCATTCTAGTTACTGCTTCTATCTCATCTGAAATATTTGGTTTCAGTGAGTCAGGAAACAATGGAAATCAGACCACTTCTCCTCAATCTTGACGAAGGTTGTTATCTCCATCCATTTCTTGGAGCTTGATCATGTTCAGAATCCCTGGTCCAGCAGCTCCACCATCCAATCTAGTATCCCATCTAAAACCAGGCATTACATTTGTCTGTAACATCCTTCAAGTCTCTTGTCATCTAGGACAGTGTGTTTGCATGCTGAAGAGACTGGATACTCTTTAATGTCTCATAGTTTGGATTTTTTCTGGTCATTTCCTCCTGATATCATATAGCTTATTCTTATATTCCCTATGTTTTCTATAAACTGGAAGTTAAATAAGCTTGGTAATAATATAACCTTATTGACAACAGTATAAAATCATGAATGCCTGTGTTATATAGCTTCATATCAGGACAAGTGGAATTTCTAGTC
The DNA here is from genome assembly GCF_963455315.2 of Globicephala melas. Lineage (NCBI taxonomy): Eukaryota > Metazoa > Chordata > Mammalia > Artiodactyla > Delphinidae > Globicephala > Globicephala melas. The sequence goes on along the minus strand of NC_083323.1, from coordinate 95,547,141 downwards.
ATCCCGCAATAAATATGGTTAAGGTTGACCCCTGGGTTGGTGGGATTACAGACTGATCTGGAGGGATGGATTTTTTAAAATATTTATTTATTTATTTGGCTGTGCCAGGTCCTAGTTGTGGCAGGATCTTTGTGGCCACATGTGGGATCTAGTTCCCTGACCAGGGATCAAACCCAGGCCCCCTGCATTGGGAACATGGAGTCTTAACCAGTCTTAACCAGAGAAGTCCCAGGGATGGATTTTTATGTAGTAGAAATGACTGAAAGAGGAAGGCCAGGATGCTAAACTATCTGCAAGAGTGGTTGTAATTATAGGCCATGGTTAAGGAGGGGAATGCAGCAAGATGGCCCTAAAGGAGAGAGAGAATGTTGAGGGATTAGAGGATTAGAGGTTGTGGAAAGGTATGGAAAATTGTTGCTAACACAAGGGTCTTGCCCTTTTTAAAGCAGCCTGGATAATGGGGATAAGACACCTGTTGCTAATTTCACCAATATCTGTGTTTTCTTCTTTGGGGGTACATCGCTGCAGTACATTTCCTAGCCTTCCCTGAAGTTAAAGATGATCATGTGATTGATTCTGGCCAATGAAATGTGAACGGAAGTGATGGACACCACTTCCATTTTGGGCTCTAAAAACCTTCCCATGCATGATCCTTTCTCTCTTTCTGCATCAATCCATTGAATGGAGAAGACTCTTACAACCTAGAAAATAGCAGCACACATGCTAGAAGAAGCCTAGGTCTTGGTCATGTGGAAAGCCACCTCTCCAAGGGTGCTCATGTTGGACTGTGATAGCGGCAAGGACTACTGAAGTCTTTGAGGAATTTACTGTGAAGAGGAGCAAGGACACAGGGCAGTAGCTGATGGTGAAAGAGTTTTAAGAGGAGGCCTATTTAGAATGGAAGAAATGAGAACAAAATTGATGTTCATAGATTATAATCCACAGAGAGGAAAAAACTGATAAAGAAGAAGATAGGGGAGGATTGTTAGAGCAACGTACTTGACTACGCAGGAGGCGATGGGATCCAATGCACAAATGCTGAATTTAGCATTAGGAGTACAGAGAGGTTGTCTGTTGTAACAGGAGAAAAGTCAGAGTACAAGTACAGTACAAGTGCTGATAAGTTAGGTTGTAAGAGTCTTCTCCATTCAATAGATAGATGTGAGGGACTGCCCTGGAAGTCCAGTGGTTAAGATTTCGTGCTCCCAATGCAGGGGAATCAAGATCTCACATGCCACATGGCACAGCCAAAAATAAATAAATAAATAAATAAAAAAGAGAGAAGTAAATCAGCTTGATTTACTTCTTAAAAGCATTTTTATATATAACTTTTAAAAAATAGAAATACAAATGTTACGGGTACGCTGCCCAATTCGTTCTGGAAAGTCTAACTCATTTCTACAAGTTCAGAAGGTAACTCCACAATATAAAAATACTTTACCTTGTTAAAACATTCACTTTATAATACTCCTATTACAAAGTACGCTGAAACGAAAATACTTGAAATGAGTCCTTTTTGCACATGTTTAAGATAGTTTTATGGAAGGAGCATAATTTCCTCAAATGACAGGCATGTTTTACATTTTGATAGGTATAGCTGTCCTCCAAAATAGTTTTGTTTGAAGAGTAACTAACACTCGCTGTGTGAACCACAGTTGCCCAGGTATTTGGCTTTGATGGGATTGGGTTGGGGTTATGTTAGGTGTCAAGGTTAGGTGTCTGAAAGGGTTTATTCCTCTGTAACTAGTCAATCCTAAATACCACCAGCAAAGCTTTCAGCTCAGGCCTAGTAGTTATTTACTTCATCATCAAATTCATCATCAAGGAAGATCAATAGGGGTATTTCCAACATATCCAAAAATTCTCATACTTTTCCTGAGTAAAATATTATTGCCTCTCAGTTAATGATCTTCAAGGCTCAACCATACACACTTTTCCCCTTTTCCACTTCTGGGAAATATTCATAATCTATCAAGACAGAGCTAGTCTCAACATAATGCTAAAAGCTTTTGCATGATAATGAAAGATTGTTGAGGACAAATATCTCAGAATACTTATTATCCCACATAGAAACAGTGGTTCTGGGTAATAAACACATACTTAATAATTTGAGTATAACACTCCTGGACCATGTTTCAAGCCTCTCCCATGTTGTTGTCTATTTCCCCGCGCATCAATAGCTTTCCCCGAGGAGTTCAAATCATAATCCTGTTCAACTACTTCCATTCTTGACATGTCTCTTTAAGGATGGGAATCAAAATTCGAAATGCCCTATACAAGGGAAAAATCTGTGTATTCTCCGAGTAAATGCAATCTAGTCAGTACACTGGCAGAAGTAATAACTGTTTTGTTCATGGAATGATTCATTGATATTACCTGTATGTGTCTTTTTCTCTTTATTCATATGCAGGTTTTTATAGTCTCTGCCCAGGAGCAACAGGTGGTGGTTGGGGAGGGGTGGGAGGGCCACAGAAATCTGTCAAAGGAACATCAAGAGCTCCAAATCAGGGCCTTCCCTGGCGCTCCAGTGGTTAGGACTCCACATTTCCACTGCAGGGGGCATGGGTTTGATCCCTGGTCAGGGAACTAAGATCCCACATGCCGTGCGTGGCACAGCCAAAAAAAAGAAAAAAATTTGTTTATCTTTTTTTAAATTTTATTTATTTATTTATTTATTTATTTTTGGCCGTGTTGGGTCTTCGTTTCTGTGCGAGGGCTTTCTCTAGTTGCGGCGAGCGGGGGCCACTCTTCATCGCGGTGCGCGGGCCTCTCACTATCGCGGCCTCTCTTGTTGTGGAGCACAGGCTCCAGACGTGCAGGCTCAGTAGTTGTGGCTCACGGGCCCAGTTGCTCCATGGCATGTGGGATCCTCCCAGACCAGGGCTCGAACCCGTGTCCCCTGCATTGGCAGGCAGATTCTCAACCACTGCGCCACCAGGGAAGCCCCCCCAAAATTGTATATCTTAAAAAAAATAATGTGGGTTGTGCATAGGGACTTACTTCCAAGGGTGCAGTAAAAATGAGGAAAAGAGTAACTTTATGGTGGAGAAACCTGACCGTCACTTCCTCAGCCAGGTGATCAAGGTCACCATTAACAGCAATGAGCAAGTGGGTAATATGTACCCTTCATGTGTTGCGATGAAAATGTCATGTTACCTCTGGTTTTCCTTTCCAAAATCTACAGCCCAGTTTATCATGAGAAAAACATCAAACAAATTCCAACAGAGGGACATTCTATGGAATACATGCCCAATGTTTCTCCGTCAAGGTCATCAGAAACAAGGAAAGTCTGATCAACTGTCATCATCTGGAGAAGTCTAAGGGGACTAGATGTAACCTGCTTAAATCCTGGAACAGAAAAAGAACGTTAGGCAAAACTGAAGAAATTTGAATACAATTTGGCCTTAGTTAATAAAAATGTATCCCTATTGGTTCATTCATTGTGGCAAATGTACCACACTAATATATGATCTTAATAACAAGGGAAACTGCATGTATAATATATACAGGGGATCCTCTGTGCTACCTTCTCAATTTTTCTGTAAATCTAAAACCATTCTAAAAAATTAAGTTTCTTTTTAAAAATTGCAGAAATGAGGTGCTAGACGGTCTTACCTTTTTCCAGAGAAAGACTTACTTTTGCTTCTGTCAGTCCTTAGGAAGTAAGAGTCTATTTTCAGTTCTCTTTTATTCCTAGGGTGCTGTTTGTTGGGTCCTAAACTCCAGTTTTTCCCTCTTGCCCTGTGAGACTTCTGAAGACTCTGTTCAGTTTATCAGTCTCCTGGTTGCCACTTTCTTTGCAGATATCCAGACTCTCAGGCATTGTTTAAGAATCAGCAAATGCCATGTTCAGACTTCCCTTGTCTCTGAGGTCTCGGTCCCTTACATTCCTTGCTCCAATGAAAGCTCTCTGATGCTTTCAAATAGTTGTTTTTATGTTTTATCCAGCTTTCCTAGTTGTTCTCAGCAGATGATTGGCCTGACACAGCGACTCATCTTCATCTTAGCCTGAAGCTTCTGCTTCTCTTTTTGAATTTGCCTTCCATTCCTCATTGATTTCAAAATTCTGAAATACTCATGCTTTCCACGAGTCCCAGGGCTTCTCCTTAGGGCCAGATGCTAAAAATGATAACGATAGATGCTAAAAATGATAAAGAACTAGTTAGGGAGCAGTTAGAGAGCCAAATGGGAAAAAGACAAATGACATGACCAAAATCACATTACGGGAAAGGAAAAAGCACTGGTATCTAGTCTACTTATTCTGATAGAGTAAATTCCTTTCGGCATATCCCATAATGATCCTAAGTGTATGAGCAGGAAAACAAAGTACTAAAATGAGAACTAACACAGATGTGTTTACTTTCTCTAATTCCATCAGTCATAGTTTTTAGTGTTTCCCTCTTCATTGCTTTCAGGATTATTCATCTTATATTGGCAACATATGTTTTCACATTTTACTCCTTTATTTATTGATCCATTCTGGAAAAGAGACATGTGGATTAATTTGTTTATTACATTTCAATTTGGTTATGACAATTTTGGAACCAACTGCCATTGGGTGGGTTTCCTTTAGACAGGAAATATATGGCAAGGGAAAAAAAGGAGGAAAATAAGACCACTTTTTTTTTTTTGGCCGCACCGCGCGGCAAATGGGATCTTCGTTCCCTGACCAGGGATCGAACCTGTGACCCCTGCAGTGGCAGCGTGGAGTCTTAACCACTTGACCGCCAGGGAAGTCCAATATAAGACAACTTTAAAGCAATATTTTAAACAAAGTAACTTAGTTGGTGAGTAATAATATTAAAAATAGTTCTATATTTCACGTTTTAGTAACTCAGAAATTGGATGGATATGTCTTACAGTCTAAGCATCATAGTTTATTTTCATCTTTATTTTCTTAGTGGTCCATTAAATGATAATAACATATAAGATATGATTAAATTATATAGTATTAGCTAACATTTATTGTTTATTATGGGTCTGGCACTATTCTCAGAACTTTTTTGTGTAATCTTCTCTCATTTTTTTTTTTTTTTTTTTTGCAGTACGCGGGCCTCTCACTGTTGTGGCCTCTCCCGTTGCGGAGCACAGGCTCCGGATGCGCAGGCTCAGAAGCCATGGCTCACGGGCCCAGCCGCTCCGCGGCATGTGGGATCTTCCCGGACCGGGGCACGAACCCATGTCCCCTGCATCGGCAGGCGGACTCTCAACCACTGCGCCACCAGGGAAGCCCTTCTCTCATTTTTATACTAAATTAAGAAGGGACAGATTGGTGTCTTGTAGTCAAAATAGCGATAAAATAGATATCAGAGAAAAGGTTCTCTGAGCGTATTGTCTATCCCTTTCACTTAGTCAAACTGGTCCAAAAGAAGTCAATTACTTTTTCTTTGTTAACCCCATGTGTTCAAACAAGATTAGTAGTATCTGCTCCCTCTAACATGCGGAGCAATTAGGAAGATATTGGGTTCAAATACTTGGAAAAGTGTAAAGAAAAACATTCTTTCTGCAGAGTTCTTCTCTGGGGTCAACGAGTTATAAAAATCCTGGAAATATGTTCCGTCTTTCTTCTTTTCCCATTTTAGAGACATACAAAGAAATGTAAAACAAAAACATCAAAATAGGCTTCCCTGGTGGCTCAGTGGTTAAGAATCCGCCTGCCAATTCAGGGGACAAGGGGTTTGAGCCCTGGTCCAGGAAGATCCCACATGCCATGGAGCAACTAAGCCCGTGCACCACAACTACTGAGCCTGTGCTCCACAACAAGAGAAGCCAGCACAATGAGAAGACCACTCGCCACAACTAGAGAAAGCCCACTTGCAGCAACAAAGACCCCACACAGTCAAAAATAAAATAAATAAATTTATTAGAAAAAAAACATCGAAATATATTTCTTCCATATTATATGAATTGTATTACTTCTTTCCTATGGAAACCATATTCCTCGTGCTTGCTTATCACTTAAAAGGAGGAAAATATTTACTAAAAATTCTCCTATAATAATAGCCTGTATTTATGATATGGGCTGTGTGTGTGTATTACGATTTACACACACACACACACACACACACACACACAACATGCATATACTCTGGGGAGGGGAGAGGGGCTGGAGGATGAATTACTCACCAATGGCCAAGGATTTAATCATGTCTGCTATGAAGCCCTGCCAAAAGTCCCAAAGAAAGGGGTTCTGAGAGCTTCCAGGTTGGTAAATAAGTGGAAGTACAGGGAGCATCGCCACATGAAGAGGGTGCAGAAGCTTGGAGCCTCTTCCCACAGACCTTGCCCTGTGCCTCTCTTCCATCTGGTTGGTCCTGAGGTATATCCTTTGTAATAAAGCAGCAATCTAGTAAGTAAAATGTCTCTCTGAGCTCTGTGAGCTGCTCTAGCAAATTAATCAAACCGAAGGAGGGGGTTGTGGGAACCTCCAATCTACAGCAGGTCCATCAGAAGCCCAGGTAGCAACTGGCTTCTGAAATTGGAGAGTCGGGGGCATGGGAGCGATCTTGTAGGACTGAGCTCTTAAACGGTGGAATGGGGGTGGATAGCGTCAGAACTGAGGTGAATTTTCAGACACCCAGTGGATGTCCTGAGACGTGCTTGTTGTGGGTGTGAGGAAATGCATCCTGCCCACCCCGACACTGGAATCGGGTCCAGGAACACCAAAAGACATCATTAATTAATCCTCTCTAAGGTATAAAATAATAGATGCTGTAATTACATCCACCGGCATATGTATATTAGACTAATGATGCTTTATTATAAAATTTCATTTTCATGAAGACAAAAACTATATGTGCGTAGTTTTGGGTGGCAGAGATCTGTAAGTCTTGGTGCTCTTTGTGAAACACAGCATACAGGTTTACTTAAGGCAACCACATAAGTGAAGAAAAACTTTACTAGCTGAAAAATATTACTGTATTTGAACGTGGCTGTTCATACAAATATGGAAACATTTTTATTGATGTGAGACCTTAGTTTTGCTCTTGGCTTCCTTGAAGCTTGGTTTTCCTCCTACTTCTCTCAACATTTATTGTTTGTCTCCTTTGTAGCCTTATCCTCTGCAATGTAGCTCAGAAAGTTTTGTCTCCTCTGATCCTCCTACAGCAATATATTTAAGGTCGGAATTTTAAAAATTAAACATTGAACTTTTTTGGGAATTCCCTGGTGGTCCAGTGGTTAGGACCTTTCACTGCCAGGGCCCAGGCTCAATCGCTGGTCAGGGAACTAAGAGCCCGCAAGCTGCATGGCATGGCCAAAACCAAAGAACAACATAAAAGCATTGAACTTTTTCTTCTCGCTGTACACTCTAGTGTCCACTGTATATATCATTTACCCACTTTTGTGTTCTCTGTTATAAAAGGCAACCCCTGCCATCTGGTCATGCATTCAGAAACCTGGAAGTTGTCCTAGAAACCTCACTTTCCCCAATCTTCCATTTCCAGTCTATCACCAGGTCATGTGGACTTAACCTCGTAAACATCTCTTGAATTTGTCCACATTGCTCCATGTCCACCCTGCCCCTGGTACAGTCTACCATTACTTCCTGCAAGGAATGCTCTAAAATCCTCCTAACTGATCTATCACAACACCTCCCACCCCTCTTCAACACGTGCTCTCCATTTAACCCAACGCTCAACATTTTTACTGATCCTGCCTTTATTTAAAATTTTGATATTTTGTCCATCATAGATTTTTTTGCATTAATTTAGATTTTTAAAAATAATGCTGGTGGGACTTCCCTGGTGGTCCAGTGGTTAAGAATCTGCCATCCAATGCAGTGGACACGGGTTCGAGCCCTGGTCAGGGAACTAAGATCCCGCATGCTGCGGAGCAACTAAGCCTGTGCATTCTAGAGCCTGCTCACCACAACTAGAGAGAAGCTCGTGTGCTGCAACTAAGACCCGGTGCAGCCAAATAAAATAATAATAATAATAATAATAATGCTTGTGTTAATCAACTATACTCCAATATAAAATAAAGATTAAGGACTTCCCTGGTGGTCCAGTGGTTAAGACTTCGCACTTCCAATGCAGGGGGCATGGGTTTGATGGCTGGTCAGGCAACTAAGATCCGTGCAGCCAAATAAAATAAAATTTTAAAAAAAATAAAATAAAATAAAATGGAAGCTTGTGATGGAATCACTCTGAATCTTGACTGTGATTGAATCTGAATCTACACACATGGAAAAATTGCATATAACTAAACACACATGCAAAGACATAAACACAAGTTGAATACATGGAACACTGGTGAAATCTGAATAAAGCTAGTGGATTATATCAATGTGGAAGAAAAATAACGTTTGAAAACATTTATCTTGAATACTGAGGTTTTAAAGTTCTTCCTTGGGACTTCTCTGGTGGCGCAGTGGTTGAGAATCCGCCTGCCAATGCAGGGGACAGGGGTTCGAGCCCTGATCCGGGAAGACCCCACATGCTGCAGAGCAACGAAGCCCATGAGCCACAACTACTGAGCCTGCGCTCTAGAGCCCGTGAGCCACAACTACTGGAGCCCATGCTCTGCAACCTACAACAAAGAATAGCCCCCACTCGCCACAACTAGAGAAAGCCCGCACACAGCAACAAAGACCCAATGCAGCCTAAATAAATAAATAAATTTATCCAAAAAAATCTTTTTTGAAAGTTAAATTTCTTCCTCCATTTGCCCTGGTCTTACTTGCCCCACGCTAGCCCGTGTCCTTCCTCTACCCTCTAGATAACCAGTAGCAGCAACCCCTCCCCCAATAACTACCAAAAATGTCTCCAGACATTGCTGAATATGCCCTGGGGGAAAATTGCCCCTAGTTGAGAACCACTGCTCTAATGGTATTAAATGTTGCTTTCTTGGTTCACACCACAACTGAATCTCTGTCTGGAATTCTGATTCCCTCAACCATCCCCTCTACTCCCTTTCATCCAGATCAACCAGGTTTTTAGCACCATAAATTGCTTCTCTGTTTGGTCCCAGGAGTAGAAAAAGTGAGTGTATTTCTCAGCTGGTGGAGGTTGAATAATGGACAAAGGCTTTTGATTTCTGAGAAAGAGGATTGTTGGCAGAGCCTCCTAATTGCAGGAACGGATGAGATGAGAGCTCTGGTGGTGTCAGCAGGTCCCCACGCTAGATAAGAGAGTGCCTGCCTGCACACCCCATCTCCTGACTTCCAAACATGTACTTTAGGAGTTGGCCCAGAGAATGGCCCAGAGAATGAGTCTATACAGCATAATTTTTCACAGTCAGATCTGGTTTCGGTTTCTGCATTCTCTCATGTGACTTAGTCAAACCTGTAGTTTTTCTAAGACTTCATTTCTACCTCTGTGTAACAAGCAACATAATATTTACTGCACAAAGTGTTACATATGAAAAAGCCAATTAATTTTTTTTAAAACCTTTTCTAGACTCCACTCCACTAGAATGTGTTCATTATCAAATGACTCTTATACTTAAAAAAAATAAATAAATAAAGCTATGGATGTTTTGTTTCCAGACAGTTAGTACCAGAGAATCATGATTACCCCCCATGGCCATCACTTTGTACTTTGCTTTGTCAGTAGTGTGTGTGTGTGTTGGGTAAGGGTGTTCCTATAATCAGATCACATATTTTGTTAATAATGAGTGAAGTGACAAGATGGTTCATAAAAAGGGAAACAACAACATAAAACGAAACCTGAATGACACCTTTAGTTACCCATGTCTTGCATTCTTACCCAATTCAAACACAGGTATTTTGATCAGAGGATGATTTTCCTTCTCTTAAAGCAGATATTTTCATTCTCTTCTGCACAAATTAGCCCTCATCCCAAGGATGGTTTACAGCACTGGTGGAAGTAGTGGTGGAAACATTTCTCCTTAATTAAAAATCATATTTAAAAAAGAATATTTATTTATTTTTGGCTGCATAGGGTCTTCGCTTCTGTGTATGGGCTTTCTCTAGTTGCGGCGAGCGGGGGCTACTCTTTGTTGAGGTGCACAGCCTTCTCGTTGCAGTGGCTTCTCTTGTTGCAGAGCACGGGCTCTAGGCACGCAGGCTTCAGTAGTTGTGGCACGCGGCCTCAGTAGTTGTGGCTCGCGGGCTCTAGAGCGCAGGCTCAGTAGTTGTGGCACACGGGCTTAGTTGCTCTGTGGCATGTGGGATCTTCCCGGACCAGGGATCGAACCCATGTCACCTGCATTGGCAGGCGGATTCTTAACCACTGCGCCACCAGGAAGTCCTAAAAATCATATTTTCACTAGACTCATTTCCTGCCTGTGGACAGGCTCCCTGGTAAACATCTTTGTGTTTCTCTTGGATAGGAGTAAAAGATGATCTCTAGTCACAGATGTCTCAGGCATGAAGAAGGCTTCACTTTTAAGTTCTCTTGGGGTGCAAATCCTGAAACCTAAATAAAATCCCTGCTTCTCCACAGTACGCACAACTGAGCCACGCTTTTGTGTGCCTGGGATCTGGACATACCAGGATTTACAATTCCTACCAGGTTTGATGCCTTAGAGTCAGGATTGCCAGTTTCGATCAGGAAGGACCCCTTGCCTTCCTCTTTTAAATCGATCATAGAAGAATCTCTGAGATGCATTTAGCGTTTTACCTCTAGCAAGTTGTACATGTCCCAATGGCTCCATCTGCTGCCAGGAAGAGGAACAGCACTTCTTCCTTCACATTTTAGACAGAGGGGCGGGGCAAAGTCAGTGATGATTAAGAGCTACCTGCCTCCTTCTGCTGCTGTTTAATCAGAATCCTCCTGGATTGAGGACTGAGTGAGTAGCATTTGTGGCTCAGTGTTTGTTTGTTTATACTTTGAGTCTGCAGCTGCTGTTATATCAATGGTACTCCAACCTATTTTCTTTTTCCCTCATGACAAGGTTTTACTTAGAGTCAATTAGAAATACATATGTAGGAATTCCCTGGTGGTCCAGTGGTTAGGAATCTGCACTTCCACTGCAGGGGGCACGGGTTCCATCCCTGGTCGGGGAACTAAGATTCCGCATGCCGCGGGGTGTGCCCCACCCCAGACACAGAAAAATACCATAAGTAGGCTAATGGGCCAGGATGGCAGCAGCCCGCAGCAGTGTTTGCACGGTTGACTGTTCCTAAGTGTGTCTGCCACCAGTGTCTATGTCCCCAGGTTGAGCCGAAGTCAGCCACCACCACCCTCCCCCCCAGGAGACTCTCTGAGACCAGCAGCTATGGAGGCTGAGAAATTCAAGATCAAGATGCCAGCAGATTCAGTGTCTCATGAGAGTCTGCTTCCTGGTTCATAGACAGCTATCCTCTCACTGCATCCTCACATAGCAGAAGGGGCAAGGGAGCTCGCTGGGGTCTCTTTTATAAGTGCACTAATCTCATTGATGAGGCTCCATCCTCATGACCTAATCACCTCCCAAAGGCCCCACCTCCAAATACTATCACATGGGGAATTAGATTTCAGCCTATGAACTTGGGGAGAACTCATTCAGTCTATGGCAATCAGTGATGGTGTTTTGTTCATTTGTGGGTCCCCATTACAACGCACAGTGCCTGACATATAATAGATCCTCGGTTCATATTCACTGAATTTATTGAATGAATGCATTAATGAATGAATTTGTTATTAAAGGAATAAAGGAGTAAATTGTTCTGAAAATATACATATATAACTCTTCAGATATTTTGCTTCAGACACTATTGGTATGTTGTGATTTCCTAGGAATTTTTTCATTTTTATATGGGCTTTCAATTCTTTTTTTCCCAGCTTTTTTTGAGGTATAATTGACGTATAACATTGTGTAAGTTTAAAGTGTGATGAGTCAATACATGTACATATTGCAAAATGTTTACCACAGTAAGGTTAGTTACATCTTTCACCTCACATAATTACCGGTTTTTTGGTTTTTTTTCCAGAGAACTTATTTATTTATTTTTAACTTTTTGGCCTCGCCACATGGCTTGTGAGATCTTAGTTTCCCTGGGCCCTTGGCAGTGAGACCGCAGAGTCCTAGCCACTGAACCACCAGGAATTCCCTTGTTGTTATGGTGAGAACATTAAGCTCTATCCTTGTAGCAGCCTTTAGGTATACAATAGAGTATTGTTAACTATAGTCACCATGCTGCACATTAGATCCCCAGGACTTAACATAACTTATAGTTTGCACCCTTGACCAACATCTCCTCATATTCCCCACCCCCTCAGCCCCTGGCAGCACTGTTCTACTCCGTTTCTTTTTTTTCCCCCTCTAATTTATTTGTTTATTTTTGGCTGCGTTGGGTCTTCATTGCTGCATGCTGGCTTTCTCTAGTTGCCACGAGCAGGGGCTACTCTTCATTGTGATTCACGGGCTTTTCATTGCAGTGGCCTCTCTTATTGTGGAGCACAGGCTCTAGGCACGTGGGCTTCAGTAGTTGTGGTATGCGGGCTCAGTAGTTGTGGCACATGGGCTTAGTTGCTCTGCGGTATGTGGGATCTTCCCGGACCAGGGCTCGAACCTGTGTCCCCTGCATTGGCAGGCGGATTCTTAACCACTGTGCCACCAGGGAAGCCCTGAATTCCCTTTTAAGTAAATGTATTTTATTTCCTTGTAGAAAGTTTGAAAAATATAAAAAGAATGAAGAAAATAGATAAATAAATAAATAAGCAAACAAACAAATATCCAACCACACGAAATGAGTTACCATGAAGGTTTTCTTTCCCTCCAGCCTTTTAAAATGTTCTCTCCTACGCTGAAGACCATAGGTGATAGGAAATCAGGGTTTGTTTGGAGAAAGGAGAACTGAGAAATGGATGCCACATCCAAGGAAGGAGCCAGTGGGCAAATTACCCACTCCTCGTAGAAGGGAGGTAGTGAAAAAAATAACAATACAGGACTCTTTTAGAGACCTTGTAATTGAAATGAGCCCATGTTAAATCCTTTAACGAGAATCCTTTGGAGGGCAAGTCTGGTGACTGCAGCCGAGGTAATTCCAGCTCCAACAGCATATATTAAAGTTGCTGCAGTTGGATCTTGGGAGTGGCGGGGTGGGGAGTAGGGCAGTGAGGCAGAGGGGCCACCTGTCCCACCCCTTGCCTCTCCATCCTGCCTCCATACTCTTAGCTGAATGTCCCAAAGCATTTACTTTGGAGAAAATAAAAAAGACTGTTCAAAGCAGGCCTGAGCCACCTGGGTACGACCTCTGGGAATAATGCAATAGGACCAGGGATCTGTTTTGTTGGTTTTGGGAACTGAGGCCATGATTAAGTGGCATCCCTCTAAATGTCCCCTGGGGGGCATCTGTCTTGCATCTCCAGAGGTGAAATTCTTGGACTGGAACAAGCAAAAAAAAATTTCTTATAAAAAAGAAAACAATGCCTTCCCTGGTGGCACAGTGGGTAAGAATCCACCTGCCAATGTAAGGGACATGGGTTCAAGCCCTGGTCTGGGAAGATCCCACATGCCATAGAGCAACTAAGCCCATGCACCACAACTACTGAGCCTGCGCTCTAGAGTCTGCAAGCCACAACTACCGAAGCCCATGTGCCTAGAGCCCGTGCTGTGCAACAAGAGAAGCCACCGCAATGAGAAGCCCATGCACCGCAACAAAGAGTAGCCCCTGCTTGCAACAACTACAGAAAGCCCACGCGTAGCAACGAAGATCCAACGCAGCCATAAATAAACAAACAAACAAATAAATAAATGTATTAAAAAAAGGGAAAAAACCCCCATTTCCTCTCAATATATGTAAACGATGCTTGCGTGACCACATGCCCTTTAGAGACATTGTGGGAACTTTAGAGAAATTGCAGAGACTCTGCCAGTTGTATCCAAAGCATCTGCTTTGTACCAGCAGTTCCCAAACTTCAGGGGGCATCAGAGTCACCCGGAAGGCTTGTTAAAATACAGATTGCTGGACCCCACCCTCTCTCCACCACCCTCCCCAGAGTTCTGATTTAGTAGGAGAATCTGCACATCTGACAAGTTCCCAAGTTGAGCGATGCTGCTGGTCTAGGGGCCACTGCTGACCCATAGAGCTGCACCATCCACCTCTAACCGAAAAGGGTGCGTTCCAGAGTCAAGTAAGATTATGCAGTTGTACTCAGGGTTTTGTACATAGTTTGCCCTCAGCCTGGTAACCCAGTGCCTTTCCGTTACTAAAGCAGGACACTTTCTCAGGAAACTAGATGAAGAGCTTTTTGTAGTGAATGAAGTTTTTAAAAGAATTTCTCCTTTTCTCGTTCAGACCTGAGATTGAAGCTATTACAAAGTTTTCCTTTTCCATTGGAAATAGCTCACTGTCATCAAAGAGCTCATGGCGTCATCTCTCTATAAAGTGATCTCAGGGAGGATTATGTTGTAGTACTTCCTCAAACAGAAGCTAACAGCATCGGTAATATTGAGTTGGCCCCAAAGCTTGTTTGTGTTTTGCCGTAAGATCTCACTAGGCACTTTTCACCACCCTGTGAAAATACATCACCTGGTATTTCTGCTTGTTACTGGGAGAAGGAGGCAGCTTGAGGGTGGGGATGGGGGCCAGGGAGGATTGGAACCAAACAACTTTTACCAGAATTTAAGGAGCTTACCAGGATGTTTCAGAGGTCCCTAACGTGCAGACCTTTAAAATCTTTCATTAGATTTGTCTAATTGTAGCAAAGTGCTGTGTCTTTTTTAGAACGTTCATATGCAGAAAAACCTCTGTGTTCCCTAGAGGTTATAATTCTATGGTTTTCAAGCCACAGACAAGCTCTCCATGGCGCCTTATTGGGAGCTGAAGTCAGCTTGCCTAAGTAGAACCTTCTGAATAAAGCATGACTCACTCTCCCTAAACAATCAGCCTATCCGTTTATATAACTCCTATCAGGCATGTAAAGTGGTCTGGAAGAGCATGTGCATTACCAGAGGGCATGTTATTAGGCTCTTCCCATATTACACTGTCTTCTCTAATAAAAGAAAGACAAAGGAAGGAAAACATACTCAAAAACCTCTATGTCTGCTCACTCACCTGACACACTTACTAGATAGGTATTGAGCAGATTAGTTCCCTGAACCAATGTGTTTCAGAGAAAATTCAGAAAATTGGGTATTAGCATTTTGGCAAGATTTACCTTTGATGCTAAAGAGGTCCAGAGACACCCCTTCTTTGTATTTTTCATCAGTGCTTAAAAAGATTTGCATTCCGTTCTTTCCATTCCATCTGCCTAGCAAACCTCGCACCCTGGACGAATGACTGACTGCTAGAATCCAAAGTATACCCGCCCCCCCCCCCCCCCCCCGCCGTTAGCACAAGTTTGTGTGCCCAACACCCAGTGAGACCAAACAAGCCAAAACATTGGAGTTTGACGCAGAGAAAGGTTTATTGCAGGGCCGTGCAAGGAGACAGGTGGCTTACGCTCTAAAAACCCCCCAAGCTCTCTGAAGGGTTTCGGCAAAGCGTTTTTTTTTTTCACCATTTTCTTTTTTTTTTTTTTTATTGGGATATAGTTGTTTTACAATGTTGTGTTAGTCTCTACTGTACAGCAAAGTGGAGTTCCCTGTGCTATACAGCAGGTTCTTATTAGTTATCTATTTTATATATATTAGTGTATACACGTCAATCCCGATCTCCCAATTCATCCCACCCCACCCCAAGCCCCTGCTTTTCCCCCTTGGTGTCCATACGTTTGTCCTCTATATCCATGTCTCTATTTCTGCATTGCAAATAGGTGCAAAAACAAATATCGTATATTAACGCATATATGTGGAATCTAGGAAAATTGGTACAGATGAATCGGCAAGCATTTTTAAAAGCCAGGTGAGGGAGTGCCCTGGCGGTCCAGTGGTTAGGACTTTCACTGCTGAGGGCCTGGGTTCAATCTCTGGTCAGGGAACTAAGATCCTGCAAGCCTCGAGGCGAGGCCAAAAAAAAAAAAAAAAGCCAGGTGAGGGAGGGGGGTTGCAGGGTATGTGATGAGCTCATGTACAGTTCTCTGATTGGCTGATGGTGAGGTAACAGGGCGGTGTCACAGGGGTTCACATGATCAGTCCTTAGGCTCCAGGAACCCTGGGGGGAGGTGCTCAGATCATCCAGTAGTTAACATCTTCCATTTGGTGGGGGATTTTCACATCTATAAAACAACTCAGAAAATGTGCATCAAATACTGTTATCTAGGTACTTCAGAGAGGAGCTAAAGCAGAGGATATGGGGGGAAGACCTGTCCCCAGGAAGACCCCATTGGGTCCTGCTCAGTTATACTACTCTTGTTTAGTTAGAACTGATAGAGGGACTTCCCTGGTGGTCCAGTGGTTAATGAAGACTGCGATTCCGGGCTTCCCTGGTGGCGCAGTGGTTGAGAGTCCGCCTATCGATGCAGGGGACACGGGTTCGTGCCCCGGTCCGGGAAGATCCCACATGCCGCGGGGTGGCTGTGCCCGTGAGCCATGGCCGCTGAGCCTGTGCGTCCGGAGCCTGTGCTCCGCAACGGGAGAGGCCACAACAGTGAGAGGCCCGCGTACCGCAAAAAAAAAAAAAAAAAAAGAAATTCAAAACAGGAAAAAATTTCAATATCATAATTTGCTTTGAAACTGAAAGATACCATTGTTCAATATTAACAGCATAATACTTGGTAAAGTTCTTAAGACAATAGGATCCCCAGTAGCAGACACTGAGAACAATGGAACGAAGCATCAGAAGTTAGCACAAGTACCCAGAGAGGCAATTTGGCAGGAGTTAGATATAGTAATACCACCTATAATTATTTGATTTACATTTTACATTCCTGAAGGAAGTGACATTTTCAAAGCACTTTACCAGGATCCTGTTTTCCAGATCCCTCGCTCCTGTCTTTCCTTGGGTGATTTAAGCCATTTCACTATTCTTCGGCACCTGAGTCAGCTAAGGACAGTTTGGGACAGGAAATAAAATGTTGGCTAAAAACTTAAATAGAACTTCGAGGCTAGTTAGAATTTTGCATACCTTGAAATTTGAACATTTCCACCATCCTAGAGTTTTATTGATGATAAGGGAAGTTTCAGCAGACCGAGGATTTGCCTCAACACCAACGTAAGGGATAGAGATTGCTCTTCCCAGAGATGTTCTAGGAGTAATGGAGTCTTCGCCCCAGAAGGTGGCGCATCCTCACCTCGGTTTCTTTCCCTTTGTCCCTCAGCGTGTTCCCACTGGAAGACACTACACTCTAGTGCAGACTGGTCTCAGAGGTAATCTTTTAATGAGTCCTCCAGATTTTTTTTTTTTTAATTATTGTCAAAACAGTGACTCAGCAGGATTCCCTTCTTTCCAGCCCTAACATTTTTTCTCTAGGTCAGCCCAAATGTGGTCCACTGACCAGCAGCATTTAGCATCATGTGGAAGCCGACCCACTGTCAAACCTATTGAATTGGAATCGACATTTTAACAATATCCCCAGGTGATTTGTGTGCAGGTTAAAATTTGAGGAGCACTGGGGTAGAGCTTTCAAGGTGGGCATTAGGCTTTACTAAATCTTGCTGTGAATGTTTTCAAATCGGAACCCAGAGAAACTCCCAAATCAAAGTCGGATCAGAACTCTGCTATGGCTCCAGGGAGGTCTCTCCAAACGCATTGAACAGGAAGATAAAGCTAGATTTTCCCGAAGTGTCAGATAGTGTTCCGGATTTACAGAAGCCAGATGCAGAACTCTTTTTTTTTTTTTTTTTTTTTGCGGTACGCGGGCCTCTCACTGTTGTGGCCTCTCCCGCTGCGGAGCACAGGCTCCGGACGCGCAGGCTCAGCGGCCATGGCTCACGGGCCCAGCCGCTCCGCCGCATGTGGGATCTTCCCGGACCGGGGCACGAACCCGTGTCCGCTGCATCGGCAGGCGAACTCTCAACCACTGCGCCATCAGGGAAGCCCCAGAACTCTTGATATTGAAACTGAGCAGGACCCTGTGGGGCTCCTGGGCACAAAAGCCATTCTGTGTCCCCCACTTCTTGTGTGTAAGCAATAGGCTTCATTCAGCCTCCATGACCTTCCCTGAGTTCCAAAGGGCAGGTTCAAACAGTTGCTAATTAGGGAAAGGAGGGGATGCAGAGACAAGGAAGGAAGAGTCAAGGAACAATGGTGCAGCCTTGGGGCAGGGTCCTGATTCCTCCTCAAGGGTTATACATAATAATATCTTTGAGCTCTTCTGCAGAACTAAAACTCCCACCAAACGGGAGATGTTAACTGCTTGATGAGCACACTCTTCATTCCAGAGAGAAGGTCACAGTTTGCCCATCACCACCTGATGCCAGATGATCTCTGGATTGAAAGAATGCAGGCCTTGCACACACACTGATCCGCATCAGCACCCTGCCCCTGGACTATAAGACTCTTCATAGGCTCCCCCTGCTTGGGACACTCAGTTTTGAGGGCATCAGCCCGCTGTGGCCCTCCTTGCCTGGCAAAGCAATAAAACTTATTTTTTTCCACTTCCCCCAGAACTGTTGTCTCCAAGATTAAATTTGGTGCTGGGCCTGATTTGGCATCAGTGTGACAGAGAGTGGCTGGCAGAGTCCTGGTATATTTGTTGTCACCTGTCACAGGGTAGTTTCAGATCATCCTATCAGATGACCCAGCTACAGTACTCAAAAACCGTATTATGGAAATGCGCCATTGATTGAAAATGAAAGCAGTCAAATCACCTCATCTTCCCTGTGACTTGGGAGGGAGTGTCCACTTCTTGCCATGCCACTTCCAGTGCTCCAATTCTGGATTCCATTCTCTTGGGATTTTTGTTTGTTTGTTTGCTTTAAGGATTCTGAAATTATGTCTGTTTTCCCCAAATCAGTGAATAAACCAGGATATAAATATGTGATAATTCCTATTCCTCTGCTCTCGAGGAGATTTTAATTTCTCTGCTACCATAAACTCATGACAAATACCTGAAAGCAATTCTGGAGCGTATATGAGCTTAACAGTGTGTCAATATCCCTGAGTCTCTCCAACCCTTTCCTAATAAAAACATGCTTTCTTTTTTTCCTTATCTCTCCTAAATCTACTCCTCGGTGATTATCTGTTCACATTCTAATCATAGTATTAAATGTGTAAAAATAGAGTACTGGGAGAGTTAGACTTCGTTTCTCCAGGGAACATGAAGGAGTAAAATATTCTGGACTTGGGACTTCCCTGGCAGTCCAGTGGTTACGTTACTCCTTGCTGCCACTGCAGGGGACGCGGGTTCAATTCCTGGTCGGGGTACTAAGATCCCACATGCCACATGGTGCGGCCAAAAAAAAAAAAAAGATACTGTATATTATGTGGGGCTGTCAGACCCACAGGGGAAAAGACATTGGCAATAGGCTGACCAGACACCATACAGCGGAAGTGCCACGTGAGTATAGAATTAGACTAAGGAACCCTGGGTCCTGGATCCTGCAGGATGTTCCAGTTACCAGCTATTAAACCAAAAACACCCCACAGCGCTTAAAAAAAATTTTTTGACGCCAGAGTCTGTGCTTTTAAGCACATTTATATCTCAAAACAAAACAAGGAATCACATCAATTAAGACCATAATCAACCAATAAAACAATATTTTTCATAAAACAAAAATGCTAAATTCTGATGGTCTTATGACTATTACTTATGTGGTTACTTAAAAACCTTAAATCATTTTCATGTGCATTACCACCTTTGACTTACATATAACTGTAAACTATATGGGGAAATTGATCCCCATTTTTGTTTTTTTGGGTGCACTGCACGGGATCTAGTTCCCCGACCAGCACCCCTTGCATTGGAAACACAGTCTTAACCACTGGACCTCCAGGGAAGTCCCTTTTTTTTTTCTTTTTTTTTTAGATAGGAAAACTGAGAACCAGGGAGATTAAATTACTTGCCCGAAACAACTGGGAGTAAGCAGCAGACCCACAGGTTTTGTTTGTTTTTAAATTTTTTGGCTGTGCCACAGCATGTGGGATATTAGGTCCCTGACCAGGGATCAAACCAGCAGCCCCTGCATTCGGTGAAGTGGGGACGGGATAATTTGGGTCCATGTGACTTTGACTTTTACACTGTCCAACCCTAACCCCTTCACAGCCTCTAACCCTTCCCAAAACACCGGAAAAACTCCCTCATCACTTTTCTCCCTCACAGATTTCGGCACTCAGGTGAACCCAGTAATGTGGGTGTGTTTCACTAGGTTTTCGTCCTGCACCAGGAAACTGGGGCTGGAACGATACTTTTTGTCGTGTTCCTCACAAATCAATTTGCAAGGTGATGAAGATCTACTTCTGAATGGAAGTCTCCACAGAAATGAGTTTGCATTGGCAGCCACCATTATGGAGAGAGCTAACTTGCTCTTTGCATTATGGGTAAATCTTGCATAAGAGATGCCAGCAGAATGTTCTCAGGAGGCTGTCACCTATTCCACTGATGATAGAATCAGTTCACACACTCATTCATTTTTTCATTCATAAAATGGAAGTTTATTTCCATGTGCCAGGAACTGTCCTGGAGAGGTCCTTCTGCAGACAGATGGAAGGGTCATGGGCCTCCAACACTTAATTTCTATGAAGGAGTTAGGTACTTGTTATGGGCGGACTTGTGTCCCCCAAAACTCATATGTTGAAGCCCTAACCCCCAGTACCTCACATTGTAACAGTATTGGGAATAGGGCCTTTAAAGAGGTGACTAAGTTAAAATGAGGCCTTCACGGCTTCTCTGGTGGTGCAGTGGTTAAGAATCTCCCTGCCAATGCAGGGGACACGGGTTTGAGCCCTGGTCCAGGAAGATCCCACATGCCGCAGAGCAACTAAGCCCGTGCACCACAACTACTGAGCCTGCGCTCTAGAGCCCGTGAGCCACAACTACTGAGCCCTCACACCACAATTACTGAGCCCTCTCGCCTAGAGCCCGTGCTCCGCAACAAGAAGCCATTTCAACGAGAAGCCCACGCACCACAATGAAGAGTAACCCCTGCTCACAACTAGAGAAGGCCCGCATGCAGCAATGAGACACAACACAGCCAAAAAATAAATTTATTTTTAAAAAGTAAAAAAAGAAAGTGAAGGTATTAAAAGTAACATGCCTCATTTGTTTGAGGATTAGGGTTAATACATATAAAACAAACTTAGAACATTGCATAGGATTTAAAGTATGAAAACTTTAAAAGGACACTAAAGTAGAATGTATTTTGTTCACCCATGTTTTCGCATTATTAGATCTCACAAGCGTATAAACCTAACACGATTGCAACAAATAAGTTTTTTCACTAGTCAGTGATTTTCAAATGCATACAGTACTCAAGAGGGCCTTGCCTCTAGGAACATCTTGCAAGTTTAACAAAACCTCAAGACCACCCACATTCACCCGTGCTGTAGACCATGATGATTTGAGTAGTTCTAAGTAGGACAACCTCTGAAGACCTACTTTGGTGGATATTAATATTTAATATTCCTTTTTAACATCACTGTTGAACTTTTTTGCCATTTGTTTGCACAGTCCTCCAGGTTTGGGCTCTTTCTGCTTCTACATCATTCTGAATACCACCAGGTCTCTAGTTGCTTTGCAATTGGATTCTCTTTTTTTTGGCCACACCACGCAGCTTGTGGGATCTTAGTTCCCCAATCAGGGATCGAACCCAGGCCCTGGGCAGTGAAAGCGCAGGAGTCCTAACCGCTGGACCGCCAGGGAAGTCCCATGTACCCAATTCTTTAATATCCTTCTAAAGTGAACAAAAGATAGTTGGAGGGCAGAAGATGAGTTTTATGTATCTCTTTTATCCCACAAATAAATCCAGGTCTGTGTACACTTAGGTTATGAAAGAAAATAACTGAACTAAAACACCATTGGGGCTGCATCTTCCCTTAATATTATATACCACTATCATTCTTTCAATTCCCTCCAACCAAGACCAACTGATAACTTCTTCCAGGAGGTTAATATGTGCAAATATCTGTGCCCTTGTTTTCTAACCTTACCCAAATGTATAAACTTCCTTCCCAACAGGACAATATCACAAAATATTAGAATGCCAGATACTTACACCCTGGGAATGTGATGGGGATAAGTATCACTCATTTAATACATAGCCAGCAAAAACAAGTCTAAAATAAGAATTTTTTAAAAGGTACTCAAATAAGTCTCAAATTTTAATAAGATCCTCTATAAACACATTTATTTGCTACTGAAAATTGAAACAGCACATCAAAAATTTTTATTGCAATTCAGCGTGCTGTTCTAACAATGCTGTGGCCAAGCCACCCAACGTTATATTCTTCACTTTCCTTCCACACAAGTTAATTTGTTTCACAAAGTGGAACTAAAATATATTCAAGTCATTCAAATGCAAGCTACATAGATTCCTTATAAGTTACTGTATTAAGGTAGAAAAGAGATGCAAGAAAAAAAGACAACACAGAACTTATAGGTTATCAAAATATTGGTACACAATCTTTCCCAAGCTTCATAATGATCCTAAAATTACCAGGACGAAAAAATAGTACAAGAATAAGGTTTATGGTTCCTTCGACTCCGTGTCATAATTACTGTAATACTTATTGTTGTAATGATTCTCGTAATTATCCTCAGAAGGATCTCTATGAAACCGGCAAAAACGACAGCTACATCTAAATCTTTGCCCTCTTGATTGAGTCTGGAAAAAAGAATGAATTGGATTAATTGGTTAATAATTTAAAATAATAAAGTACTTGTACACCAAAGAGACGTTAACAACCCTCAAATCTAATGTTGGTTATTAGAAGAGACTTTGGAATATGGAACACTAAAAAAAAGGTCAAAACCAAAAAACTTTGGGAATCGAAATGTATGGCTGCCAAAGAATACCAGATTGCCCTTTTGTAATGCTAACAGCTACTGACTGTCAGTCAATAATATATTCCTGTACAACTATAAATGGAGTATAACCTTTAAAAACGGAATCACTGTCATACACCTGTAATTTATAATACTATATATCAACTATACTTCAATTTAAAAGGAAAATTACACACACACACACGCATATATATCAATATATACCTAGTGTCAGTTCTCTGAATGCCTTAAACGTGAGACACTCAACCAGCTGCTGGACACTCTGTGCTCAGGTGTTTGCCCTCTTACTACATGGTATTGAATATCATGTTTGTGACAGCAGGTGAAAAAGTACCAGCACAACATCAAGAGTGAACCTTCATGGAAACTACAGACTTTAGGTGATAATAATGTGTCAATGTAGGTTCATCACTGTAACACCACGTAACTGGAAGATGTTGACAGCAGAGTAGGCTATGAATGTCTGGGTTCAGGAAGTGTATGTCCTTTCTGCTTAATCTTGCTGGAGACCTAAAACTGCTTGAAAATATGACTTTATATATTTTTTTAAAAAAGCACAAATATGAACTGATTGCTCCAGAGTTTCTGAGGATTGAGAAAGTCCAAGCCAATTTGCCTTTCCTCCTCCCTCCCCAAACCACATACCCACCCACTTGTATAGTAAGGGAACTTCTAGTTACCTCAACATCATTCTGCCATGGTTCTCTTTCAGAGTCAGACTTCGTGGGAAGAAAAAAATACATATATTACAAACGATCAAGGAAAATTTGGATTACTAATGCTACCCATCTAACATAAGAAGAGTCGGTGAGTCTTAAAACCCTAAGTGTTATTCACACCCCGCACTCATGAGTACAGTGGATGAGTGACCACTGCTGCTTGTTGCTATTTATATTATTTAATTTTTTGGAGGGGCCACGGTCCCCCACCGGGGATCGAACCCTTGCCCCCTGCAGTGGAAGCGGGCGCTTGGAGTCTTAACCACTGGACCACCGGGGAATCCTCCCTGCCACCCCATCACCATTTACATCTTGACTTACGTGAGTGCCCCCCAACCCCTAGAGTGGGGCAGTGCTGCCTACCCAGACCACAGAAACTCACCCGAGGAACTCCTTTGCCATAGCGTTTTTTAATGGATTGAATCAGCCGTTCCATCTTCTCTCTCCGATCGGTTAACACGGTCCTCACCCCTCTCCTATAGGGTATGTTTTCACCAAGTAACCGCCCAGTTGGTTGAGGTAGACATTCTGGTAGAATGAATGGCAATTGGATGCTAGGGTTGAGCGTCAATCTACTGAGGTCCTTTATTAACACTTCAGACATAGGTTCAGAGGCAACTGAAAAAAAGGAAAGTTTAAGATCCATTAGTGCGAAGTGCAATATCCAGAAGCCACTTATCTCTTGCTCAAACTAGGTCTGCTCTTAAGCAGCTCAACAACGGACACTGGAAGTTTCCTCAGGGTGAAGATCCCAGATACCTCGGGCATTAACTAGCATGCCGCATGCCCTGAGAGCAGCCTAAAAGTCCACTGTAATGGGAAACACTTCTCACAATAAAAAGTTGTTTTCTTTATGGGACTTCCCCGGTGGTCCAGTGGTTAAGACTCCGGGCTTCCAATGCAGGGGGCGCAGTTAGAGCCCTGGTCAGGGAACTAAAATCCCACATGCCCTGGGGTGTGGCAAAAGGGAAAAAAAAAAAGTGGTTTCGTCCCGTTATGGGTAGTTCTGAATGGCAGATGCTTTCCCATGGGGTCAAAAGGTACTCAAGTATGATCCCACGTGGGAAGACGTGGGGCAGAGACCAGGTATTGACAGTTTTTCCATTTTCATTTGTGTGATTTTTAATATAAATGCAGGGACATAAAGCACTAATGCAAGTCAAAGTGTTTCAGTGTAACAAGTTCCAGCAGTTCACCTTTATAAATTACAAACAAACCTGTTTTTTTTCCTGGAAAATGAACTACATCTATGAAATAGACAAAGAAACCCCAAATATAACAGCCTCTCCCCCAATCCCCTATCCTTAGCTAGTATGTCAAAGTGGCTGTTACCCTCACCAGTTCTACCCAGCTTTTTCATGCTGCTAGATCTTTCCACTCAAACGCAGTATTTTGAGAAATCATTCACTCTTGGGGCTTCCCCAGGGTGGGGTGGGGGGGGTTCAGTGATGAAAGCGCTGCGCTCCCAGTGCAGGGGACACTAGTTCCATCCCTGTCGGGGAACTAAGATCCCTCTGCTGCACTGCGCAGCCAACAAAACAAAAACAAAAACACCCACCCACTCTTGCCTCTTCCCATCTGAACAATCATGTAAATTTCATAAACATCTCATACAACAAGGCAGTTAGCATTAATTTTCCCTGTACGTGAGAGTATTAGATATTGAGTCAAGATCCATTCAACTTCTTGGGACTTATGCACATGGAAATAAAGATTCCACTAAGGCAGATTCAAGGAATGGGAGAAACTGGCGGTATTATATACTCTTCATAAATGTTTTTCCCTTTGACCAGGGTTCTTATCCTCAAGATTCAGGGGAGGCAGTTTAGATCTCGGAGGCAGAGGGCAGAATATAATGCCAGCGAGGACCCACCCAACTTCCTAGCTGCCCAGAGGGTGTTGGTTGGCTCCAGGTCGTCTGCGGCCACCCTACACCACCCATTCCCCGCCCGAGGTTAGGGTAATAAGATTTCATGGGAGGCCAAGCCTGGGAGGCCAAGCCTGGGAGGCCACGCCTGGGATCGTGTGTGCGGCTCCAAGGAGAGATGATTTGGGAAGAACCCTGGAAGGCAGGGAACCTAATTAGCAGTATTCCTGGAGCACGGTTTCTAAGCTCTCCGTCGTAAGTCTTACTACTACTTATTTACATTACAGAGCACACTCACTGGCTTTTACAAACTCGCCCCTTCCTTCAATTTCCTCTGAAAAGCCATTTCCCTCTTTATTAACATTCCCAAAGCGTAAATTCAGCTGGAAAGCCAAGCCCAGAAATGTTGGTGAAATTAAGAAAACCTTTAGGTCAAATCGAAGTTTAGGTTGCCTGTATTCTTTTCCCTTTACAATTCCTGATTGGAATCTATTGCTGATGGAAATACTGATCGCACAAGACGCTGTGAGCCACCGTCTAGAACTGATTGCTCTTCCCCAGAAAATGTCCTTAAAAGGTTGACAGACTCCTGAGCATAGTAAGCAAACAATGCAGCTCCACACCCCTCCCGCTTTTCTCCTCTTTTCCTGCCTTTCTTTTTTCTTTCTCTTTCTCTCTTTCTTTCTCCTCTCTTTAGAGGAGGGCCCTGCACTCCCTGGCTCTCCTCTGCTCTGAAGAGGTTTACTTAACTGCATTTCTCTGTAAAAAACTGAAGTCAGTATAACAGAAAGGAAGGCAGCCTCTTACCTTTCTGAACCCCAGGTAAGTCTGGCTTACCTGGAATTGCTTGGGAATTTTCATCGATGGACATTTGAGGAGACTCCAGGGTCCAGGTTGGGTTAACCTCAGATGAATCCATTGGGAATCTTGTCACAGCTTGAAGCTTCTCCTAGACCTTTGGGTTCCAGTGGAAGGTGATGCCTTAGACTCAAATTGCTACAAAGTAGCCTGGGAGAACTATAGGGCTAAGAAAGAGGGAGAAAAATCCAAGCTAACACTGTGGTGAGAGAAGAATCCAACGTAAAAGTCTAGGTCGTGTTTCCTCTTAAAAACTACAGATAAGCCAATCAGCCAGCCTGTTTTAATGTAAATGACTAACGAGTAAAAGGATAAGGCAAGTTGGTGGGCGTCGTCCAATTAGTGGACTAATAGGATAATTCTTCATCTGCTCTGTATTAAAATAATCATGCCCTCTGTCAAGTAGGCTGGAAATTTTATAAAGAGCCTCTGTGGTTGTGTCTTCCCGAGGTTGCCTTAAAAATCCTTCTTTTCCCCCCAACTCTACTTCGGGAGATGGCTACTGGTTTGTGAACTGGGCTTTAAGTGTTCTAGTACAGGGAGGAGAGGGCAGTTTCCCTCCAACTGCAAATTAACTCCCAATTAAGTTAATGGCAGGTTTCCTTAGTTTTCTTTGCCTGACTCATCTTAAACCTTTGGATGCTAGTAAGGCAAAGGAGAGGAGAAGTAAAGGATCCGTTATAAACTGTTTAAAACTTGGTATTTTATGAATGTGTATTTTGGATCTAATTTTAGTTTGTTTTCTAGACTATCAATTTCATTGCCTTTAAGATTGGTGAGCAACTGACATTAACTACATCTATAAATTGCTACCCCCCACCCCTCCTCCACCCCCCAAAATAAACTTGTATTGAATTCTGGCAAAGAGCCCTAACATTAACTGCTGAGGGTGGGAGAGAAGGTCCTCAGCAGCCCCACTCTTCTTTTTTACTGTCTCCTATTCAATGTGCAACCTCCCCATCTCCCCCGTAGCTGGAAACTATGAAGAAATACCAAAAGCAATCTTGTTTGTTTGTCGTAAAGAGCAAAAGTTGAAGTGTGGATCAATAACTACTTTTGTAGGGCATGAGGGGTAGCTGTAGATGCGTGTCAGGTCACAACACTTTATTTAAGGGGTTGTCAAAGGTGTGCCCTGAAGACGGGCAGCATCAGCGGCACCTGGTAACTTGTTAGATATGATTAGAAATGGTTGAACTCCAACCCAGACCTAGTGAATTAAAGACTGGGGCCCAGCAGTCCTTGTCTTAACAAGGCGTCGCCACCCCCCAGTGATTCCACCTGTGCTCAGAACGGTAGCAGCAACTCTTTCTGGCACTCCTGACTGCAAGTTCTACTCCTTTGGTTCTGCTCTCGGCTGTATGCCCTTTGGGGCAGGTGACCTCTCCTACAGCAGTCTCAGAGAGCCCTTGGAGAAGTGAGGGCAAAAATCAGATTAAGAGGTGAGATTGTGAAAAGGGCCCACATAGACTCTCGCTCAAGAAATCCAGGTTTAAGAAAAAGGTGAGACACTGCTATATTTAAAATGGATAACCAACAAGGATCTACTGTATAGCGCAGGGAACTCTGCTCAATGTTATGTGGCAGCCTGGATGGGAGAGGAGTTTGGGGTTAGAATGGATACATGTATATGTATGGCTGGGTCGCTTTGCTGTGCACCTGAAACTATCACAACATTGTTAATCGGCTATACTCCAATATAAAATAAAAAGTTTAGAAAAAAGAAAAAAGGTGAGAGAACCAGAGCTCAAGGGAGGTATGGGACGTAGATGATGGTGGAGCTTCTCTTTGCTTAAACTTGACGGAAGCTGAGCATTCAGAAAACACAATCCGTGTTTTAAAATTATAACACCATTTTAGTTAACATCTTTATAGTATGATATATGAGATAAAAAGCCAAGTGGAATGAAGCAATTAGAAAAAAGACTATAAAAGAACTCATAATGAAAACTATCACTGATTTCTCCAGACATAAACTAATCATATAATACCTTTTTTTTTCTGGGAAGATATAATATTTTTTGAAACAAACAGGATGCTCTTTTAATAAAAGGAAAACTCAAGAGAGCAAAAAAACAAGACTACCTGGAATTCAGAAGTTTGAGATCAGAAACAAGAAAAGAAGGGTCTGGAGATAAAATCAAAGCTATTCCCTTAGTAGGTAAGGCAAAACCAGAAGCAGATATAAAATAGAAGAGAAAATATAAGATAATGAGAATCTAAGATCAGGAAATATGATGGCTTCAGATTCTTCAACAATACCGGATGCTGGAAGACAAGGGAGCTTCCAAATTCTGAAGGAAAATGATTTCCAACCTAGAATCCTGTATTCAACCAAATTATTGAGCAAGTGTAGAACATTTTCAATTTGTCAAAAACATCGCCACGCACATAGATTCCTTTGTCTTGTGGGAAATTAACTTGATTACAAGAACATGACCAGGTAAGCTATTCCAAAGTTTCAGAAACGGGAAACACCAACAGACCATATTTAAAAGCTCATCTCACTCAGTTTTTAAAGTGAATTTAAAATGCACAGCAAAAAACAAGGCAAAAGGAATGCAAAGTAACAGATTTAGAGTGTTAAAAACAAGACAACAGGTCCAAAATGGAATTGGTTGGGCTAATCCCCACGTCACCAAACTGCGACTATTAATTTTGGCTCTCCTGGAAATAAAATCTTGAGCCAGTCAATCAGGAGTCGCCTTATCAGCACTAGTTAGGTGATCTGCCACCCCCTAAAGGCCTGTAACTTTCTACTAACCAGCCCACTTTCTTGCCTAGTATAAGTTCCTTGTTCCCATTCTGTTTTGGCTGTAACCAAACAGCTCCGTGAAATTTCTTCCTACCTGCTAGATTGGATGCAGCCCTATTCAGATCGATTTTTGCTCAGATAAACTCAAACATTTTAACATGCCTCAGTTTATCCTTTACTGGCACGGAATCCTGGAGTCTCCAGACTCATTCATTTCTGGGAAGGGGCATTCAGAATCCACCTAGGATGGCCTGGGAGACTGCACCAGTTTTGCATCAACTTTTTTGCATCAAAAAATGTCAAGGTTGGGAGAAAGGAACAAAATGCAAGTTTAAAACTTCAGCTGAGGGACTTCCCTGGCGGTCCAGTGGTTAAGAGTCCTCGCTTCCAATGCAGGGGGTGTGGGTTCCATCCCTGGTCCAGGAAAGTAAGGTCCCACATGCCACTCAGCTGTGGCCAAAACGAAAACAAACAAAACCCCCAAAAAACTTCAACTGAATTTAGAAGTGTCTTAACGTCTCACTCACCTCTGTGAGATTGACTTTATAACCAAATTTACCCTTTAGGAATGTTAAACAGTGAAATGGCTTCATCTGCCAGAGGCTGGAGAAGGGGCAAAGTCTTTCAGACCCGAGACAGTATTGAATACTTTTAAAATTCGAATCTGCCTCTAGGATGGATACAGATGATAATCTCGGCTCCACTTTCTCTCTTATCTGTTGAGCCCACCGTTTCTCTCCAGTCGAATGATTTTTTTTTTTCCTCCCAGGCAACTGTGCCCGGCTGGTTTCAGGCGGGCCAGAGAGCCCAGGCAAAATAAACTTTTTGCCCTCAGGGAGCAGACAATAAATCGTGAATCCAAAATATAGGGTGGGGTAGTGAAATGTATTCCAAAGAGAGGTGTGGCCTAGTTAAGGGAGAGTCCAGGGCTGCGGTTTGGGAAAACTCTCCCAGACACACAGTTGATGAATTACTGCGCTCTCTCGGGCCCTGTTGGGTTCCCCACGCCGCCCCGCCCCCTGTGGCCTGCGTCCCTCCAACCTCAGGCCCACCCTGTCCCTGGGCTCTCTTTGCGCTCGCTCTCCACCCCCCCTTGTGTAGGGAAGACTGTTTCCACCAGTTTTCCAAGGCATCCGCCCTGGATCCCAGCCGCTGAGGCCCAGGGCGGGGTGCGGGCTTGCAGTGGGCACCCCGGTACTGGTGCCGCTATGGGGCCCCCATTGGCCGCAGCCCGACACACTGTGGCCCAGAACTGCCCCTCGCTTTGCCTCTGCTTGGCCCCTACCGCCCACCGGTGCCTGCCTTTCCCTGGATCCAATTTATTTCTTGAAATTATGCAGTGAAGAATCAGTACTCCCAGGGGGGTATAAATTAGGGGTTTGGGATTAAAATATACACACTACTATCTATAAAGTAGATAAGCAACAAGGACCTATTGTATAGCACAGGGAACTCTACTCAATATCTGTAATAACCTATAATGGAAGAGAATGTAAAAAAAGAATATACCTATAACTGAATCACTTTGCTGTACACCTGAAAGTAACACAACGTTGTAAATCAACTATATATTTTTAAAATAAATTTATTTAGTTAGTTTTGGCTGCCTTGGGTCTTCGTTGCTGGGAGCAGGCTTTCTCTAGTTGCAGTGAGCGGGGGCCACCCTTCACTGCAGTGCAAGGGCCTCCCAGTGAGGTGACCTCCCTCGTTGTGGAGCACGGCCTCTAGGCGCGCAGGCCTCAGTAGTTGTGTGGTTCGCCGGCTCTAGAGGGCAGGCTCAGTAGTTGTGGCGCACGGGCTTAGTTGCTTCACGTCACGTGGCTTCCCCTAGGACCAGGGCTCGAACCCGTGTCCCCCGCACTGGCAGGCAGACTCCCAACCACTGCATCACCAGGGACGTCCCTCAACTATATTTGAAAAAAAAATTTTTTTAAAGAAAAAAAAATACTCCCAGGGATAGAATCCTGCCTCTGTTATCAATTTTTTAACAGTTTAGTGGGAAACATTTAATGACTTTACAATATGACAACCAGCTGGGGTTCAGAGGGGAAGAGAGAAGTATGGGTGATCAATTTCCCAAACTTCGCAGTTTGAATGGAGGTATCTGGAAACGTGAAGTCAATTAGGCCTATCAGAAGAGAGTAGCAAATACTGTCGGCATTCCCAGGTTTGCTTAAGTATGAGATTTCCAGAGGACATGTTTTCTTTCTTTATAGGTTTCCACGGAACGTGCAGTAGGTAGTGCTGGTGGGGCACTGTCTTAAGTTTCCACTTTGCACATCAGCTCTGGAAATTCAGTCCAGAGAGCGAAGGAGTGCCTTTGCCTTTGTCCCTGTTGTTTCACTGACCTGCCTTGGCTTCTCCTTAGGAGAAAGGGAATCCAGAGACAGGATTGTGGTCTTTCTTTTGTCTGCCCCTGAAGGACCTCCAGTTCAGTGCTTTGTTCACTTATTAAAGAAGGTTTCTGATTTGAGAGAGGGGCGGGGGCTTCTAGACCATGCAGTTTATCCTGATAGTTCTTTTTTTTTTTTGCGGTACGCGGGCCTCTCACTGTTGTGGCCTCTCCCGTTGTGGACGCGCAGGCTCAGTGGACATGGCTCACGGGCCCAGCCGCTCTGCGGCACGTGGGATCTTCCCGGACCGGGGCACGAACCCGTGTCCCCTGCATCGGCAGGTGGACTCTCAACCACTGCGCCACCAGGGAAGCCCTAATAGTTCTTATTTACTTTTTCTTCTTCCACCAGCCTCTTATGGTCCTTGCAAATGCTGACAGAGGGCCTCAGGGCTGGTACCCACCAACCATCCCCTCCACCAGAAGGAGAACAGGGTGGGTAGATTAAATAACACAGTTTCCATGATGCCAGTTGTCTTTTTCCCTGCAGCTCTCTCTCTTTCCTCCATATTATCCCCATTTTATAAGCCAGCTGTATAGTTTGAATGCCTTTCTGATTTCAATTAGCTTTTATTCCATTTTATTTACTGGCCCCAGAAAGAAGCACTAGGTCTCATGGAATGCAACTGTTGTAGAATTCTAGTGTCAATAAATTGCACAGAGTTTTGTTTTTGTTTGTTTTGTTTTTGGCCACGCCACAAGGCTTATGGGATCTTATTTCCCTATTTCCCTGACCAGGGATTGAACCCAGGCCCACGGCAGTGAAAATGCTGCCTCCTAACCACCGGACTGCCAGGGAATTCACCTACTGTCAATAAATTGAAATAAAATATTAGGAATTTGAAATAGAAGATCGTTTGGAAAAGGGAAGTGAAAATAGAGCTAGGAGGTATTGCATAATAATTGGGGCTATTAACCAATGAGGACTCCGAAAACCTGGCCAGAGGTCAGAGCAGTGCCATACGCCCCTGTACAAATTGTTCAAATGACTTTCTGCCTTGGTGTCTGATTTTTAGGAAGGAAATCCAGCGACCATGCATTGTTTTTCCTCTGATCTTCTACCCCTAAAGACTGGAAAGACGTAAAATAACCTAATTTCAACATTTATGTATATATATGATTAGCAGATATTTGGTCCTGTGCAAAACGTCCATTGAGACATGTGGTCCATGCCAAATGGTCCTTGACATTTGGTCCTGTCAAAAGCGTCCATGCTTCAAACATGTACCTGGGTTCAAATAGCCCGTAAGTTTTATTTATACTTTTGGTTTACAGGATTAAAAAAAATATATATATATTATCATGTTTTATTAGTCCAATAATTTTGTGTAACTGTATTGCCATTAATAACCCTTTTTGCCTTGGTAGCCCAGCTGGCACATGGGGTTAGGTAGAAGAGTGGGGTTTCAAATCTTGCGGAAGAGTGGAATTTATATTTTATTAGCTATGAGTGCCAAGGAAGAGTCTTACGGATAGAGAAACGCACAGCGAATGGCAAGTTGAGGATGGGATCTCTCAGTGTGTGGTGCATTAATATGTCACTGGGCATTTGGTTGGATGTGTCTGGGTTATTCAATAAGGGCAGAATTTGAAAGGAGCAGTTTGGTCCAGCCACTATGTAACATAGCGGCAAAGGCATTGATGTAGACATTTTACGTGCATCTCATTAGTTCGGGAGGAGTAAGAATGGGTGTGGCTCTTCTACCACAAAGAAGTAAGGTGTAATAGCTACCATGAGAGGAATACTGGGCATCTAATTAACCCCCCCACAATTATCTCATTGCTCAGGGTTAATGGGCAGTGTTTCCCTTGAGTGGATGTCCTATGGAGGTATGATGGCAGTAGAGTGCAAGAACTGTCTGCCACTATTTGTAAAGGTTTTAGTGGGTGTGGTTCCTATACTTACCTGCCATTAGTCATGGACTACCATGCTCTTGTCTGGAACCTACTTGTTTGCTGATCCAGCCCAGCCAAACTCACGTCCATGAGACATTAGTAAGGTTTTCCCTGCCAGTAAACCAGCAACCATTAGTCAGAGAGCTACAAAAGAAAAAAGTAACCCTTCTTCTGTTGCTTGGCGGTATGACATCTTTATTTGAAAATTCTCAGCTGAATATGGCAGAAATAGTATACTCACAAAAAAGAAAAGCCAATGCTACATTGTAATTGTTTTTGTTACCATTTCCCTTCCTTTAACAGAGATAGGAGTAAAATGAACTGGTGCTGTGAAGAAGGAGAGTCTGTCAAAGTGATGAGAGTACTCTTACTTACACGATGTGTGACGGTATTTGATGTTCCAGTGCTAATACCACATTGTTCAGTGATGGTACCTTCGAGATGACACCAAAACGGTTCACTCAGTAACTCACTGTGCCCAGTGTAGTATCGGGTTATCCTGTGCCATTGATTCATGCACTAACAATGAAAAGATGAAAAGAAGGAGAGTGAAAAAAAACAAAAAGAAAAGGTAAGAAGACACAGATATAAGTGAGAAAGTACTTGCATCTGCATGAAAAAGAAATCTTGACATTAACCCTTCATTGTGCATGATGGATTTCGAGATTGCAAATGTGAATTCGAGATTCAATTACTTCTAACAAATGAACAAGTAAAAAGATGCTTGTTTCACTTTCACAATCACTGTGGCCAAAAGAAATATCTTCTTTGGGTCTGACACTCAAGTATTGATAAATGACAATGGAAAGTAACACCCATAAGTATACACCATGTTGTTGGGACTTCAATCTGTGCCTCTGGAAGCTATAAATTAAACTTTTGAGTACATTGTGACCTGCGGAAGAAAATTTAAATGACCTAATAGATTATGTTGAGAGAGTGTTTGTCTGTGGAAGGTGGGCAGAGGCAGAAGACCAGAAGCTCCAAGATTTCCACCAGAAACGCGGGATGTTTATACATCAGTACTTAATAGTGATCACAGGACAAACAACATGGTGGAAGGTTGGCATAGCAAATTTCGGGAGCTGATGGTAATACATCATACTTCAATTTGGAGATTTACTGACACGTTAAAAGATGAACAGCAAAGCAATGAACAGTTATCACCCAGGTTATTGGTGGTCACACTCCAATACTGCTACCAACTTCACAATAATACTGACAAAATCAAATTTGTGTAACTAAAATTGTTAACAGGTATAATGAATATAAAGCCAATAAACAGGTCAATATATACTTGAGAGCAATTGCTCTTCCACTTAAGAGAAATCATACCAAATTTAATGACAAGGAGGAACAAGAATAAATGTGAAATCCAAAATGCATCATGAATTATAATAAAAATAATGTAAGTAAAATTTTAACAAAGTTAAATATTTGTATTATTTAACAAATCATGGACCAAATGTCTCAATGGATGTTTTGGAAAGGACCAAACGTCCTGCGAGGTTATATACATATATTAGTATAAACACATATTTTGTTTGCTCTGACAGACGAGAGGGCCTAAAAAACATTACTCCCCTCCGCCAGTACAAATGATCATGCTTTGCACCTGGATCTTTGTTTATAGTGCCCTTTTCCAGTAAAATGAAGCAGAGCTCCTCTGGGAAATGCCTGATTCTAGGACTGGGGCAGGGAATGTACAGGATAAATTCAGAGCACTTTGTAGGGCCAGAAAGTAAGGAAGTGTTAAAAAAAAAAATCCGTAACACACACATCACTAGAGGTATGTAAAAGGAGTACAGGACCCAACTGAAAGAGGTGCAACAATCTGAGCACCAATAAATAAGTAGTATTGGATTGCAAAATAAATATCATTTCCCATTCCTTGGTGGTTCAGTGGTTAGGACTCTGTGCTTTCACTGCTGAGGGTGCGGGTTCAATCCCTGGCTGGGGAACTAAGGTCCTGCATGCCATGTGGCAAGGCCAAATAAATAAATAAATACATACACAAATAAATAATTTTAAAAATTAAAAAAAGTGGTTAAAAAAAGTAGAATAAATATCAAAGTATAAAATAAATATCCATGAGTCTATAAAGATATAAATCAATGATTGAGTAAATTCATAAACGGAGGAGAAGAGACAAACCTCCCATGCAGAAGATTTCCAAATAATTTATGTAGATTCTTCTCCATCAAGGAGGAGGAAACTTAAGTCCATACTCCTTATGTTTGGGCTGCACATAGTGACAGCATTTCAAAGTGCATAGTATGGGAAGCAGGAAAAAGGGAGTAACTTTCTAGTGAGAAACTTAACAAACACTACCTCAGCCAGGTGATCAAGGCGAGCATCAACAGTGATCAATCTTGATGGTATGTACACTTTTTAAAATTTTATATATTTTAAAATTTTATTTATTTATTTATTTTGGCTGAGTTGGGTCTTCGTTGCTGCACGCAGGCTTTCTCTAGTTGTGGCAAGCAGGGGCTACTCTTTGTTGCAGTGCGCGGGCTTCTCATTGTGGTGGCTTCTCTTGCTGTGGAGCACAGGCTCTAGGCACATGGGCTTCAGTAGTTGTGGCACGCAGGCTTCAGTAGTTGTGGCTTGGGAGCTCTAGAGCACAGGCTCAGTAGTTGTGGTGCACGGGCTTAGTTGTTCAGCAGCATGTGGGATCTTAGTTCCCTGACCAGGGATTGAACCTGCATCCCCTGTCCTGGAAGGCAGATTCTTAACCACTGGACCACCAGGGAAGTCCCAGTGGTATGTACCTTTGATATGATATGATGAAAATGACACTTTACTTCTGTTGGCTTCCTTTCAATAACCTGTAACCCTTGTCTCATTACGAGAAAAACGAAGACAAATGCCAATAATGCAGTATCCAACAAAATACCTCCACAGGACTCCTCAAAATTGTCAAGGTCGTTAAAAAGAAGAAAAGTCTGAGAAGTTGCCATGGCCAAGAGAAGCCAAAGGAAACATGACAACTCTGTGTAACATGATGTCCTTCATGGGATCCTGCAACAGAAAAAAAAGACATAGGTTAAAAACTAAGGGAATCTAAATAAACTGTGACTTTATTTAATAATAATGTACTGATATTGGTCTATTAATATTAATGTATCAGACTAAGTTAAGATAATAGTAGGGGAAATTTGATGTGGGGCATATGCAAATTCTGTATTATCCTCTCAATTTTTCTGTAACTCTAAAGCAGTTCTAAAAAATAAAGTCTAAGGACTTCGCTGGCAGTCCAGTGGTTAAGACTCCACACTTCCACTGCAGGGGGCGTAGGTTCGATCCCTGGTTGGAGAACTAACATCCCACATGCCGCGTGGTGTGGCCAAAATAAAATAAAATAAATAAATAAATAAAGTCTATTTAAAAGGTTGGAATAGGGCTTCCCTGGTGGCGCAGTGGTTGAGAGTCCGCCTGCCGATGCAGGGGACACGGGTTTGTGCCCCAGTTCGGGAAGATCCCGCATGCCGCGGAGCGACTGGGCCCGTGAGCCATGGCCACTGAGCCTGCGTGTCCGGAGCCTGTGCTCCGCAACGGGAGAGGCCACAACAGTGAGAGGCCCCCGTACCATCAAAAAAAAAAAGAAAAGTTTGGAATAAAAGCCACAAAAAAATTAAATAAAGGAAGATAAGCTCATATGTAAATAACAGATAAGGAGTGGTGTCAGACTAAAATATAAATCATCGTTGCTTCATATACAGTTTTTTCCTAACATAATGTTTTTTTTGTTTTTTTACATCTTTATTGGAGTATAATTGCTTTACAATGGTGTGTTAGTTTCTGCTTTATAACAAAGTGAATCAGTTATATATATACATATGTTCCCATATCTCTTCCCTCTTGTGTCTCCTTCCCTCCCACCCTACCTATCCCACCCCTCCAGGCAGTCACAAAGCACTGAGCTGATCTCCCTGTGCTATGCGGCTGCTTCCCACTAGCTATCTATTTTACATTTGGTAGTGTCTATATGTCCATGCCACTCTCTGGCTTTGTCACAGCTTACCCTTCCCCCTCCCCATATCCTCAAGTCCATTCTCTAGTAGGTCTGTGTCTTTATTCCTGTCTTACCCCTAGGTTCTTCATGACATTTTTTTTTCTTAAATTCCATATATATGTCTTAGCATACAGTATTTGTTTTTCTCTTTCTGACTTACTTCACTCTGTATGACAGACTCTAGGTCTATCCACCTCATTACAAATAGCTCAGTTTCGTTTCTTTTTATGGCTGAGTAATATTCCATTGTATAAATGTGCCACATCTTCTTTATCCATTCATCTGATGATGGACACTTAGGTTGTTTCCATCTCCGGGCTATTAACATAATGTTTTGCACCACTGAGTAAAAGCATCCAGTAGCAAAGTATGTAATGCCTATTCCCTCCAGGTTCCAGCTCTTGGTAGTTTGACTTTTGCATTTTATCCTCTATATAAAGTCAGCAGCTTCAGCCCTCTCTAAGTTCTCTTTCATCAAGCTGCTTTTACCTTTGTTAGGAATTTTATATATTTTTCTAATAGTGCTAGTATGTTTGTATTAGAATTGTTAGTGTTGTGTGGAGTCAAATAGATTTCGAGTGCGTTTCCCTCTTAGCCTCTTAGCCTTGTAGTCCTCATAATTGTGTGTGTGTCTGTCTCAGGAATATTTGACCCTGTTCAAAAAGCCTTTCTTAAGACATTGGCTTCCACAACACCACATTTTTCAGGTTTCTCTTTTACCCAAAGGAAAGTCAGTTTTTCCTTGTATTTTGTTCTGTTAAAAGATAAACTAGTGGGAGGTACAAACTATTGGGTACAAGATAGGCTCAAGGGTGTATTATACAACATGAGGAATATAGCCAATATTTTGTAATAACTGTAAATGGAAAGTAACTTTTAAAAATTGTACAAAAATTTTTTAAAACTGAAATATTTGCTTTTGTCAGATTTTAATAGTCTCTGTCTCATAATAAATGAGTTTGGTCCTTTCACATTTATTGTGAAAAAAAGTAAACTAAATATTAAAAATTGTAAGAGTTTATTTAGTTTAGGAGGAATAACTCAGGAGCTTGAGTTGAACATACACACACTACTATATATAATATAGACAACTGGGACTTCCCCGGCAGTCCAATGGTTAAGACTCTGCCTTCCGATGCAGGGGGCGCAGGTTTGATCCCTGGTTGGGGAACTAAGATCCCGCATGCCTGCCATGTGGTATGGCCAAAAAAAAAAAAAAGAAAAAAGAAAAAATTCAACAGTCCAGAGAGGACACCCTTGAAAAAATATGTACAAAAGCTACTGTGTGCTATTACACAGATCCTGGCCACATAAGGTCAGTCCACTTAAAACTCTTGAAAGCCCCCCAGTTGTCCACAGATTAAAATCTAAATTTCCATACAATTTACAAGGCCTTTCATGTTCTAGCCTATATTTTACTTTTCCACCTTATCATTCTCTCAGGGTTTTGCTTATGCTTTGCTCTATTCTCAACCTCATCCCAATTCCTGTGTGCCTACAGGCCCCACGAGAGGGAGCATGTGCCCCCCTCTCCCTCTAGACCCAACCCTCCCCCAACTCCTATGATGGTAACAGCAAATATTAAGGATGTGTCAGACCGAGCATTTTACCTTCATTATGCCAGTTAATCCGAACAACCCTATGGGGTAGGTACCTTCATTTTTTTCTTTTACAGGTAGGGAAATTAAGGCACAGAGCTTAAAAGTAACTTGCACAGAGCTACATGGGCAACTGTGGTGGAGCCCTGGTAGGAGCCAGGGAGTCTGTCTTCAAAGTCCACCTTTTAGTCACTCCTGTGGTCTTCACTGAAATGTCATTTTTCCAGGGAGCAGCCCTGATCCCTTAGTTCTAGGTGAAATGTCTTTCACATTGCTGCCTCAGGATTTGGGCTTACCCTATCACATTGTCATTGTTGGTTTTCTTATCAGTCACCTGACCAGAATGTAAACTCCGTGAAAGAAAGGGGAACCTCTGTTGTTCAAGAGTGTCATTAGTGTGGTAGCATTTACTTTGTCTTGCCTGGGACCCACATTAGGAAATACACCTAGTAACATGTCCAGATAAATATTAATAGCTAAAAAGTTTCAGGAAGCAATTATTAGCTATTGCACAATGCATTCTGGTATTTTCAACACAGTTGGGGTTTTTTTTTTTTTGTTTTTTTAAATGCTCCTGGAGACACACAATTTACTTCACGCTTCATTAATGAGTCAAGACAAAGCTTGAAAAGCACCAACCAAGTGCATTCCCTGGAGCAAAGTTGGTGCATCCTAATATCTGCTTAATCATTCATTCATTCTTAAGTCACATGGGCATGTATATTTCATACTCATATATAAAAAGTCAGCGTATTCAAAATAATGAGTACATTAGTTTTCAAGTTTTTTTGATTTTTGTTCTTTTTTCCTCTCCCCTAAAACTTGTAAATTCTCCCTCTAATTTTGAAACAGCAAAGATAAACTTGGTGTTCCTAAATCCCAAAAGAGGTCAAAGAAGTTAATCCTAAAAGTAAAGGTCATGAGCAACATCTTTTCTATTGTCTTCTGACCCTCTAGGCAAGAACACTTTTAAGAATTTGTTATCTAAGAATGCAAGGCTTAAGAAACACTGTTATGCAAGGTGATAAAAATGACACTGCCAATCCTTTTCAACTGCAAATTTATAGCCTTGGAGGGATGGAGAACTAGTGCTTGTTTTCTTTCCTGAAGCCCAGATATTAAGGGCAGTCTTTTAGATAAGATAGACGATTTAGACATTTAAGCATTAATATTTTATTTTCGTTGCCTTTGGAGAAAACAAAAAGATTCATAAATCTATTATCCAGAAAAGAAGTTGTTCATGAACATTTACTTAAATTTTAAACTGCCAAACAAGAACATGTTTCTTAATCATAATTTACAAAATATTAAGTATAAGTTTTTATAAGTAATATTATTTTCTTTCACCTAATTTTAATTTACAAAGTTATTCAACTCTGTTTAAAAAATTTTTATAATTAGATTTACCCTTTCTAAATATATAATTGACTATTGCTGTGTGCTTATATTTATTCCTAGATTAGTTTTTTTTCTTATTTAATTTAATTAATTTATTTATTGGCCGTGCCAGGCAGCATGTGGGATCTTAGTTCCCTGACCAGAGATTGAAACCGTGCCCCCTTGCAGTGGAAGAGCGGAGTCTTAACCACTGGACTGCCAGGGAAGTCCCCCTAGATTAGTTTTTACGAATGCCTAATACTTTGAGGTAGGCTATTCTGAGTATGGAAATCTGAGTATATAATTTATAGATTAAAGGTCAATTTCCTTGATAAGATTAAGAAGTCTTAATTCTTCAAATCCATTTTAATTATGAAAGAGAAACATTGATAACACCAAGTATTCTAAGTCAGTGGCTGTCAGACTCTTTGAATAAAAAAAACTTCAAAAAAAAAAAAAAACAAAAACAAAAACAAAAAACAAAAAAAAAAACAAAAAAAACTTCATCTCCCATTTCCCTCCCCCAAAAAAATTCCAAATATTTTTTCCCAGTAAAAACATTAATGAAAAAATACCACCACTTATGCTCACTATCATTTTATAAAGTATAAAAGAAAGACATGGGGGGCTTCCCTGGTGGCGCAGTGGTTGAGAGTCCGCCTGCCGATGCAGGGGACACGGGTTCGTGCCCCGGTCCGGGAAGATCCCACATGCCGCGGAGCGGCTGGGCCCGTGAGCCATGGCCGCTGAGCCTGCGCGTCCGGAGCCTGTGCTCCGCAACGGGAGAGGCCACACAGTGAGAGGCCCGCGTACCTCAAAAAAAAAAAAAAAAAGAAAGACATGGGGACTTTCCTTGTGGCGCAGTAGTTGAGAATCTGCCTGCCAATGCGGGGGACATGGGTTCGAGCCCTGGTCTGGGAAGATCCCACATGCCGCGGAGCAACTAAGCCCGTGCACCACAACCATTGAGCCTGCGCTCTAGAGCCCATGAGCCACATGGGCTACTGAATCCCGCGCGCCTAGAGCCCGCTGTTCTCCACAAACAAGAGAAACCACCGCAGTGAGAAGCCCGCACACCGCAATGAAGAGTAGCCCCCACTCGCCGCAACTAGAGAAAGCCCACGCGCAACAACAAAGACCCAACGCAGCCAAAATAAATAAATAAATTTATTTAAAAAAAATAAAGATGTTCTCAAATTAAGTTATAGGTCAGATCAGAAAAGACAGTTGGTAGTCATATGACAAATATTTACATATGAACATATGCATATGTGTTTATATACATAAGTGTACTAGACCAATCTTCTCCTGTTGACTATTGATTAAAAATTTGGCCATATTGTAAAAAACCTTAAAATGTGCATAATCTTTGACCCAACAGTTCCGTTCCTAACAATTTTTCTATAGAAGTACTCAGATAAGTGCCCAAAGGTATATCCGTTTCTTTATTCAACAAATAATATTTACTTATTATATTTATTGCGTACTGACTGTCTTACACCAATAGAATGTAAGTTTGAGGTCAGGATGGTTTTTTTTTAAGTATTATTATTTATTTATGTATTTATTTATTTATA
The DNA here is from genome assembly GCF_963455315.2 of Globicephala melas. Taxonomy (NCBI): domain Eukaryota; kingdom Metazoa; phylum Chordata; class Mammalia; order Artiodactyla; family Delphinidae; genus Globicephala; species Globicephala melas. The sequence continues at coordinate 95,505,375 of NC_083323.1, read as the reverse complement.
CATTTATTTATTTATGTATTTATTTATTTTGACTGCGTTGGGTCTTCGTTGCTGCGCGCGGGTTTCTCTAGTTGCGGCGAGCGGGGGCCGCTCCTCCTTGTGGTGCACGGGCCTCTCATAACGATGGCTTGTCTTTGTTGCAGAGCACAGGCTCTAGGCATGTGGGCTTCAAAAGTTGTGGCAAGTGGGGGCTCAGTCGTTGTGGCTTGTGAGCTCTAGAGCACAGGCTCAGTAGTTGTGGCGCATGGGCTTAGTTGCTCCACAGCATGTGTGATCCTCCCGGATCAGGGCTCGAACCCGTGTCCCCTGCATCGGCAGGCAGACTCCCAACCACTGTGCCAGCAGGGAAGTCCCAAGGTCAGGGGTTTTTATATGTTCACTTATATATTTCAAATGCTTAAGACAATGCCTGCACAAATATTTGTTCAACAGATGAATGAAATTATTAGCATGTTGGGAGATACATGCTATGGACAAAATAGAACAGGGTAAAGGAGACTGCAAGTCGTGGGAGACAGGAACAAGTTAGAAATTAAAATAGAATGATAGAATGTTAGGGAGAAGCTCTAAGGAGAGGGTGAGGAAGGTGTAAAAACTTGAAGGAGGTGAGGATATCTAGCGAGAATTTCCCCAGCAGAGGGAACAGTAAGCACGTGAAGGATTGGAGTAGCAGCAAAACCAGTCTGGTTGGAGCAGAGTGAACGAGTGGCAAAATTAGTAGCTGATGTAACTGATATGATCTCCTTGACAATGACTTTTCCTCTGAGTGAGACAGAGCGCCAGGGAAGGGTTTTGAGCAAATGAGTGAATGAGTTAACTGATCTTCTTAAAGCATTGTTGGGACTTCCCTGGTGGTCCGGTGGAAAGACTCCGCACTTTCACTGCAGGGGGTGTGCGGGCTTGATCCCTGATGGGGGAAGTTCCCGCATGCTACACAGCTTAAAAAAAAAAAAAGGAATTGGACTGATGTGTTGAGAACAGATGGGTGGGGATAAGGATGGGCCAAGGCTGGAAGCAGAGATCATTTTAAAGGTTATGGCATAATTCAGGTGAGAAATAATAGTGTCTCAGATTAGGGTGGTAGCAGTGAAGGACAGATTCTGAATATATTTTATAGATAGAACCAACAGAATTTCCTGATGACTTGAATATGAGGTAGAAGGGAAAGACAGGAGTCAAGGATAATTCCAAGGCTTCAGCCTGAAGAACTGGAAGAACAGGGTTGGCATTAGCTGAGGTAGACAAGCCTGCAGGTAGTGATGCAGGATAAGGTATGTAGATGAGAAATTCTATTTTGGACAATATAAACTTTTATTTTTTAATATAAATTTATTTATTTATTTTTGGCTGCATTTGGAGCATGGCCTCTAGGCACGTGGGCTTCAGTAGTTGTGGCACGTGGGCTCAGTAGTTGTGGCTCGCAGGCTCCAGAGCGCAGGCTCAGTAGTTGTGGTGCACGGGCTTAGTTGCTCTGTGGCATGTGGGATCCTACCGGACTAGGGCTCGAACCTGTGTGCCCTGCATTGGCAGGCAGATTCGGAACCACTGCGCCACCAGGGAAGTCCCCTCAATTAAAATTTTTTTTTTTGCGATACACAGGCCTCTCACTGTTGTGGCCCCTCCCGCTGCGGAGCACAGGCTCAGCGGCCATGGCTCACGGGCACAGCCGCTCTGCGGCATGTGGGATCTTCCCGGACCGGGGCACGAACCCGTGTCCCCTGCATCGGCAGGCGGACTCTCAACCACTGCGCCACCAGGAAAGCCCCTCAATTTAAATTTTAACAGATGAATAATCCAAGTGAAAAATGGGCAAAAATATTTCTAAAAGAAGTTTAAATAGCCATGAAGCATATGATAAATTGTGAATTATGTTAAAAGTACAGTATATTAAGTAAAAACAATTATGCATTTCTCCCTAATGGATTAGGAAAAACAAAAATGATACTGGTGAAACATCATTTTGTGTGGTGGGGAAAAATGGTACTTAGTGTAGTGTTAGAGAGCTCTGCAATGAGTGCTGTATTATTTGAGAATATTGACGTGTCATATTACAAAATAAAGACAAACAACTGATAAGAGTCTTAAGCACAGTATAGGGGAGGAAAAGTTTTCCCTGAAACTCTTATGGTCTCTGGCTGTGTCTTAAAGTTAAACTGACAAAGACAGATTAACAGGAGAAAAGCATACAAATTTATAAATCAATGTTTCATGTGAGGGGACTCCCTGGCGGTCCAGTAGTTAGAGCTCTGCACTTCTGCTGCAGGGAACACGGGTTGGATGCCTGGATGGGGGATCCCTGCATGCCTCACAAGGAGACCAAAAAAAAAAAAAAAGTTTCATGTGACACGGGAGTCTTCAAAAGGAAATGAAGACCCAAAGAAACAGTTAGACCTGAGTATTTTTATGCTAAGTTTGAGGGCAGTCCTGTAGAAATAAGATAATTTAAGGAGTATGAGGTCAACGTAGGAAACTGGGGGAATTTAACAAGGCCTGTTAGGATTCTTCTGGGTGTTCCTTTGTCATCAGAGATAAGGATGCCCCTCTCCTCTGGGTCTAGAGAGGGCATTTCTAACATGAGGGTCTTATGACCTATTTCAGGGAAGAAGGGTGGGGAAAGGTCAGAGTGACCTTCCTGCTTCTGCCCTTTGCTCTTTTTTTTTTGGCCGTGGCATACGGCTAGTGGAATCTTAGTTCCCCAACCAGGGATTGAACCTTAGCCCTCAGCAGTGAAAGCACAGAGTCCTAACCAGTGGGCTGCCAAGGAATTCCCTCGAAGAACCTTTTAGATTATATGTCAAAATATTAGCCTTATACAGGATTTATAAAACAACTTCAAGTATTCCCATGAAAATCCCACTTCTAGGCATTTACACTAAAGTCAAACATATGAAATGATGTGTAAAAGGTGGTTTACTCCAGCATTGTTCATAATTGTGAAAATTGCTTAAAAAAAAAAACCCAAAATCTAAACGTCAGCTGATAATTACTACCTTATTTAGGGCTGCTGGTCCTGGAAAAAGAAAAAACTTCAAACTAAAGGAATCGCAATGAATGGAGAGAACAATGCTAAGGACAGAGCTGACTGTAGCTCTGTCGGAAAGAACTTGAGTGGTGTGGATACCGACTGTGCTGCAGAGAGGTCTTGCTGCTGATAACAAATGGTGGTAGCTGATAAAACACAAAAAGTTGTCTTTAATAATTGACACACATACACACACAAAACCCCTTGAAACTGGTGATAAAATTTGGTAAATTCTGATAGAGTTTCACAACTGTTTGACTTTGGGTTATGTTGTAGTAACATGATATCTTTCTGTGGTATTACTTGTCAACTTTTCCCAGACGGGCAAATAGATAAAGTGATTTTAGACGATTTGATGGGTAGCACCTAAGACAGTAAAATTCATGAAAATCAACAGAGATTTTATTTGTTTGTTTACATCCAGAACCAAAGCACTTAATTACTTACCACTTGGACCATATGGTCTGACGTGTGTATTTGTGGAAAGCAAGTCTGTCTGGTGTAACCAAGAACCCCTATTACTCTCTGAAGGTGGATTTAAGAATGTGGCTTTGGAGGCTAAAACTAGTAGGCTGAATAGCTACCCCCCCCATAGATGTCCATATCCTAAACCCCCAAACCTGTGAATATGTTACCTTGTATGCCAAAGGGACCTTATCAATTCAATTAAGTTAAGGATCTTGAGATGGGAAGATTATCCTCTATTGAGGTGATGTAATCACAAAAGTAATTACAAGTGATAAAGGAGATCAGAGTCAGAGCTATGAGGATGTTACTCTGCTGGCTTTGAAAATGGAAAAAGAGGTCACTAGCCAAGGAACGTAGACAGACACTAGACGCTAGAAAAGGCAAGGAAACAGATTCTCCCCTAGAGCCTCCAGAAAGAACACAGCTCTAAGCTATACCTTGATTTTAACCCGTTAAAACCTGTTTCAGACTTCTAACCTCCAGAACTGTAAGATAATAATTTGTGTTGCTTTAAGACGCTAAATCTGTGGTAATTTTTTTTTTCTCGTTTTGCGGTACGCGGGCCTCTCACTGTTGTGGACTCTCCCGTTGCGGAGCACAGGCTCCGGACGCACAGGCTCAGCGGCCATGACTCACGGGCCCAGCCGCTCCGCGGCATGTGGGATCTTCCCAGACCGGGGCATGCACCCGTGTCCCCTGCATTGGTAGGGGGACTCTCAACCACTGTGCCACCAGGGAAGCCTTTGTGGTAATTTTTTATAGCAGCAATAAGAAACTAATACCCTGAGTCAAAAGAAAACAATTTAGAATAGTGCTTCTCAACCTGTCTATGGTGAGGGTTTAGCTCGTTGTTTTAATCTCCAATCATGGACAAAAATACTTACAAGATAAAATTGAAAGATTACTAGAAATTAAAATTTAAAAACATACAAAATCAAGCCCCACTGAAAAATAATGGATTCATCTGGCATAACATTACTTTGTCAAATTGCTCTAAACATTCCTTAATATTTACTCTTGTTTTCTGCACTGGTGTCCTCAAGTAACAATCTGCAGATAGGCGTAGGTTTACAGCCCACACCTGGAGTAGATGTTGGATCAGGAGGCTTTAATATTGAGTAGTGTGCATTTGAGGTGACACTGCCTAGAGATCGCAGCAGAACATCTAGACCTCAATTTGTGATCGTCACACAGGAGGTGCGAAACCCTGCACTAGGAGTTTCTGATTACCTGATTCTGACCATTACTGAAAATGTTTCTTTTTCTTTTATTTATTTATTAATTATTTGACCACGCCAGGTGGCATGCAAGATGTCAGTTCCCTGACCAGGGATCGAACCAATGCCCCCTGCATTGGGAGTGCAGAGTCTTAACCACTGGACTGCCAGGGAAGGCCTTCCTTTTTCTTTTTTAAAGAAAAAATGTATTTGCTATAGTCCAAAATAATGTGAACAACAGAAACGTACATTTCTAAGAAAAGATACAAATGGCTTAAAAAAATATCAACCTTAGTAATTAAAGAAGTCCAGGGAATTCCCTGGTGGTCCGGTGGTAAGGGCTCCACGCTTCCACTGCAGGGGGCAAGTGTTCGATCCCTGGTCAGTGAACTAAGATGCCACATGCCATGCAGCACAGCCAAAAAAAAAAAAAAGAATAAAGAAAAAAAAAAGTCCAAATGAAGTTATAAAGGATATATCAGTTACATCTCATAAGTTAAAGAAGGAAAGAGAATATCCAAGCCCAGCCAGAGTTATTAAAACTAAACTCTCGGGCTTCCCTGGTGGCACAGTGGTTGGGAGTCCGCCTGCCGATCCAGGGGACACAGGTTCGTGCCCCGGTCTGGGAAGATCCCACATGCCGCGGAGCGGCTGGGCCCGTGAGCCATGGCCGCTGAGCCTGTGCTCCGCAATGGAAGAGGCCGTGACAGTGAGAGGCCCACGTACTGCAAAAAAAAAAAAGAAAGAAAAAAAAGAAAACTAAACTCTCGTTCACTAGTTCTGGGAGTATAAATTGATAAATTATCTAAAACAGTTTATCCCAAAGAATTAAGGCCCTTAACAGTTTTTATGTACATTGAATTGATAATTAGACATAACTTAGTAAGAACATAATATGAAATGCAGATAGAATTTAATTTGTCATGTCATGAAATGCAGTTAAAGGCATAATTAGTGTCTAAAGATTAAAAGAAACATTCCTAAATGAGTGAAAAATGGTATATTAATACAAAGTGATATTATTGCATACTCATTAGGGTGATTCTCAGGGATTTTATTCATTTTTGTTTTCTTTTGGTAATGAGAGAAAATTCTCAAGCTGTTAAATGCCAAGAATGAGGTGTTAATAGGATGTAAGATATGCTACAGGGACTCCCCTAGCAGTCCAGTGGTTGGGACTCTGAGCTTCCACTGCAGGAGTCACAGTTTCCGTCCCTGGTCTGGGAACTAGGACCCCACAGTCTGCGCGGCCAAAGCAAACAAACACACAAAGCATGCTACAAATATTAACTCTGTGGACCTTTCGAATTTTTCTCCTGATGTCCCCTAACTACTCCTACTCAGACTATATAGTTCTTGCTAATTGCCCACCCACCAAAAATAATTATAAATAAATAAATAAATAATATACTTAATAGTAAAATACATCTAAGGAAGTGAAAAATCTCTAATTTTTTTCTTGATGTCTACCTCAATTTAAAAAATTTTCTTTCCACGGCTTCCCTGGTGGCACAGTGGTTAAGAGTCTGCCAGGGGATGCAGGTTCGAGCCCTGGTCCGGGAAGATCCCACATGCTGCGGAGTGGCTGGGCCCGTGAGCCATGGCCGCTGAGCCTGCGCGTCCGGAGCCTGTGCTCCGCAGCGGGAGAGGCCACAACAGTGAGAGGCCCGCGTACCGCAAATAAAAAAAAAACCAAAAACTTTTCTTTCTGAAAATTTATTTTTAGTGTGCTGGCTTTGCAGGTGCCCTCAGCAAATTTATACTCTATTTATTTGGGTAAAATCCCTCATTGCTGCGCCATTCCTCTCTTCTCTAAAGACTACTAAGAGAGTTGTGCGTGGTCACCAGGGTGTGGGTTATAATTAGTATGAGAAATCTCAATGAAGTTTCCTTAATTCTTGAAGAGTCTTCTCAACTTTTCTATGTCCACACTAACGCTATGGCTTGCTATCATGTTTAGAGAGGATGGAGGATGTGTCCACAATTCAGCTGAGTTAGAAAAGGTTAAAAGACAAAAAACAAGACAAAACAAAAAACCCCAGGTTTTTTTATTACAAGAAAAGGAGCTCATATATGTACAAATATCAGTAGGAGGGTGTGAGTGAGGTAGAGCATCACGGTTGGAGAAACTTCATTATTTCTTTGAAGTTCTCCTTAGTTCTTAAACTGTTTCCCCAGTTCTTTACCTATGGGACTTTGTTTTGCCACTTCTATGTCCCTAATACTTACAACAGTTTTTTTAGACACTCAGTAGATATTTGTTCAGTGACTGCCAGCAGCATCCAATTCACTTTGTGCTTTGGTGGTCAAGACTATGTTGTTTAAGTAACTTTTTGCTGATAATAAAATTCAAAAAACATTTGTTACAAAAATTTGAAAAATACAGAAATTTACCAAAAAAAATTACTAAGAAATAGCAATTGTTAATGTATTGATATCCATCTTTCCAAATATTTTTCTGTACACACTTTTATAAAATTGGATTATTTTCTATATATTTCTTTCTTTTTTTTTTTTTTTTTTTTTTTGCTTACATTACTGAGGATAAGTTTTTCTTTTTTTATGTCTTTTTTGGCCACGCCACATGGCTTGTGGGATCTTAGTTCCCCAACCAGGGATTGAACTCGGGCCCTCAGTAGTAAGAGTGTGGAGTCCTAACCACTGGACCGTCAGGGAATTCCTAAGGATGAGTTTTTCGTGGATTAGTTTTCACGCTATTATGTATACTTTTACAACATTATGTATGGCTGAGTAATAATAAAACTTATGAATGTTCCGCAGCGCGTTTACTGTTGTACAGTTAGGTTGTTTGTAAGTTTTCTCTATAGTAAATAACACTAAAATGAATACATTTGTAATTTTTTGTCCACTCTCATTACTTAATTCACTCAACAAATATTTATCAAGTACCCATCCTCTGTCCCTGCCCTTTTGTAGTTTATATTCTAGTGGTTAAGAATAATATTCTAGGGCAGTTCCCTGGCGGTCCAGCGGTTAGGATGCGGTGTGTTCAGTGCTGTGGGCCCAGGTTTGATCCCTGATCGAGGAACTAAGATGCTGCATGGCACAGCCAAAAAAAAAAAAGAAGAATATTCTAAAAGTGGAATTTCTGAGCAAAGTACATGAGCATTTTTTAAAATTTATTTTTAAAAATTTTGGTAAAATGCACATAATATAAAATTTATTGTTTAATCATTCTTAAGTGTATGGTCCAGTGGCAGTAGGTACATCCACATGGTGCTACCATAACCACCAGCCATTTCCAGAACTGTTTTCATCTTGCAAAACAAAAACTCTATATCATTAAACCGTAACTCTCCATTCCCCATTCTCTCCTCCCCCAATCCCTGTAACCACCATTCTGCTTTTGTCACTATGAATTTGACTACTCTACGTACCTCATATGAGAAGGACACAATAGTTTTAAAACTTTTAATATATTTGCAAACTTTTATTCTAGGTATGTTATATTAATGTATATATATACATTAATATATATTATATATATATAATATATATTAATGTATCAGAGCTGAGTGTAATACTTGTTTCCTTGCTTCCTCATGTTTTTTCACTTTTCTAATTGGATAGACAGACAATGTATTGCTTTAATTTGCTTCTTTTTTTGAATTTTATTTAATTAATTTTTTTATACAGCAGGTCCTTATTAGTTGTCTATTTTATACATATTAGTGTATATACGTCAATCCCAATTTTAGTTTGCTTCTTTTGTTTATAAAGTCTCTTTTTTTTTTTTTTTTAGATTGAAGTATAGTTGCATTAGTTTCTGGTGTACAGCAAATGATTCAGTTGTATATATATATATATATATATATATACATTTGTATATTCTTTTTAATATTCTTTTCCATTATAGGTTATTACAAGATATTGACTATAGTTCCCTGTGCTATACAGTAGGACTTTGTTGTTTATCTGTTTTATATATAGTAGTTTGTATCTGCTAATCCCAAACTCCCCTTCCCCTCTTTGGTAACCATAAGTTTCTTTTCTATTTTCTGTGTCTGAGTCTGTTTTTGTTTTTTTGTTTTTTGTTTTTTTTTTGTTTTTGGCCACACTGCATGGCTGGTGTTGCCCAGCCCAGTATTGAACCCGTGCCCCTGCGTTGGACGGGTAGAGTCCTAACCACTGGACTGAGAGGGAATCCCATGTTTCCGTTTTGTAAATAAGTTCATTTGTACCATATTTTAGATTCCACATGTAAGTGATATCGTATGATATTTGTCTTTGTGTGGTTTACTTCACTTAGTATGATAATCTCTAGGTCCATCCAAATTGCTTAATTTGCTTCTTTTTACGATTGAAGTTGAATATTTTTTATGCTTATGATCACAGCAATTCTGTTGAACTGATATATTTCTCATTTTATTGATTAGAAAACCAAAGGCCAGAGAAACAATTTTTCTAGGACCTCCCTGCCAGTAAGTGATAGAGCTGAGATTTTAATCCAAGTCCATGACTTCAGAACTGGTTCTATAATATTTAGCCATACTGTCTTGCTTTTGATTTTCTAATTAGGGCTGAAAGTCCAGAATTACAATGGTTTTTTTTTGTTTGTTTTGTGTGTGTTTTATTTTTTAATTAAAAATATTTTTATATTATACAATTTTGAAAGGTTACTTTCCATTTACAGTTATTACAAAATATTGGCTATATTCCCCGTGTTGTACAATACATCCTTGAGCCAGTCTTATACCCAGTAGTTTATACCTCCCACTCTCCCACCCCTATATTGACCCTCCCCACTCCCCTAGAATTATAGTGTTTTGTTTGTAGAACCCTTAAAGAAGGTCAAATTTAATGCTGTAATTTTATAGGGAAAGAAAGTGAGACCCTTCATGATATCTCAGGCCATTCATCTTCTATTTAATAAATGGCCATGCTTGTATTCAAGGAATGATTTAAATGAACTCAGACTCTTGCATCTTCCCATACAGAGGAGAGTGCTAACTTCATTAACTTGAGATGTCTGTGGGGTTTTTTTTCTTTCTTTCTTTCTTTTTTTTTTTTTGGCCGTGCCACATGGCATGCGGGATCTTAGTTCCCCAACCACAGATCGAACCCACACCCCCCTGCAGTGGAAGCCTGGAGTCTTAACCACTGGACTGCCAGGGAAGTCCCTGTTTTTCTTTAATTAACAATAATCTTTTGGGTTTCCCTGGTGGCGCAGTGCTTAAAAATCCGCCTGCCAATGCAGGGGACACGGGTTCGAGCCCTGGTCCAGGAAGATCCCACGTGCTGCAGAGCAACTAAGCCCGTGAGCCACAACTACTGAGCCTGCGCTCCAGAGCCCACGTGCCACAACTACTGAAGTCCATGTGCCTAGAGCCCACAGTCCGCAGCAAGAGAAGCCACCGCAATAAGCCTGCGTACTGCAACTGAGTAGCCCCCCCCCAAAAAAAAAGAGTAGCCCTCGCTCACTGCAACTAGAGAAAAGCCCGCTCACAGCAACAAAGACCCAATGCAGCCAAAAAAAAAAAAAAAATAGGTGGGAGAGAAACTGAACAAGATTCAGAGAGCCTGATGTAAAGGGTTTGAGTTTATGAATGGTTATAATTTCAGGGCAATGATTTGTGACCCCAAATCATTCATGACACTAGAAACCGTCCCCCTTCCCACCACTCTCAATTTAAAAGGTTCAAATGATAAATTTTCATAAAACAGTTGCTTACTGTTTATAAAAATGAAAGGCAATCAAATATATATCTATATATACTCTTTCCATCTACTTTCCATCCAATACTGCAGTAATAAAATTTATCAAGATAAAAAAATAGGTGGTATAAAATAATGTAAAATGATAAACTGTCTGTTCTCAAAAAGCTTGAAAATTATTTGGGTGACCAACAAGCTAATTCTTCTATAGCATTTGAAAAATCTCGTAATGGTTTGGCCAAAACAAAACATAGAACCAAAACAGAAATTGATGTATGCTGCCTTGTTTAGACTGCTCAATAACCTACTTGCCTTTACATGTGTAGTTCCTTCAGCCCTGAATGTCTTACTGAAAAATGTCTGCTAAGCTTTGAAGTTTTCTCCACTGTGAACACTTTGTGCGTGCTTACCTTCCGGCAGGCTCTGTGCCGAGCACTTTTAACACATCATCTTATCAGATTTCTATGGCAAATTAGAAGGCAGGTTTTTCTTTTCAGTTGAGGAAACAAAATTTAGGAAGGCTAAGTGACACGTCCAATGTCACAGAGCTAATAAGTACGGGAACAGAAATTACCCAGTCAGTCTGATTTCTGACTTTGAATCAGGAAGGTCAAAGTTAGTGGAACAAAATTCAGTCCTAGAGCTGAAAACAGATGGGGAGTGTAGATCAACCTCCCCAGGAGGGGTTTTCCCTCCCCGGTTTGGTTTTCCACCTGGCTGTGGATATAGTTTAGTAGAAATCTACCTGTGTATTTGTCTAATCAGACTATGAATGACAAGACTTTCAATTACTAATAGTATGTTCCTAGCACCCATCTCAGCGCGTTGCACATAATAAATGCTTAATAAGTGTTTGTTAAAAAAATAAATGTGTGTCTGCTTTCCACTCAGTCTACTGCTGACAAATCTCAGGTTGTTGTAGAGTTAGGTCCCCGCGTGGGTAATCTTTCTTTTGTGAATTGTTTTCTGGGAGAGCAGAACTGGGGAAGAGAAAAAAAAAATCTGTGCTTTTGTATCCAATTGCCTTTGAGGAGCTGGGAAGAGAGCAATTCACACCTGATTATCTTACCTCAGATAAATTAGCAGCACCTGAATTGCTGGGCAGTCAGGCGCTAGAGCTCTGCAGCCCCACTAGCCAGCTTCACCTCAGCTCAGGGGCCATGCTTCCTTCGCTGCCAGGCTTGGCTCTAGGCCTCCTGTTAATCCTGGCCTTGGGCCAGACATTCCAATTCCAAGAACGTGTCTTTCTCCAGTCTCTGGGCTTAGACAAAGAGCCTTCACCCAAGAAGTTCCAACCTGTGCCCTCCATCTTGAAGAGAATTTTCCAGGATCAAGAGGCAGCAGCAACCACTGGCGTCTCTCAAGACTTGTGCTACGTGAAGGAGCTGGGTGTCAGTGGGAACATACTCCGACTTCTCCCAGATCAAGGTGAGGACATTGGAGTCTTTCCTAGAGATGAATCTGGTGTGAAGAAAGGAATAAAGGGGAAGTAACAATTACCGAGGGGTTCATGGACGGCCACGTACTGGTAATTTACACATTTTATCTTATTTAATCCCAACCACTGTCCCGAGAGGAAGGCAGGTATTCTTATCAAGTTTTTAACAATAAGGAAATTGAGGCTCAGACAGTAGATAACCTGTAACCTATTCGAGATCATACAGCTAGTATGTGAACAAAGCCAGGATTCGAGATGGTTTTTTCTGAATCAACAGCTTTGAGCTACAATTTAGGTGGAGGTGTGAGGGTGGAATTAGGGCTCAGTCTCCCACTCCTGAGCCCCAAATTTACTCATCCTGGTCCTCTGGGCTCAGTTTGCCCGGGACTTTTGCTTCCTGCTCCGTACCTTCCCATTACTTTTGATGGGTAGAAAAGGCTATTCTTGATTTGTAAATACAAGGCGATAATACATGCCATCGTCATACCCTTCAGTTAAATCAGTAATTTGCCAAACTGACCACCCACCAAAAATTATGCAGATCAACTGTTACAAGTTGATTCTCCAGCCTAGTTCCTGCCCCTCACGCCCCGACCCGATTCTTTTCTTTTTAATGTCTTTTAAAAATTTATTTATTTATTTATTTACTTTTGGCTGCATTGGGTCTTCGTTGCTGCGCGCGGGCTTTCTCTAGTTGTGGCGAGCGGGGGCTACTCTTCATTGTAGCGCACAGGCTTCTCATTGCGGTGGCTTCTCTTGTTGCAGAGCAGGGGCTCTAGGCGCATGGGCTTCAGAAGTTGTGGCACGTGGGCTCAGTAGTTGCGGCTCGTGGGCTCTAGGGCACAGGCTCAGTAGTTGTGGTGCACGGGCTTAGTTGCTCCGTGTCATGTGGGGTCTTTCTGGACCAGGGCTTGAACCCGTGTCCCCTGCATTGGCAGGCGGATTTTCAACCACTGTGCCACCAGGGAAGTGCCCCCCACCCGATTCTTATTCAAAGTCAGAGATGGGTGTTGTAATCTGCATTTCTATATAGCCTCCCAGGTGGTTGAGGTGGGAGGAATTGAGAGCCCTGGCTGGTTAGTTTTACAGCAACTGGAAATAAGATTTGAGTCCAAGAAGCATTTATTGGATGCCTACTAAGTGCCGGCAACTGTGTAAGACCATGAGAGTACAGAGATGAATGATAAAGTCAGCTTTTTAAGAGTTTATAGAAGACACATCAACAAACAGATGACTTCCATACATTGTGCTAAGTGTCACATTAGATGCCTTGGGGGTGGGGCTTCAGGGACAATTCCTGGAGGAAGGTTAAGAGGTGAGGGGAGCTGGGGTGAAGGGTTTTCCAAGGAGAGAGTAGGAAATAGCTGAGGCTACTTCCTTCCCTTCACCATGGAAAAAAAACTTTTAATTTTTGTGATGATCAAAATTCTATCTAATGGTACAGGAAAAGGACACGATCTCATTATCACTCTTCCCTAATGCTCCCCCTAGAGAAAACCACCATTAATAGTTGATGTATATTCTTCCAGACTTTTCTTCTTTGCATATATATAATATAAACTTGTAATTTTTTTATAAATGGGATCATACTATACATTCCTCCAGTATTATGAACATTTTGTTCAAGTCAGAACATATAGTCAACTTATCCCTGTTTTAATGGTTATATGATATTCCATTGTATAGACATGCTACAATTTATGTAACTGATGTCCTGTTGATGAACATAAACATATTATAATAGTGCAGCTTTATATCCATTTACGTGTGTGTGCGTGCGCGCACTTTTTCTATTATTTCCCTGGATAAATTCTTAGAAGGGGATTGTTGTATCAAAGGGTAGGCACATTTATACTGTTCTGTTTTTTTTTTTACATTTATACTTTTGATGTACAGCAAATATCCTTTAAAATTTATACTCCACGTTGAGTGTATGAGAATTCTCACTTACTTTGACGGTAGTCTCTTTAAAATGGAAACTTATTGAAGTAAAATGTACATTCAGAAAAGTGCATAAATTGTACAGAACAGCTCAGTGAAGTTTTGCAGAATAACTAGCACCCAGATCAAGACACAGTACGTGACCAGCACCCCAGAGGATCCTTCATGCCCCCTTCTGTTAATCACTACTTCTGTACAAGGGTAACTGCTATCCTGACATCGAACATTACGTATTAGTTTTGCCTGTTTTTGAACTTCATGTAAGTGGAACTGTGGAATGTATCCATTTTCGTGTCTGGCTTCTTTCATTCAACATTACACTTGTGAGATTTATCCATGTTGTGTGTATTTGTAGTTCATTTTCATTGCTGTCTAGGATTTCATTCTGTTAGTATATGACAGTGTACTTATCCGTGCTGCACTGGGTGGCCATTAGGTAACAACACTCTTTTAGCTTTTAATTTTTGTGAATCTGGTAGCAAAACATGACCTCGTTGTTTTAATATGTTTCTTTAATAAGGTGGAACGATGCCCTTTCAAATGGATAATGAATCATTTATTTGCTTATTTGTTTAAGACTTAGAATATAGTCTTTTATTTTCTTCCAGCTTTATTGAGATATAATTGACATACAGCACTGTATAAGACTAAGGTGTACAGCACAATGATTTGATTTACGTATACCACAAAACAATTATCTCAATAAGTATAGTGAGGGAAGTCCCTGGTGGCCCAGTGGTTAGGACTTGGCGCTTTCACTGCCATGGCTTAAGTTCGACCCCTGATTGGGGAACTAAAATCCCAGAAGCCGCGCTGTGCAGCCAAAACAACAACAACAACAAATCCAATAAGTATAGCGAACATCCACTGTCTCAGATAGATACAAAGTTACAGAAACAGAAAAAAACTTTTTTCCTTGTGCTAGAAACTTAGAATTTACTTTTTTATACACGACATACAGCAGTATTGACTATATTTATCATGTTTATTATCTTAAAATGTGAATCATTCATTTTTATTTTTCAAATAATTGTATTATTATTTGAAAATTTATACATTAAAATTTCAAATTTAAACATTAAATTTATACATTAAATAATGTATACATTATTTACACCTTATGACCCTTTTCCTGTTGAGGATTCTTTTCCGTAATGATTTGTGAGGCTCTTAATCATTTGTAAAACTCTTTATATACATATTACAAGTATTCTTGGTTGTTCTTTCAGCTTTTAATTTTGTACATGACGTCTTTTGAATATAGAAGCTTTTAATTTTCATGTTTTCAAATCTGTTCATCTTTTCCTCTCTGTCTTTTGGGGTTTTTTTCACGCCTAAGGAATGTGATTTAGTGATATGAGTAAAAAGTGAGACTAATACGTTAGAATTAAAGCTGTGAACAGGAGAGATCAACTGTTCACAGAGGTTGAGAAGGATAAGCCCTGTGAAAACATCCCTGCGTTTGCTAGTTAGTCAACACTTAAAGATGTTTATTTCAGTGGACCAGTAAGGGTAAGAGAGTTGGACAATAACAAGAATATATGGTAAGCAGTAGAGACAGCAAACATAGACTAATCTTTTTAAGAAGATGGTCAATAAAAAGAAACGGAGAGATGATATAGTAGACTTGAACAGGAACCTGGGTAATTTTAAATGCTTTTTAATTTTGTTGTTTTTTAAATGAGCTTGAAGAGGCATTGTGGTGGAATGGTTAGGATACCTGGGTTTCCATTGTCATTTCTCCACAAGCTGAATGAGCTTAGAAAATCTCTTAGGGTAGAGCCACCCTACCAAACAAGATGGTGGCATCAGGTCAAAGAAGTTATTTGTGGAGAGAAATTGAAGAGGCAAAACAAACAAACAAAAAAAGGGTAAATGTATCCTCTATTGGGCCTTTTCCTAGAGGAGTAGGTGATGTATGAAAATCTAAGCAGAGAAGTTAGCTTTGCAAACAGGCGGAGTTCAGCACAATTTCAAAAGCTACAGAGAAGGGGGTCCATGTGGAGAAATTGAAGAATCACATTGCATCTCAATTTCCAGTGAAGTGGGAGGAGTATTCAAAAGTATAAGACTAGAGGGCTTCCCTGGTGGCACAGTGGTTGAGAGTCCGCCTGCCGATGCAGGGGACACGAGTTCGTGCCCCCGTCCGGGAAGATCCCACATGCCGCGGAGAGGCTGGGCCCGTGAGCCATGGCCGCTGAGCCTGCGCGTCCGGAGCCTGTGCTCCGCGACGGGAGAGGCCACAACAGTGAGAGGCCCGCGTACCGCAAAAAAAAAAAAAAAAAAAAAAAAAAAATTAGAATTTTAAAAGAAACCAATTAAATACTGAAATACATTTATAGAAATATTTAAAAAATGAATGTGTGTATAGTAATGCATATGATATTTTATTCATGCAACAAATAACAAGATCTAAAGAAGGGACTATACCATCAATTCAAAGTAGTTCGAGCATAAATGTTATTTTAAGCTATTTGCAACAACTTAATATATGAACATACCTATGATTTTTATTGGTAACAGTGTCATAGATGCTTACAATATTATTGGGATTTGTCGCCTATATTCATAATTTAAAGAATGCTAAATGTCACTTAGAGTTTAGTGAAGATAAAGATGTGATTCTTTTTCCCATCCAAGATTATAGACCTTCTAAATTCTATTCAGGGTCCCTTGGGGACCTGCAATATGAAGATAAGAACCTCTGGCCATAAATGAGGAGTGAGAGAAACAAATCCTCCCAAATGGCTGAGTTTAAGTATAGCTGAGAATTTCCTGCCCTTGTTTTGTATATGTGGATATACATATAACATTTGACATTTACATCACACAGGTGGAGGTGACTCACATCTCTCTGTCCCCATCTAGGTTTCTTTCTTTACTCCGAGAGCCTTTCCCAAGCCTCCTCCCACCTACAGAAGCTCCTCTCCTTTAACCTGTCTGCGATTAAAGATGAGGAACAGTTAACAATGGCCCAGCTGGGCCTGGACTTGGGGCCCAACACTTACTATAACCTGGGGCCAGAACTGGAATTGGCTCTGTCCCTGGTTCAGGGGCCACACGGGCGGGGCCAGGCCACCCCAAAGACAGGTAAAATGTTTACACTGCAGTCAGTACCATGGCCTCAAGGTGTCCTTCACTTCAATCTGTTGGATGTGGCTAAGAGGAATAATTACCCCCGGAAGAACTTAGGTTTGTTCCTGGAGATACTGGTCAAAGGAGGCAGAGCCTCTGGGGTGAATTTTCAGCTTGAGGACACCTGCGCCAGACTGAGACGTTCTCTTCACGCTTCCCTGTTGGTGGTCACCCTCAACCCTGAGCAGTGCCACCCTCCTACCCGCAAAAGGAGAGCAGCCATCCCTGCCTCTAAGGCTTCTTGCAAGAACCTCTGCCATCGTCACCAGCTGTTCATCAACTTCCGGGACCTGGGCTGGCACAAGTGGATCATTGCCCCCAAGGGTTTCATGGCAAATTACTGCCACGGAGATTGTCCTTTCTCACTGACCACCTCCCTCAACAGCTCCAATTATGCTTTCATGCAAGCGCTGATGCACGCCATTGACCCAGCAGTTCCCCAGGCTGTCTGCATTCCCACCAAGCTGTCCCCCATCTCCATGCTCTATCAGGACAACGATGACAACGTCATTCTACGGCATTACGAAAACATGGTAGTTGATGAGTGCGGGTGTGGCTAGCCTCTCAGCAATAGAACAGAAGGGGTGTTCTTGGGGTAAATGTTCTAATAAAACTATCTGGCTTATGACCTTTGGATCTGAATTGTCAGTATATTTATGTTTACAGTTTGTCTTCTTGGAAAATCCATCCTGATTAATGATGTCCCGAGTTACACTTACACACACACACACACACACACACACACACACACACACAGCGTTAATCTTAGTTAATTTTCTGCATTACGCTCATGGGAGTATATTAGATTCTAGATAGAAGGAAACAGTCATTTATTGATCTTCTATTATAGGCAGGCATTATTCTATGTGCTCCTTATAAATATATTCCACTGGTCTTTGAGGTAAACATTATTATTTATGTTTCATAGATAAAGAAGGTGAGATTTAGAGCAGCTAAATATCCAATTATTCTAAAGTCATCTACTTTGTGAATTCCCTGGTGGTCCAGTGGTTAGGACTCAGCACTTTCACCACCGAGGCCCGGGTTCAATCCATAGTTGGGGAACTAAGATCCCACAAGCAGCGCGGCACAACCCCAGAAAAATAAATAGAATAAAATTTAAAAAAATAAAATAAAATCAACTTACTCTGCCAGACCTCATATGCTATGCTAACAGTGTTACTTAAAATATATATATACATATATATATATATGTATGTATATATATATAGGGACTTCCCTGGTGGTAAGACTCCACACTCCCAATGCAGGGGGCCTGGGTTCGATCCGTGGTCAGGGAACTAGATCCAGCATGCCGCAACTAAAGATCCCGTGCACCCAAATAAATAAATAAAATTAAAAAAATATATATATAATAATGCAGAAAAATATATCAAAAGAGTACTTGAAATCTATATTGATATCTATATTTCCTTCTGGTCTTTTATGAATATTATATATCCTATAGCTAAGATCAGAGCATACGTATAATTTTGTATCTTCTTGTATTTACTTATAGAAATTGTTTTCAAATCACCAACATCTACATAGTTAATTTAATGACTGTATTATATACAATTATTTAGATACATATTTTACGTAAAAGAATGTTTATCATTGGACATTGTGTTATTTGCAATTTTCATGGTGGAATAGTGTTATGACTCTGTTCACAAATCATTCTCCACATTTTGTCCCCATCTCCATAGAAAAATTTCAGACGTGAAATTACAGGGTTAAAAGTATAAGTTGACTCTTCTATAATTAATAGAAGATATATATTAAATAAAATATATTGATCTTAAAACAAATATGCATATATTATGGGGTAAAATGCAAAATTCACATGGACTTCAAATGTAAAACTCTAGAGTTGGTAGGATACTTCGGGTTATATCAGGAAGTATGAAGTCACTTCTCTTGTTTGGAGAATTAAAGAGGAAAAGTCTGTGAATCACTGGTTTATTTAGTCGTTTCTTTTCTTTTTTTTTTTTTTAAGTTTTTACTTCCCTTCAATGATGATAATAGCTACTCGGCTTTTTAAAATTATTAATTAATTTATTTATTTTGGCTGCGTTGGGTTTTCGTTTCTGTGCGAGGGCTTTCTCTAGTTGGGGCAAGCGGGGGCCATTCTTCATCGCGGTGCGCGGGCCTCTCGCTATCTCGGCCTCTCTTGTTGCGGAGCACAGGCTCCAGACGCGCAGGCTCAGTAGTTGTGGCTCACGGGCCTAGTTGCTCCGTGGCATGTGGGATCTTCCCAGACCAGGGCTTGAACCTGTGTCCCCTGCATTAGCAGGCAGATTCTCAACCACTGTGCCACCAGGGAAGCCCTAGTCGTTTCTTTAATTCCAATTGTCACTACCTTAAATCAACCTCACCATTCTCATCTGTATTATTGCTATCATTTTTAACCTGATCTTTTGTTTTTATTTAAAAATTTTAAAATGTAGATTATTATAATTTAACTATATTATGTATATATGCAAAAATGCCTGCATAACCCTCCCAGTCCCTTTTCCCATCCTCCTAATGAAACCACCATCCTGAGTTTGGTGTCCGCCTTTCCCATTAATTTCTTTATAATTTTACTACATATATTTGGATCCATAGACATTATAAAGTGTTGCTTCACAAATATGTAAACTTTATAGAAACAATATTGCAGTGTATTTTTCTAACGCTTTTTTTTTTTTTTTTTTTTTTTTTTTTTTGCGGTACGTGGGCCTCTCACTGCTGTGGCCTCGCCTGTTGCAGAGCACAGGCTCCGGACTCGCAGGCTCAGCGGCCATGGCTCACGGGCCCAGCCGCTCCGCGGCATGTGGGATCCTCCCAGACCAGGGCACGAGCCCATGTCCCCTGCATCGGCCGGCGGACTCTCAACCACTGCGCCACCAGAGAAGCCCTGTAACCCTTTATTTCTCTTAATTTATTATTTCAGAAATTCTTATAGGTTGATACAGGTATGAATATAACTGATTTTTTCCATAGCTGGATAGTAATCCATTACATGCATATTACACAACTGGTTTACCCATTATGCTGTTATTGGACACTAAGGACATTCACACAGACTGTTAACAATCATTTGTGTAGAGTGAATACAAAATCTCTTGGCAATCTATTTGTCTAGGACTTCGGTGTAGGGCAGCCGTGAATATACACAATTTGTAAGGACAACGGAGAAGAAGCTACAGAGATTGTAACAACGAGATTGTAACAACTCTAAATGCACCTCTTGAACACAAACAAAAGTGATCTTTATTTATTTATTAAAAAAACTTTATTGGAATATAATTGCTTTACAATGGTGTGTTAGTTTCTGCTTTATAACAAAGTGAATCAGTTATACATATACACATGTTCCCATTTCTCTTCCCTCCTGCGTCTCCCTCCCTCCCACCGTCCCTATCCCACCCCTCTAGCTGGTCACAAACCACCTAGCTGATCTCCCTGTGCTACGCGGAGGCTTCCTACTAGCTATCCACTTTACGTTTGGTAGTGTATGTATGTCCATGCCACTCTCTCACCTCGTCACATCCAACCCCTCCCCCTCCCCATATCCTCAAGTCCATGCTCTAGTAGGTCTGTGTCTTTATTCCCGTCTTATCCCTAGGTTCTTCATGACCTTTTTTTTTTTTCTTAGATTCCATATATATGTGTTAGCATACGGTATTTGTTTTCCTCTTTCTGACTTACTTCACTCTGTATGACAGACTCTAGGTCCATCCACCTCACCACAAATAACCAAAAATGGACAGAAGACATAAATAGACATTTCTCCAAAGAAGATATACAGATTGCCAACAAACACATGAAAGAATGCTCAACATCATTAATCATTAGAGAAATGCAAATCAAAACTACAATGAGATATCATCTCACACCGGTCAGAATGGCCATCATCAAAAAATCTAGAAACAATAAGTGCTGGAGAGGGTGTGGAGAAAAGGGAATCCTCTGCACTGTTGGTGGGAATGTAAATTGATACAGTCACTGTGGAGAACACTATGGAGTTCCCTTAAAAAACTGCAAATAGAACTACCATACGACCCAGCAATCCCACTACTGGGCATATACCCTGAGAAAAGCATAATTCAAAAAGAGTCATGTACCAAAATGTTCATTGCAGCTCTATTTACAATAGCCAGGACATGGAAGCAACCTAAGTGTCTATCAACAGATGAATGCATAAAGAAGATGTGGCACATATATACAATGGAATATTACTTAGCCATAAAAAGTGATCTTTAAAACGCACTCAGCATGCTTCCCTGGTGGCGCAGTGGTTCGGAGTCCGCCTGCCGATGCAGGGGACATGGGTTCATGCCTTGGTCCGGGAAGATCCCACATGCCGCGGAGCGGCTGGGCCCGTGAGCCATGGCTGCTGAGCCTGTGTGTCCGGAGCCTGTGCTCCACAACAGGAGAGGCCACAAGAGTGAGAGGCCCGTGTACCGCAAAAAAATAAATAAATAAAAAAAATAAATGCACTCAGGGACTTCCCTGGCACTCCAGTGGTTAAGACTCAGTGCGCCCCCTGCAGGGGGCATGGGTTCGATCCCTAGTCAAGGAATTAAGATCCTGCATAAGCGCAGCGCTGCCCCCCAAAAAAACGCACTCAGCTTGTCAAGCGTGTCGTTGGAATGAGAAACACTGTTCTGATGGTATCAGTGAGAAGATGACTTTGGACAAACCATCATTCAGAACGAGTTAGTAGAACAACCGAGACAAAGCCAACAGTAGGAACCAACATGTTTACAAAGCACTTTCAGATTATATTTGTTTAAGAGCTAAGAAATTGATGGAACAGAAGAAAGATCAATCAATGGTTGTTTTGCTTTGCCACTGCGGTCCCAGCCGTATCCTCTGTTTTGAGGGGCCGGGAGTTTTGGATGCACCCTCAGACTTGAACAAGGACGTCTGATTAGCATAAGCAAAAGTCATAAAAACTTCACATGTGAACCAGTTATCAGTGTGTGAGTGTACGATAAGATGCCAAGGGAAGAGGGCCAGCCGGCATACTGGGTTTCCTTAAAAGTAAAAGGGCACAAGTAGTCATCCGAATGTGTATTAGGAAATCAGAGGAAGGGAGTTAGTTGAAGTCTAAATGGCAAGGTTCATGAACCTCCAGATCCAGACACTAGAGGAATTCTAGTCATCTCAGACCATGCCGCTCCTATGAATATTCTGCAGGAAGGAATCCAACAACATGCTTGGTTGAATTCTGGCTCTTTTATTTGTAATACTCCACATGCCAGGCCTATTTTCTTGATCATATTGATTGGGGTGATCCCATTACAAATCATCCTGTTGGGCAGATTATTTCTGAAGTAAATTATCTCTAGTTTTACTTTTATTATTTATTGAGTGTCTATTATATGCCAATTACTGTACTAGGTCTTGGGAAATAAAGATAGATGGTCACTTTCACCACAGTGCTTAAAATCTAGCTTATTTGGCTATAAATTATTCAAATATCTATAAGTGAAAAATTAGCATACACCCCAATATGTGAATATTTAATTATTCAAATCATAATAATTAACGACTATGTTACTATATTGAATATTAAGTGAAAATTAGCATATACTGCAATATATGAATACATGATTGTTCAAATTATATTAATTAACTACTATATTAGTATATGGTACTTTAAAAGTTTTAAACAGAAGTTCTAATGCTTTCTTCCCTCATCTCAGTGTCTCAGGGATAGAAGTTCTAATATTTTCTTTCCCCCACCCAGATGTTTCAAGGTGTATGTCCCCCAGGCTGCATGCACGTCACCTTCGATGCTACTTTTTTTTGGACCGTGCCTCGGCTTTCAGGGTCTCAGTTCCCCAGCCAGGGATTGAACCCGGGTCACGGCAATGAAAGCCTGACTCCTAACCACTAGGCCACCAGGGAACTCTCTACTTTTTGTTTTTTTTTTTGACTGAGTACGACATTGACTATGATAATCCTGTTCTGACATTAGCCTGGTAATGATCAACCTTTCTTTCATGACCTTTCTTACCTTAAAACTTGAGTTCTTTGGGTTAATTACTGAAATTGCAAGAATGTATCACCAACCTGACTGACCACAATTCCTGAGGCTGCTTTGCTAAATTTACTTCTGAATTGAACTGAACTGTTACTGAAAGATTTCCTGAGTTGAAGAAATAGATTTTGATTTGTGGGGGCGGGTGGTGTCTGTGTTTAATACCTTCATGTTATTTTTTTAAATTGTTAAAAAGATAGTGGCTACTTCCTTCCGCTAGTAGTTCTGCTGCTGGCAGGTTTATTCATTCCTGAGTTAATCAGGTCATCTCCTGAGGTCACACAGGAACCTAGAGAGAAACATGCATTCCTGGCCTCCTGGCTTTGTTGCCACATTACCCTACTTCGTTTTAGAATCTTAAAGGTCCAGTTAGATCAGTCTGTAAATAGGCCTGTGCCAGTGAGTCAAGCTGTACACTGTGATTTGGGCAGAACGGCACAAAATAGAAATAAATTAGACACAACATGTATAGCACGTGTATTTCAGGACATTTCAAGACTCATGATCTTTAATGGCAGGCCCGTCCATGTGCCACAGGCCGGTTTGGTTTGAAATTTCACCATCAATTTAATTCATTTCAACTTGACATTTATTGAATGCCTTGAAAGGTGGAAAGAAGGGCACAGATTCTGCCTTAGGGTAGTTTGTCATCATATGATGTTCCAGCTAGATTGCTAAAACCTAATTAGAATAGGCTCCATCTTGCTCTGACCTGTTTTAACTAACTCACTTTGACTTGCTTTTCAGATGACCTGTTTGGTTTCTGCTTAGTTTTATCATTGCACCTAGTATTTTTCTCTTTTGAACACTCCCCTTTACACTCCCCTCTTTGTAAGCATTCCTCATCCCAAAGAGAAGGTAATAACCTGGAGAATCACAGAAGCCCATCACGAGACCACCTGATGCCAGCCTTGACGGTCTTCAGATGATCTCTGGATGGAAAAGAATGCAGACCCTGCACATACCCTGATCTTTATCAACCACTCTGCGCCTTGAACCGTTACTCCTCACTGCCCGCTCCGAGGAAACACACAGTCTTGAGGGCATTAAGCCCACAGTGGCTCCCTTTGCCTGGCAAAGCAATAAAGCTATTTTTTTCTGCTTCACCCAAAACTCTGTCTCTGGGATTCAATTTGATCCCAGTATACAGAGTCCGGGTTTAGGCAACAAATTCGGTGGCTCGTATGGGGGAAAAACTCAGGGATGGCCCCACTGGGGTCCCTTGGCTCGATCGGAAGCTCTGAGGTTCGTGCCGGCCTCTTATACAGAGCGGAAGGTTGGAGGACTCCTTAAAAGGTCAGATCGCCTGGGACCTGGTGTTTGGAAAGGTCGAGCCCGGGTTACACCCAGCCCACCATGCTGGCAGTCAGAACTACAGGGCGGAGTGGAGGGAGAAATGAAGGCGACCTTTGCCTCAAGGACACTCCTTTCTTCCTCCTCCCCACGCCAGCCTGAACCTCCTACTCCGAGGAATTATTTGGGGGAAGGAGGAAAACAGCATTTGGAACGCTGTAACACCTTGGCCAGCATTAGGGTAAGTCCCCCAGCTTGCACGCCGAGGCCCCTTTGGCCTTGTCTGTTTGGGGAACTCCTGGTTCCCACTGGGGGGATTCCCCATTTTAGGAATTCCCATTTGGAAGGTGCTTCTGGGACTAAAGTCACGGGCTTAGTGGGACTTGGAAGCCAATTTGAGCTTTGTGCTGTTTGGTTTTGTTGTTCTGGTTTGAGGCTCCCGTTTGCTGGTGAGGATTCTGATTTGCTTTTGGTCTGTGCCCGCATGAATGTTTTTCTGATCGAATATGGGAAGCACTTCTTTGATTCCATCCAACAGCCCCCTGGGGAAAATTCTGGCAGGCTGGTGGACCTATAGTTATAAACCTATGACTAAAAAAAGAATCATATTTGATTGTAATGCTGTTTGGCCAATGTACATTCTTGAAAGGGAGTAGAGGTGGCCTTTGTATAGTAGCCTAAATTTTTGTATCATTCTCCAGCTAGAATTGTTTCGTCACAGGAATGGAAGGCAAGGGAGATCCTGTATGTTCAAGCATTTATGCAATTACATAATAAAGAAAGTGAGGGAATTCCCTGGCAGTCCAGTGATTAGGATTCTGCACTTCCACTGCAGGGGGCACAGGTTCTATTCCTGGTTGGGGAAATAAGATTCCACATGCCACGAGGCACGGAAAAAAGAAATACAAACAAACAAAAAGTGAGTAGCCATGGGCTTCCCTGGTGGCGCAATGGTTGAGAGTCCGCCTGCTGATGCAGGGGACGCGGGTTCGTGTCCCGGTCCGGGAAGATCCCACGTGCCGCGGAGCGGCTGGGCCCGTGAGCTATGGCCGCTGAGCCTGCGTGTCCGGAGCCTGTGCTCCGCAATGGGAGAGGCCACAACAGTGAGAGGCCCGTACTAACAAAAAGAAAAAAAAAAAAAAGTGAGCAGCCAGGTAGTAGACTGATGGTACAAAGAGAAAAGAAAAGTTCTCTTCCTCCAATGGTGGAGGATTCCAGGATTCCAAATGAAAAGTTGGACGACATTTTACAACGCTGGCTCTTATGAATCCATTGTAGCCCTAATTTTGCCCAGCACCACCTGCTCCTCCCTTGTTGATGGAGGCCTCCCGGGGCACCTCCACCACCACCTCCATCACTGCAAGCACCACTTAGTAACCTATCTGTGCCCATCTGTAACGGGGAAGAGCAAAATCTATTTCTTTTACCTTTGCTTTTTGTTGCTTTTGTTATTATAATCACTAAAAGGATGCTGTCTATAGCTGTAACATACATAATAGCCTGCCACAGGGAACCCTGCCCCTCTGCCTGAATGTTAAATAAACTAAAGTGCCTTGGAGATTGGTTCAAGATGGCAGAGTAGAAGGACCTGCGCTCATTCCCTCTTGCGAGAGCACCGGAATCACAACTAACTGCTGAACAATCATCGACAGGAAGACACTGGAACTCACCAAAAAAGATACCCCACATCCAAAGACAAAGGAGAAGCCGCAATGAGATGGTAGGAGGAGCACAATCACAATAAAATCAAATCCCATAAGGGCTGGGTGGGTGACTCACAGACTGGAGGACACTTACACCACAGAAGTCCATCCACTGGAGTGAAGGTTCTGAGTCCCACGTCAGGCTTCCCAACCTGGGGGTCTGGCAACGGGAGGAGGAATTCCTAGAGGATCAGACTTTGAAGGCTAGCGGGATTTGATTGCAGGACTTTGACAGGACTGGGGGAAACAGAGACTCCACCCTTGGAGGGCACACACAGAGTAGTGTGCGCATTGGGACCCAGGGGAAGGAGCAGTGACCCCATAGGAGACTGAACCAGACCTACCTGGTAATGCTTGAGGGTCTCCTGCGGAGATGGATGGTGGCTGTGGGTCACCATGGTGACAAGGACACTGGCAGCAGAAGTTCTGGGAAGTACTCCTTGGTGTGAGCCCTCCCAGAGTCCGCTATTAGCCCCACCAAAGAGACTGGTAGGCTCCAGCACTGGGTCGCCTCGGGCCAAACAACCAACAGGGAGGGAACCCATCCCCACCCATCAGCAGACAAGGGGATTAAAGTTTTACTGAGCTCTGCCCAACAGAGCAACACCCAGCTCTACCCACCACCAGTCCCTCCCATCAGGAAGATTGCACAAGCCTCTTAGATAGCTTCGTCCACCAGAGGGCAGACAGAAGAAGCAAGAAGAACTATAATTCTGCAGCCTGTGGAAGGAAAACCGCATTTACAGAAAGATAGACAAAATAAAAAGGCAGAGGACTTTGTACAAGATGAAGGAACAAGATAAAACCCCAGAAAAACAACTAAATGAAATGGAGATAGGCAACCTTCCAGAGAAAGCATTCAGAATAATGATAGTGAAGATGATCCAGGACCTCAGAAAAAGAATGGAGGCAAAGATTGAGAAGATGCAAGAAATGTTTAGCAAAGACCTAGAAGAATTAAAGAACAAACAAACAGAGATGAGCAATACAATAACTGAAATGAAAAATACACTAGAAGGAATCAATAGCAGAATAACTGAGGCAGAGAATAGATAAGTGACCTGGAAGACAGAATGGTGGAATTCACTGCTGTGGAACAAAATAAAGAAAAAAGAATGAAAAGAACTGAAGACAGCCTAAGAGACCTCTGGGACAACATTAAACACAACAACATTCGCATTATAGGGGTCCCAGAAGAAGAGAGAGAGAAAGGACCCAAGAAAATACTTGAAGAGATTATAGTCAAAAAGTTCCCTAACATGGGAAAGGAAATAGCCACCCAAGTCCAGGAAGCACAGAGTCCCAGGCAGGATAAACCCAAAGAGAAACACGCTGAGACACATAGTAATCAAACTGACAAAAATTAAAGACAAATTATTGAAAGCAAAAGGGAAAAATGACAAATAACAAACAAAGGAACTCCCATAAGGTTAACAGCTGATTTCTCAGCAGCACTCTAAAAGCCAGAAGTGAGTGGCACGGTATATTTAAAGTGATGAAAGGGAAGAACCTACAACCAAGATTATCCTACCTGGCAAGGATCTCATTCCAATTCGAAAGAGAAATCAAAAGCTTTACAGACAAGCAAAAGCTAAGAGAATTCAGCACCACTAAACCAGCTCTACAACAAATGCTAAAGGAACTTCTCTAAGTGGGAAACACAAGACAAGAAAAGGACCTATAAAAAACAAACCCAAAACAATTAAGATAATGGTAATAGGAACATATATATTGATAATTACCTTAAACGTGAATGGATTAAATGCCCCAACCAAAAGACACAGGCTCGCTAAATGGATACGAAAACAATACTCATATATATGCTGTCTACAAGAGACCCACTTCAGACCTAGGGACACATATAGACTGAAAGTGAGGGGATGGAAAAAGATATTCCATGCAAATGGAAATGAAAAGAAAGCTGGAGTAGCAATACTCATATCAGATAAAATAGAGTTTAAAATAAAGAATGTTACAAGAGACAAGGAAGGACACTACATAATGATCAAGGGATCAATCCAAGAAGACATAACAATTATAAATATATATGTACCCAACATAGGAGCATCTCAATACATAAGGCAACTGCTAATAGCTATAAAAGAGGAAATTGACAGTAACACAATGATAGTGGGGGACTTTGACACCTCACTTACACCAGTGGACAGATCATCCAAAATGAAAATAAATAAGGAAACACAAGCTTTAAATGACACAATAGACCAGATAGATTTAATTGATATTGTAGGACATTCCATCCAAAAACAGCAGATTACACTTTCTTCTCAAGTGCACATGGAACATTCTCCAAGAGAGATCACATCTTAGGTCACAAATCAAGCCTCAGTAAATTTAAGAAAATTGAAATCATATCAAGAATCTTTTCCAACCACAACATTATGAGATTAGAAATCAGTTACAGAGAAAAAACGTAAAAAACACAAACACATGGAGGCTAAATAATACGTTATTAAATAACCAAGAGATCACTGAAGAAATCAAAGAGGAAATCAGAAAATACCTAGAGACAAATTACAATGAAAGCACAACGATCCAAAACCTATGGGATGCAGCAAAAGCAGTTCTAAGAGAGTTTATAGCAATACAAGCCTACTTCAAGAAACAAGAAAAATCTCAAATAAACAATCTAAGCTTACACCTAAAGGAATTAGAGAAGGAAGAACAAAGAAAACCCAAAGTTAGTAGAAGGAAAGAACTCATAAAGATCAGAGCAGAAATAAATGAAATAGAAACAAAGAAAACAATAGCAAAGATCAATAAAACTAAAAGCTGGTTCTTTGAGAAGATAAACAAAATTGATAAACCTTTAGCCAGACTCATCAAGAAAAAGAGGGAGCGGACTCAAATCAATAAAGTTAGAAATGAAAAAGGAGAAGTTACAACAGACACCGCAGAAATACAAAGCATCCTAAGAGACTACTACAAGCAACTCTATGCCAATAAAATGGACAACCTGGAAGAAATGGACAAATTGTTAGAAAGGTATAACCTTCCAAGACTGAACCAGGAAGAAATAGAAAATATGAACAGACCAATCACAAGTAATGAAATTGAAACGGTGATTAAAATTCTTCCAACAGGGCTTCCCTGGTGGCGCAGTGGTTAAGAATCCGCCTGCCAATGCAGGGGACACGGGTTTGAACCCTGGTCCAGGAAGATCCCACATGCCGCAGAGCATCGAAGCCTGTGCGCCACAACTACTGAGCCTGCACTCGAGAGCCCGCGAGCCACAGCTACTGAAGCCTGCGTACCTAGAGCCCGTGCTCCGCAACAAGAGAAGCCACCGCAATGAGAAGCCCGCTCACTGCAATGAAGAGTAACCCCCGCTTGCCACAACTAGAGAAAGCCGCGCACAGCAACAAAGACCCAACACAGCCATAAATAAATAAATAAATAACAACTTAAACCCGCCTCTGGCCTATCCAGCTCCCCCACTGGCTGAACAGGCTGCATTGGCAGTTGTTCCAACTGCCCCCACCATGCCGTCAACATATTCACTCCTTTCACGGCTTCCTGTTTCCCCTACCCATGGGGAGAGAATAGAATTTTCTCTGTTAACCCCTGGGGCACAGGGATCTGGTTTAGTATCACCATCTAAGACCCAACAGGGCACCGAATTTGAACCGGGAGCCACTTCCGCAACAGTGCAATTTCCCTTGTGCCGAGGAGGCCTTAATGCAAATGGCCAGCCCGCTGGGTTCCTGTGGATGTGCAATCCATTCTCTACTTTGGATTTGCTTAACTGGAAAAACCATAACCCTGCTTACCAAGAGGACCCCCTCCGTGTGACTGAACTCTTCCCCTCCATATTTGCCACTCACCATCCCACTTGGGCGGACATTCACACTCTTATGAGTATAATGCTTACTGAGGATGAAAGGAGGATGGTCATTGACAAGGCTAGAGAGGAAGCACACCAGCTCCACCTAGTGGATCCAAATGGAACTCCAGAAGCAAATCTGTCAGTCCCTATCGCTAAGCCTAACTGGGATCCTAATAGTGGGGGCATGCCACTTCTAGAACATTATAGGAGGTGTGTCTTAGTGGGTCTTCAAAAGGGGGTACCTAGACAAAAGAGGTTAAGCAAGATTCCGGAGATAAAACAAAAACCAAATGAGGATGCAGCAGAGCTCCTAGAAAGGATTTATCAAGCTTATATGTGCTACACGGATGCAGACCCTGAGGCCCCTGAGAATGTAAGGATGATAAATATGACTTTCATTGGGCAAAGTGCCCCAGATATAAAGAAAAAATTACCGAAGTTAGATGGTGCATTTGGAATGAACCCTTCTCAATTAGTAGATGTTGCTTTTAAATTATTCAACAACAGGGAACAACGACAGAAGCAAGAAGATGAAAAATTGAAGGCAGCTTCTCTGGCAGCAGCACTGAATTCCCGGAAGGCGAGCAACCTAAAGGAAGGGAAACCACCATTGAAGAAGGAACAATGTGCTTATTACAAGGAGGAAGAGCATTGGAAAAGAGATTGACCTAGGCTAAAGAAAAAGAAAGAAAATAATAAAAAAGGAGACAGGAGCTGCTCATATGGTAGAAAGAGAGGAACACTGACATTGAATGAAGAGGCCCGAAGACTCCCTTGGACTTGAGGGGTCCAATTCTAAAATCCCCACAAGAGCCCTGGGTAACGTTGACAGTGGGGAACAAGTTGATTGACTTTCTAATAGATATGGATGCCACGTATTCTGGAAGGACCTTGGAAAAAGAAATGTCCTAAATTAAAGACGGAATGCACCAAAAAACAGAGGGACCCTCCGGTGGAGGTTATGGTCACCAGGAAGGAAAGTTCTGAAGAAGAATATAGTGATTGATGGGACCCGGGGCTTCTCGCCATGCTGGTGGCTTCAGTGGCTATAGCCCCACAGGAGCCCCGGGTACAATTAACAGGGGAGAATCAACTAACAGATTTTTGGGCAGATACTGGAGCAAACTACTCGGTTCTAAATTGTAAACTGGCCTCTTTGAGCAAGTCCACAGTGTCAGTAGTGGGACGTTTCAGGACAAACTCAGCAACGTCCTCTGCTCCAGCCCCTGGAGTGCAAAATAGGACAAGAGAAATTGAAACATAATTTCCTGTACGTATGGGACTGTCTAATCCCTCTTTTAGGAAGAGACTTGGGCAGAGTAAATGTGCAAATAACATTTTCACCTGAGAAACAACTTCTGCCTTTAGAAGTGCCACTGGAAAATGCCCTAAGACTCCAAGAGTCGCTCGAACAGCCAGGAGAGAAAGCAGCTGAGCCTATTCCAGAAAGGATCCAGGAAGAAGTGAGTAAGGCTGTCTGGGCTAATGGGGCGCCCAGACGGGCCGGATTCACTGCCCCGATTCCTATCATTGTAAAGACAGGAATGACTTGTCCAAGGAAAAAACAATATCCTCTTAAAAAGGAAACTATACAGGGACTTTCCTGGTGGTCTAGTGGTTAAGACTCCACGCTCGCAATGCAGGGGATATGGGTTCAATCCCTGATTGGGGAACAAAGATCCCCCATGGTATGGACAAAAAAAAAAAAAAAAAAGGGAAACTATATAAGGAATCCAGCCAGTTCTAGACTGGTTTTTGAAGTACGGACTAATTAGACCTTGCAGATCTCCTTATAACACTCCTATTTTGCCAGTTTAAAAAGCCTCACAAGGGCTTCCCTGGTGGCGCAGTGGTTGAGAGTCTGCCTGCCGATGCAGGGGACACGGGTCCGTGCCCCGGTCCGGGAAGATCCCACGTGCCGCGGAGCGGCTGGGCCCGTGAGCCATGGCCACTGAGCCTGCGTGTCCGGAGCCTGTGCTCTGCGGCGGGAGAGGCCACGACAGTGAGAGGCGCGCATACCGCAAAAAAAAAAAAAAAAAAAAAAAAGAGTATGTAGATAGACTAGATCAGTTTTTTTTGGTGTGATTATTTACTCAATTTCTTTGTCCTAAACATTGGTCTTGAAAGTGTGGCTCTCCACCTAGAGGTACTAGCCAAAATTACAAAGCAAGCCCTTAATGACAGCCAACAGAGCTTGACTTTGTTAAACACTGAGGACTCATTAATGGGAAAAGCTGTGCTTCAGAACCAGATGGCCCTGGATATCTTGACTGTCTCACAGCGGGAAACTTGTGCCTTAATTCATACTGAATGTTGTATAATACTTTTGTACCCGATGAGTCAGGAAACATAACAACGCTTCTTAATGACGTGAAATCTCCCATCCAGACAGTAGATAATTCAGATGCTTATGCCTGTGAAGTTGCTTCCCGAGTCTCCAATTGGTTTTCAAACTTGTTTTCCTGGATCCCACAGGGCCATGCAATCTATCTTCTCAGGAGTTTTCCAGTTCTTACTTTGTTTTGTTGGTTGCAATGGGAATATATGTTCTAGCTAGAATCATGACTTGTTGCCTGTCGTATTTCTGCAAAACTACCACCAGGGCTCTTGTCAAACCGCCTGGCAGTTGGCATGAGAATGTTCATTCCTTCCATAAGAAAAACCCCTTCTTGCTGTCCCCACCCTCCCCCCCACCCCCGCCGCCGCCCCTCCCCCGCCCAGCTTCAGCAAGAAACGGCCAGATGAGATTGATGCCCACTTGCCTTTTTCCATTGAAATGGAAGGAATAAATTAACAGTGGGGTTTTTATTCCAGCTAAATTGATAAGAACTAGTTAAAATAGCTTCCATCAAGCTCTGATCTGTTTTAACCTCACTTCGACTTGCTTTTCAGATGACAGTTTTTGTTGTTGTTTCTGCTTCGTTGTATCATTGCACCTGGTATTTTTCTCTTTTGAACACTCCCCTTTACATTCCCCTCTCTGTAAGCATTCTTCATCCCGAGAGAAGGTCACAGCTTAATAACCTCGAAAACCACAGAAGCCCATCACGAGACCACCTGATGCCGCTTTGATGGTCTTCAGATGATCTCTGGATGGAAAAATACGTAGGGCCTGCATGTACTCTTTCCTTATCTACCACTCTGCTCCTCGAACCATTACTATAAGACTCCTCACTGCCCCCTCCAATGGGGACACACAGTCTCGAGGGCATTAGCCCGCTGTGGCCCCCTTTGCGTGGCGAAGCAATAAAGCTGTTGTTTTCTGCTTCACCCAGAACTCTGTCTCTGAGATTCAATTCAGTGCCGGTGTACAGAGGCCAGGTTTCGGCACCAATGACACATCCCCAAATCAGGTCAGGCCTAAATTTTCTTTTAAAATAAGAAAATACGGCATAAATATCAGGACATCAAGTGTTGTTCATGGGTTATTTCTTTAGCACTTTATTTTCTACTCAAGACAATATCAAGCACTTCAACTATTATCACAAAGTTTCTTTCTTTTTTTTGACCACACCATGCGGCATGTGGAATGTGGGATCTTAGTTCCTTGACCAGGAATTGAACCCGTGCTCCCTGCATTAGAAGCATGGAGTCTTAACTAGCGGGACACGAGGGAAGTCCCCTTTTAAAAGATTTTTTTATTGAAGTACAGTTGATTTACAATGTTGTGTTAATTTCGGCTGTACAGCAAAGTGACTGAGTTATACATATACATATTCTTTTTTCACAAAGGTTTCTGTACTCTGCTTGTGAGTGGAGCAGTCAGAGTGCATGTCTGAGATCTGAATCTGTTAATTTTTGAGGAGTGTTTGACTGAAAATAGGCATTTGCTTCCGTTTAAAAGGCTGGGGAAAGAAAAGAGCTAGGATCTGTTGCTTTTATCACCTTTTCTGGGCAGAATTGATTGGCAATGATTACATGCAATCATAAATACATTCCCTAATTTTAAGTGGGCTTTAAAAGCAGATAGTCCGCTCTCACTCTTGTTTGTTTGTTTAACCGTTGCTTGACAACGTTAAACAGCAAGCTGGTATGACGATTTTGGACAAAAATGTATCACAAAATTTGTAACCATAACCTTTGCTGTGTCCCGATAATGTAAATTTATCTTATTGAGAAAGATGCACACAGATCTTAGAGAAAACTATTTAAGGACTCCCCTGGTGGCGCAGTGGTTGAGAGTCCGCCTGCCGATTCAGGGGACACGGGTTCGTGCTCCCGGTCCGGGAAGATCCCACATGCCGCGGAGCGGCTGGGCCCGTGAGCCATGGCCGCTGAGCCTGCGCATCCGGAGCCCGTGCTCCGCAACGGGAGAGGCCACAGCAGTGAGAGGCCCGCGTACCGCAAAAAAAAAAAAGTTTTTAAGAATGATTGTTTTAGCCACAATCTATTATTTTTGTCCTTAAACCCTGTCCTTCAACAATAATAATAAAATCAATAGCTATTTTGAAAGGAAGACTATAGCTACCACAGGTATAAACAATGCAAATGGAATATGAGAGGAGGATTGAATCCCTCTAAATTATGGAAGTGGGGCTGCATTGATATCGGTAGTCAGAGATAGTAGGACATTTATGGATGAAGAGGGGGCTTGCAGTTAGGGAATTTTAGTTCAGAGGAGAAGGTAGAGCAAAGGAAGAAACAGATGGCAGAGACTGAGAAGGACTTGAAGAGTCTTAGAAAATTATGTGCTGGCGGTTGGCTCTGCTAATTGTATTGCTTTTCTGCCCTCTGTTGCTAAAAACAGGGAAGAGCAAATTTATTAAACCATGTATGGTTCCTTATATCTAGAGGATCAAGGGTCTTATTGAGAACCTGGTAAAACATATAGATTCTCCCCCAGAAAATAATACGCGTGAACACACAATATTTTGCATATAACTTCAGTTGCTTCATAGAATCCTTGCCGTCAAACTGTGGGATTGTGAAGAACACTTTTCTCTTGAGCCAGGTATTTTTCCCCTTTGTTGGTCTCTGTTTAGGATCCTGTGTGTATGAGTACACATGAACTCTTTTGTAACATTCAGTTCCTTGTAAGGGACCTATTTCTCACATTGTCAATTTCTTTCCATCCTCATATCTCTATGGTGGGTCTGTTGTTATAAATGCCCCTTCAACTACTGAGACCCAGTTTTGTTCATGTCAATTCCTTGTGCTAATGAATTCTCTCTAGCCCCAGGCAAGACAATCCCCTGACTTTCCTTGGAACACTTTTGCTTTGGTTTGGTTTGCTTTACTTCAGTTAACTTTTTTATTATGTCTTAAAATAAATGGAGATATAATTCACATACCATACAATTCACCATTTTAAAACATAAAATTCAGTGGTTTTAAAAATTATATTCACAAGATGTACAATCATCACCACTATCTAGCTCCAAAACGTTTTTATTGCCCCCCAAATAAACCCCATATCCATTATCAGACACCCTCCAAGTCTTCTCCCCCAGCCCACTCCCCATTCTCTGGCAATGCTAATTTACTTTCTATCTCTATGGATTTGCCTATTTTGGAAATTTCATAAAAATGGAATCATACACTCTGTGGCCTTTTATGACTGAGTTCTTTCACTGAGGATAATGCCTTCAAATTTCATCTGTGTTTTAGCGTG
This sequence comes from Globicephala melas, assembly GCF_963455315.2. Taxonomy (NCBI): domain Eukaryota; kingdom Metazoa; phylum Chordata; class Mammalia; order Artiodactyla; family Delphinidae; genus Globicephala; species Globicephala melas. The sequence goes on along the minus strand of NC_083323.1, from coordinate 95,469,990 downwards.
TATCAGTACTTCATCCTTTTTATAGCTGAATACCATCCCATTGTGTGGACATCCGACAACTTGTTTATCTGTTTATCAGTTGATGGACATTTGAGTTGTTTCCACTTTTGTCTATTATGAATAATGCTACTATGAACATTCACGTACAAGCTTTTGTGGGAATATATGTTTTCAATTCTCTTAGAATTGCCAAATCATATGGTTGCTCTATGTTTAATGTTTTGAGGAGCTATCAAACTGTTTTCCATAGTGGCTGCAACATTTTATATTACTAACAGCAATGCATGAGAATTCCAATTTTTCCATATCCCCACCAATACATTTTTTTTTCTTTTTTGGCCGTGCCATGCTGCTTGTGGGATCTTAGTTCCCCCATCAGGGATGGGACCCACAGCCTAGGTAGTGAAAGCTCGGAGTTCTAACTACTGGACCGCCAGGGAATTCCCCCCACCAATACTTTTAATTTTCAATTGTTGGTTTTTTAAAAAAAATTTTAATTTATTATTATTGTTTTGTTTTGTTTTTGTTTGGGTTTTTTTTGCGGTACGCGGGCCTCTCACCGTTGTGGTCTCTCCCGTTGCGGAGCACAGGCTCCGGATGCGCAGGCTCAGCGGCCATGGCTCACGGGGCCCAGCCACTCCGCGGCATGTGGGATCCTCCCGGACTGGGGCACGAACCCGCGTCCCGTACATCGGCAGGTGGACTCTCAACCACTGCGCCACCAGGGAAGCCCTCAATTTTTTTTTTTTTATTATAGCCATCCTAGCAGTTAGGAAGTTGTATCTCATTGTGGTTTTGACTTATAGTTTCCTAATGATTAATGATGTTGAGCATCTTTTCATGTGCTTATTGGTTATCTGTATATCTTCTTTGGAGAAATGCCTATCAAATCCTTTACCCATTTTAATTGGGTTATTTGTCTGTTTATTGTTTTTTTTTAATTTGTTTATATTTGGCTGCGTTGGGTCTTCGTTGCTGCGCAGGCTTTCTCTAGTTGAGGCGAGTGGGGGCTACTCTTCGTTGCGGTGTGCGGGCTCCTCATTGCAGTGGCTTCTCTTGTTGCGGAGCTCGGGCTCTAGGCGCGTGGGCTTCAGTAGTTGTGGCACGCAGGCTCAGTAGTTGTGGTTCGTGGGCTCTAGAGCGCAAGCTCAGTAGTTGTGGCGGAGGGACTTAGTTGTTCCGCGGCATGTGGGATCTTTCCAGACCAAGGATTGAACCTGTGTCCCCTCCTGGCAGGAGGATTCTTAACCACTGCACCACCAGGGAAGCCCCTGTTTGTTTATTGTTGAGTTGTAATAGTTTTTTATATAATTGGGACGCTAGCCCTTATCAGATATATAGCTTGCAAATATTTTCTCCCATTCTGTGAGCTGTCTTTTCACTTTCTAGATAGTGTTTTTTTGTAGCACAAAAGTTTTTAATTTTGATGGAATCCAATGTATCAATTTTTTGTTATTATTGTTTGTGCTTTAAGTATCATATTTAAGAAACTGTTGTCTAATTCAAAGTCATGAAGATTTACACCTATGTTTTCTTCTACGAGTTTGAATGGTCTTGGCATCCTTCTTAAAAATCAGCTGACCACATATTCGTTGTGGGAGCCACTATTAAAACAACAACAACAGAAAATAAGTCTTGGTGAGTTTATGGAGAAATTGGAGCTCTTGCATGGCTCAGCTGATATGGAAAACTGTATGGACTTTCCTCAAAAAATTTAAAATAGAATTATCATATGGTCCAGTAATCTGACTTCCGGATATATGTGCAAAAGAATTGTAAGCAGGCATGGGATTGAAAGTGACTTTTGCACACCCATGTTCATAGGAACACTATTCACAATAGCCAAAAGGCAAAAGCAACCAACTTGTCCATCAACGGATGAATGGATAAACAAAATGTACTAAATACATACAATGGGATATTATTCAGCCTTAAAAAGGAAGGAAATCCTGTCACACATTACAACTTGAATGAAACTTGAGGACATTATGCTAAGTGAAGTAAGCTAGTCACAAAATGACAAATACTGTATGATTCCACTTACATGTGATATCTAAAATAATCAAATTCATAGAAACAGAAAGTAGAATGATGGTTGCTCAGAGCTGAGGGAGAAGAAAATAATGAGTTGTGGTTTTCAGAGTTTCAGTTTTGCAAGATGAAAAAGTTCTGTGGCACAACAACGTGAGTATACTTAACACTAGTGGACTGTATACTTGGAATGTAATCACAGTATACTTGAAAATGGTTAAGATGGTATAAAGGAAAAACACTTCTGTGTTTCAATGTTTCATACTGAACACTTCCGTGACCCGATGTGTAGAGGTTTTCCCACACCAGGCAATACTCTAGTTCTCTGTAGACACCAGCGCGGTGTCCTACAATTCAGTTCAGTTCTGACATTGTCTACCTGAAGTCAACATCAGATCCTACGGGTTAAGTTCCTGTCTGTCACAGGCCCAGGGGTAAGTCCAGGTAAGTTGGAGATATAAGAAATGTAGCCAGTACTCAATGCATGAATCACTCAGTTTTACTGCACACAATTAGCACATAACACAGGTTAGTCAAAGTAAAGAAAACAGAGAAGGGCGTAACAAGCCACTCCAAGGACAAGTCCAGAAGGAGGCATCTCAGCACAAGCATCATCATCGGTCTGGCAACTAGTCCAACTAGTCCTGTGGCAACTAGTCCTGTGCTTCTGCTCCAACAGAGCCTCCGCCCGCATCCTGAACAGCTGGATCAGCTCTCAGCAGCGTGGAGTCGGGGCCTCCAGTGAAGGGCCTTCAAGTCACTCGGCTCAGTGATCTCTTTTTTTTTTTTTTTTTTTTTTTGCGGTACGCGGGCCTTTCACTGTTGTGGCCTCTCCCGTTGTGGAGCACAGGCTCCGGACGCGCAGGCTCAGCGACCATCTCTCACGGGCCCAGCCGCTCCGCAGCATGTGGGATCCTCCCGGACCGGGGCACGAACCCGTGTCCCCTGCATCGGCAGGCGGACTCTCAACCACTGCGCCACCAGGGAAGCCCTCAGTGGTCTCTTTTTAAGGAGCAACAGTTATGCCCAGGGGAGGGGTCTTGTCTCCATCAGTTTCTCCTTCTGTTCCAGTGACATAAATTACCCGACAAATTTCTTATGTAAAGTAACAGTTCATCACTCTAAGACAGTCCTATAGTGGACGTTTCAAAACAACTAAGGTTACATTGGCCACGGTGAGTCGATTTTGAACAACGTAACATAGTTTAATGTAGCGTAATTCCTACGTTTCACACTTGATAAGCAGGAATCATAACATGAAAGAAATCACATCATAATGGTCCTACAAGACTGCCCCTTTCCCCCACCTCAGATGCCAATAGCAAGTCCAGGCTGTTACCTCAGGTTCTCACCAACTGGCTATAAATCCAAGGTTCTGAGCACCTGCCCCTTGTGTTTGATTAATTTGCTAGAGTGGCTCACAGAACTGAGGAAACCGGAGAGATTATCAGTTTATTACAAAGGATATTAAAGGATGCAAATGAATAGGCAGATGAAGAGGTACATAGGGTGAAGCCTGCAAGGGTCCTGACCACAGCAGCTTCTGTCCGGATGGAGTTTGGTGTGTGCCACCCTCCCGGCACGTGGACGCGTTTTTGTCCATAACCCAGAAGCTCTCTGAACCCAATCCTTTTGGGTTTCTATGGAGGCTTCATCACATAGGCATAATTGATTAAGTCACTGGCCATTGGTTACAGGTTCAATCTCCAGCTCCTCTCCCCTCCCTGGAGAGGGAGTGATGGGGTAGGGCTGAAAGTTCCAAACTTCTGATCACGTGCTTTCTTCCCCTGGCATCCAGCCCACGATATTAGATTACCTAGTGGCCTTCCCAAAGCTCCCTTATCAACGCAATAAAGAACAGCTTTATGGCTCTCACCTCTTGGATCATTCCAAGGGTTTTAGAATCTCTGTGCCAGGAACAGGGAGAAAGACCACACGTATATTTCTTATCATAAATCAAAATATTACAATACCTACCCCCTTAGAACTTGGGTTCCTTACAGCAAAACAATCATCCAAATCAAAAACTATGGTCAGGGACTTCCCTGGTGGCACAGTGGTTAAGAATCCGCCTGCCAATGCAGGGGACACGGGTTCGAGCCCTGGTCCGGGAAGATCCCACATGCTGCGGAGCAACTAAGCCCGTGCACCACAACTACTGAGCCTGCGCTCTAGAGCCTTCGAGCCACAGCTACTGAGCCACGTGCCACAACTACTGAAGCCCGTGCGCCTTGAGCCCGTGCTCCGCAACAAGAGAAGCCACTGCAACGAGAAGCTCGCGCACCGCAACGAAGAGTAGCCCCCTCTCACTGCAACTAGAGAAAAGCCTGCGCGCAGCAACGAAGACCCAACGCAGCCAAAAATTAATTAATTAATTAAAATAAAATTAAAAAAAACTACGGGCACATTATCAAAGTTCCATTTTGTCATTAATAATTAGTCCAGTCCATTATCGTATCATATGAAAATGTCTCTCAGGCAGAGGCCGCTTAGGTTTGCAGGCCTCCACTGGAGATCTTGTCAGGATCCCCAAAGCAGGAGTGATCTCAGGAAACTTGCAGCTTCACCCTTTCAGATATCTGGCATAATTGAGCTAAGAGACACTATTAGCTCTTGCTCTGAGCCTTTTCTGAGGTGTTTATTAATATTGCATTTTCCTTATTATATAACCCAGGTATTCATTCCTTTTCCTTCAGCGACCATTTCTCCTCTTCAGATAGTAAATTGTCCGTTATGTACTTTTATGCCTCAATTAAAAATTAAAAAAAAATAAATACAATCAATTGACTGTAGATGTATGGGTTTATTTCTGTGTAGAGGTCTTGCACATGCTTCAAAGTATAAAAAGAGAAGGGGATTCCCTGACTATCCAGTGGTTAGGACTCAGTGCTTTCACTGCCATGACCTGGGTTCAATCCCTGGTCAGGGAACTAAGATCCCACAAGCCACATGGCACAGCCGGAAAAAAAAATAAAAATAAAAAGAATAGCTGAATGCTTTCCCCTGTTAAAAAAGAAACTGTAAGTCCCAAATGTAGTCATGTGTGCTAAGCCCATATCATCAGACCAAGACTTGAGAGCTATCTAATCTAAATGCAGTTTCAGCTTTGCCCAGGAATGTAAACGTAACAGGTCAGTCTGGAAGTTCCTTGTCAGAGCCAGTGAAGTAATCTGCCTAATAGACACTTTTGTCCCCCAAAGGAAGGTAACCTTGCCAGAAATAACCCTTTTTGTTTGTTTATGATTTCTTTGTCCCACCCCCTCCCTGCTTTTAAAAATCTTTCCTTTGCTGTAGCTCTTTGGAGCTCCTTTTTATTGACTGGCCAGACGGGATGCTGTCCAATTTTGAATCTTTTAATAAAGCCAATGAGCTCTTCAAATTGATCAGGAACAAGGCAAGGATATTCACTCGTACCTTCTCTCTCTTTTTCTGGCCGTGCAGTGCACGGCTTGTGGGATCCTAGCTCACCAGCCAGGGATTGAACGTGAGCCCCCTGCAGTGGAAGTGTGGAGTCCTAACCACTGGACCACCAGGGAAGTCCCTTACCTTCTCTATTGAACATTTTATTGGTGTCCTTAGCCATTCCGAGAAGGCAAAAAGAAGAAATAAAAAGACACACATGTTGGAAAAGAAGTAAGATTGTCTTTATTAACAGACAACATAATCCTTGGAAAAGCCTAAGAAATCTACAAAAAAGAATTAGAAATAAGTGAAGTTAGCAAGTTCACAGGTTAGTTATGTAGGGGAGCAAAATTTGCCACCCTAAAATGTCTCTGGCATGTGGATTATTTCAGGCTGAAAACAATCAAGGCCCAAAAGACTCAAGGAGAAACTTTGACCTTCCCCCTTCGCTGCCTAAAGAATTTAGATAAAGGGCCAGTTCCCAGAACAGAGCTGTCACCAGAGAGCTCTGCAAAGACTATGGGCTGAGTGTGGTGGGGAAACTCGGCAGGGCCTGGAGATCAGAGTCCACTCTGGGTCCCATTGTCTAGGGGCAGCCCAGCAAATATTTGTTTATCATTGGCTTTTTCATTTCCATGTGAATTGCCTTCCTCTCCTTTGAGGTCCCAAACCACTACCCCCAACATCTTCTTTTGTCTTTAGCTGAAGATGGTATTTAAGGTCAGGGCTTCAGCCATTTTGACGGGTTACTCAGTTTTCCTGGGTCTCTCCCATGTATACATGTTATCAAACTTTGATTTTCTCCTGTTATCTGTCTCATGTCAATGTAATTCTTAGAACAGCCAGAAGAACCTAAAAACAGTAAAGGAAAATTTCTTCCCCAAAGTTACACGGTCAATATACAAATGAATTCTATTTCTATATGCTGTCAATGAAGGGATAGGAAAAGAAAACAAAAACAGAAAAACAAAACACCAATAACACAATCAAAGTAAAACCATGCAATATTAAGGGATACATTTAATAAACTATACAATACACACACTGAATATCACAAAACATTGCTAAGTGAAATCACTCCTTAAATAACTGAAAGAATGTAGCATGTTTGAGATTTAGAACACACAATGTCTTAATGTTTCAATTCTATTCAAGTTGATCTATAAATTCAACACAATACCAATCAAAACCGCAGCAGGCTTGTTTGTAGACAATGACAAACTAGAATTTACATAGCCAAAGCACTCTGGGGAAATCCGAATGTACACTACCTGATTTTGCAGGGCAGGAAGAGAGATGGAGACGTAGAGAACGGATGTGTGGACACCGGGGTGGGGTGGGGTGGGGGGGGGATTGGGATGAACTGGGTTATTGGGATTGACATATGTGCACTGCCGTGTGTAAAACAGATTGCTAGTGGGAACCTGCTGTGTAGCACAGGGAGCTCAGCTCCGTGTTCCATGGTGACCTACCTAGGTGGGTGGGATGGGGGTGTGTGTGGGAGGGAGGTCCAAGAGGGAGGGGATTTATGTATACACATAGCTGATTCACTTCATTGTACAGCAGAAAGTAACACAACATTGTAAAGCAACTATACCCCAATAATAATAATATTTTATTTAACCCAACATAAAAAGACATTATTAATCTATAATAATTATACCTGTGATATAAGCATAATTATGACATATAGATCAATGGAATGAAAGAGAGATTTCAAAAATGAATTTACACATATGTGATCAACTGATTTCAATAAAGGTGCCAAGGCAATTCAATGGGAAAAGTACAGTCTTTTCAACAAATGGTGCCACCAAAACCAGTTATCCATATGGGGAAAATGATATAGATATCTGTTACGGGCTGAATGTTTGATACCCCTTGATTCTTATGTTGAAGCCCTAACAGCCAGTGTGGCTATATTTGGAAATGGGAGCCTCTGAGAAAATAATTAAACTTAAATGAGCTCATGAGGGTGGACCCCTGATCTGATAGGTTTAGTGTCCTCATCAGAAGAAAGCTCCCCACCCCTGCAGGGTGCACACACACGGTAAGGTCAGGTGAGCGCACAGCAAAAAGGCAGTGTTTACAAGTCAGGAAGTTCTCACAAAACCCCCAATTGGTTGGAACTTTGATCTTGAACTTCTAGCCTCCAGAACTCTGAGAAAGTAAATTTTTATTGTTTAAGCCCCCAGTTTGTGGGATTTGATTATGGCAGCCCTAGCTGATTAATATAATATCCATGTGGACAAAAACCAACCCTGACTCTTACATCACACCACAAGCTCAAAAAATGGATTGCAGGACTTCTCTGGTGGCGCAGTGGTTAAGAATCCAGCTGCCAACACAGGGGACAAGGGTTCGATCCCTGGTCCGGGATGATCCCGCATGTTGCGGAGCAACTAAGCCCAGTGCCGCAACTACTGAGCCTGTGCTCTAGAGCCCGCAAACCACAACTACTGAGCCCGCGTGCCACAACTACTGAAGGCTGCACGCCTAGAGCCCATGCTCCGCAACAAGAGAAGCCACCACAATGAGAAGCCCGTGCACAGCAACGAAGAGTAGCCCCCGCTCGTTGCAACTAGAGAAAGCCCGTGCGCAGCAACGAAGACCCAATGCAGCCAAAATAAATAAATAAATAAATGTTCCTTAAAAAAAAAAATGGATTGCAGACCTAATGTAAAAGCTAAAACCAAAACTATGAGTACTAGAAGAAAATATAGGAGAATATCTTCGTGTCCTTTGTCTATGATTTTGTAGACAAGATCTAAGAAGCACTAACCATAAAAAGAAAACTGATAAATTGAACTTCATAAAAATTGAGAATATCTGTTCCTCAAAAGACACCATTAAGGAAATGAAGAGTCAAGCCAGAAACTTAGTAAAATATATATAAAGATATGACAAAGGAATGGTATCCACAATATATAATGAATTCTTACAACTCAGTAAGGAGACAAAAATAAAATTAAAAAATGGACAGGATACTCAAACAGGCTTGAGAAAAGAAGATATATAAATAACTAACAAGCACATGAAAAGATGCTCAACATCATTAATCATCAGGAAAATGCAAACTAAAATCCACATACCCACAGAAATTACTGCAACTAGAAGGGCTGACATTACCAAGTGTTGGTAAGGATATCAAGCAACTGGAACACCCATTTCCTCCTGGTCGGAATGTAAACTGTTATAACTGTCCAGCATTTTCTTAAAAGTTAAATACACACTTACCTATTTGATCTAGCAATTCTACTCCCAGGTTCTTTGATCAAGAGAAGAAAAAAGAAACTCCTACACAAAGAGTTGTACACAAATGTTCGTATCATCTTTATTCACAATAGCCTAAAATTGGAAAATAACCCTAAGTCCACCAAAGGATAAATGAATAAACAAATTGTAGCATACCCATATGATGGAATTCCACTCAGCAACAGAAAGAAATGAACCACTGATACACCTAATCATGTAGATTAATTTCACAGGATAGCTGAGCAAAAAAAGTGTCAATGAAAAATTTATCAGTCAATCTAAGAATTGCAAAATTTTATTTGAGGTAAATTCGAGGATTTTAACCCAGAAGAGCATCTCAGAAAGCTCTGAGAACTTCCACCCCTTAGAAGTCAAGACACAGTGTGGGATTTCCCTGGCAGTTCAGTGGTTAACCCTCCGTGCTTCCACTGAGAGGGGTGGGGCATGGGTTTGAGGGGCATGGGTTCTATCCCAGGCCGGGGAATTAAGATCTCACTGGCTACTCCACACTAGAAAAAAAAAAAAAAGAAGTCGTCAAAATCCAGTTTATGTAACCTTTTTGAGACAGAAGACTGTACATTAAATGAGGTATTGACAGTTTACCTAATCCAGATTTAAGCACCATTGTCGTGGGTCTTGTGATCCTTTACACATCAAGAAGGAATGTTTACTTTTAAGGAGATGTCTTGTTGTTGCTAGGAGAATGTTGCTGTCTATGGTTGAGCTGCTGATGGGGGAGGTTTGGTCAATGCATAATGCGGATACACAATGCACAGTGGGGCAAGAGGGAAGGCCAAAGGGCAGAGAAGAAATTTTATGTTTAAATTTTTCTTGTCTCGTCATAAATATGAATTTTATTTCACAAAAGCAAACATAAAAGCTTACACATTATATGATTCCATTTGTATGATATGTAGAACAGTCTAAACTAATCTTTAGTGACAGAGATATCAGTGGTTGCCTATAGGACTGGGAGTTGGAGGAATGACTGCAAACAGACACAGGGGAATTTTCTGGGTGATGAGAAGCTTAAATATCTTGATTGTGGAGCGGATACAAAGGTATATGTATGCATTTAAAAAAATGCATAACAGGAACAGGACAGAGATCTAAACTGAATAGTAACATTTTATAGTTGATTATCTTTGACCTCTCTTACACATGATGAATGCATGACAGTCTATCACATGTGTTAGTTCTGAATTTCCTAAAATAATACAGAAGATGGATCAAGCATTCAGTAGGAGTTCTAGTAGAAACTAACTCAAATTATATACCGCCTTACTTGTTACATATGTGCCTCTCCTGAGTCTGTCTTGCTGTATTAGTTTCCTATTGCTGCTGTAACAAATGACCACAAACTTAGCGGTGTAAAACAATGTAACGTATCTATCTCACAGCTCTGGAAATCAGAAGCACAAAATAGCGTATCACTGGGCTAAAATCAAGGTGTCAAAAGGGCACCATTCTTCTAGGAGACTCTAGGGAAGAATCATTTCCTTGCCTTGTCCAGCTTTTAGAGGCTGTCCTCATTCCTCGACTCACGGCCCTCCTCAGCCAATAACCACATCATACATCTTCTCTTTTTTTTTTTCTCCCCCCCACCCCGACACATCTTTTTCACATGTCCTTTTCTGACTCTGCCTCTGCCTCCCTTTTATAAGGCTCTTTGAGACTAGATTGAGACCAGCCAGATGATCCAGGATAATCTTCTCACCTCAAGATTCTTAACTTAATCACATCTATCACATCTGCACAGTCCATTATGCTATTGTAAGGTAACATATTTATAGGTTCCAGGGATTAGAAGGTGGACACCTTTGGGGGGGCCATTATTCTACCCACCACACATGCCTCACTGAAACACTTGTCTTCTGAAGGACCTTTTTTTTAAAAAAAATAAATTTGTCTATCTATCTATTTTTGGCTGCGTTGGGTCTTCGTTGCTGCGCGCGGGCTTTCTCTAGTTGCTGCGAGCAGGGGCTACTCTTCGTTGCGGTGCGTGGGCTTCTCATTGCGGTGGCTTCTCTTGTTGCAGAGCACAGGCTCTAGGCACACGGGCTTCAGTAGCTGTGGCGCAGCAGTTGTGGCGCACAGGCTTAGTTGCTCCGCGGCATGTGGGATCTTCCTGGACCAGGGCTCGAATCCATGTCCCCTGAATTGGTAGGCGGATTCTTAACCACTATGCCACCAGGGAAGTCCCTGAAGGACCTTTACTTATGATGAGGCACTTCTGTCCCTTCTTCAAAAGTATCACCTGCCACTCCCAACAACTGCTTCATCTTGTCCAGGCTCCAGCTTCATTTCATGATTAAGGAAAGTCTTATATTTAGGGATCAGGTGTAGGGTTCGTTGAATTTCAGACTCAAAGTTCAGGGGCTCTAGATTTGAGACCCTAGAGGGAGACTTAGGTCTTGAGAGTGACCTCAGTTCTGGGAGTGTGTGTGCTCAAACCCAGAGGAGATTGACTCAGGGTTCAGGCAACAGGAGACAATGGCAATAGGGAGTATAGTATTCATTTTCTCAAGGAAGAAAAAAAGCGGAAGTGGGCTGGGCTTAACGTTAACCTTAGCTTCAAGAAGCAAGAGAAATCACCTGAAACTTGTACTCTAATTACGTGACTCAGAGACCAAAGTCCTTTTGCTTTCGCTTCTAATAGCGCCCCTCCCCTTTCCAACAGAATCTAGGGTGAAGAGCAAAATAAGGGGAAGTTAGAAATAAATAACAGCTAAAGGGCGAGGCCTCACTGTCTTCACCAGGCAACAATGAAAACATTCACGTCACGGAAACAGGCCAGTTCTCTCTTCCCTTTCTTCTTCCTCTTTTTTTTCCAGTAAAGAATGATGCGTCAGTCTTGCTTTAACTTTTAAGGGAAATGTTCCTACATTCTGAGTTATCACGCAAGAACTTTGAAATTTGGATGTTCTCAATGAATTATGCTACAGAATTAACTATCTGCGTCGTAGGCTTTCGTCAACCTCCAGCAACTTCCCTCTTCACCTGCTACCTGTCTGTGCAGTCTAGATACCCAGTATCGGCCTGAGACACAGGAATGAGTCATCCTCTGCCCAAACAGGTGGCAGTGGTCACACCCGCAGAAACAGTGTGAGGCAGGTTGCTGGCAGCACAATATATAGCTCCAGGGGAAAAAGTCCAGTGACAGAGCAGCATGGCTTCTGACAGAGGTAAAATGGACGGGGGCCTGAAAGCTACATGTTCTTGAAAAATGCGAAAACTCTGTGTGTGTGCTTGCGTGTGTGTGTGTGTGTGTGTGTGTGTATATGTGTCCTGCTTCTGTTTGTATCCTTGGACATTTTCCAACTTTCCTATTTGTTAATATTCTTAAACAGGATTTATTATTATTGTTGTTGTCATTATTATTAATACCAACTGTTCACATCCAAAAATGATTTTGATCAGATGGCACTAAAGCAATGCTTGTTTCACCATAATAAAAAATTAAGTAAAAGAAATACAACTGTTAAATAAAAGTTTAAAATAACAGCAGAAGTGATAGCACAAGGGCAAGTTAATGGATAATTTAAGGTTCCGTTACTTAATGTTAGAAAAATTCGTGGGAGAGGAAAAACACTCAGGTTGTGGAAGGTGATGATTTTCAGATGAGGTGGGATTTGAACTGGATCCTGAAAGGGCAGAATTTGAATTGGCAAAGAGGAGGAGATTCCAGGTTGATTGACACTGAGAGTTTAAGAGAATTTACAAAGATTGTGTGTGGAATATAAAGAATAAGTTGGTTAAGATAGAGACGAGTTTTTGGAAACAATCTGCAGTGAGATTAGAAAGCAAATTTGTTTGTTTGTTTTTAATAAATTTATTTATTTTTGGCTGCATTGGGTCTTTGTTACAGTGCACAGGCTTCTCATTCTGATGCCTCCTTGACTGAAAGCAGAAAAGACAGGAAGAAAGGAGGCCAGTGAAAAGACTATTGCAAGAGTGTGGGCATCATGTGATAAGACAAAATGCAGGTGTCAGTCTTAGGTTTCAAGAAACAATATTTTTTCTCCATTATATTTTCCCTCTATTAAAATTCTCTTGTGACTGGTATTTTGGGAAAAAGTGTAAAGTCTTTATTTAATTGAAATATCTGGGTAATTTCCCTTGAAGGTGGTATGTTTTATCCCTCAAACCACCCCTAGTCATGTACCTAGTGTTCTTGCCTGGCACCACATGTGTAGATGCTGAGAATGTATCTCAATTTCTCTTTCTGAAGTTCTCACTGCTGGTTCACCTCCTCATAGAGGTATGGCCTCTGTTTCTACAAGGCCCTCGCTGAGTAGACCAGCTGGTTCAAAGGCCCCAATTTGGTTTTTTGTTTTGTTTTGTTTTGTTTATTTACTTATTTATTTTTGACTGCATTGGGTTTTTGTTGCTGTGCGCAGGCTTTCTCTAGTTGCTGCGAGCAGGGGCTACTCTTCGTTGCGGTGTGCGGGCTTCTCATTGCAGTGGCTTCTCTTGTTGCGGAGCATGGGCTCTAGGTACGCAGGCTTCAGTAGTTGTGGCACACGGGCTCAGTAGTTGTGGCTCACGGGCTCTAGGCGCGCGGGCTTCAGTAGTTGTGGCGCACGGGCTTAGTTGCTCCGCAGCATGTGGGATCTTCCTGGACCAGGGCTCGAACCCGTGTCCCCTGCCTTGGCAGGTGGATTCTTGACCACTGCGCCACCAGGGAAGTACCTTGATGGGGAGCATTTCTAAAGTCTTTATTGAATTTGTTACAATATTGCTTCTGTTTTATGTTTTGTTTTTTTTTGGCCGCAAGGCATGTGGGATCTTAGCTCCCTGACCAGGGATAGAACTCTCACCCCCTGCATTGGAAGGCAAAGTCTTAACCACTGGACCGCCAGGGAAGTCCCAAAGGCCCCAATCTGAAGTAAGGTCTGAGAAGTGCCCATTCCAAGGTGTTAGCCATCCGCTTTCTCCTCCATCTCATGTCAGATTCCCTGCATATTCTTCTAAGGATGAGAAGTTTATTCTTCATGTTACACTTAGAATAGTATTTACTGACTCTGTCCTCTTTCCTATATATCTTGCTGATTTATCTTTTCGGTCTCACACACGAGCTAGAACCATTTTCCACCTACAGGAAAGTGTGCCATACACAGTGTCTCTCCATTTAGTACAAATGCACAAACAGACACACACGCACACACACGCGCATACACACGCACGCACGCACACACGCACACACACACACGCGCGCGCACACGCACACACACACACGCGCGCACACATGCGCACACATTGTTTAGGAAGAAAATCTTTTCCTCTACCCTCTTAGATTTTGTTCTGGGAGGGGGCACTGCAAATTAAACCGACAAAAAAAAAAAAATTAAACCGACAAAAGACAGATTAGCAAAAAAAAAAAGACAAAATTACACAGAGCAATTCACCAAAATGTGACTCAAGGACTTTGGTTAGAATTAAGATGGCTTATATATCATCTTTTTTTTTTTTTTTTTTCGGTACGCGGGCCCCACACTGCTGTGGCCTCTCCCGTTGCGGAGCACAGGCTCCGGACGCGCAGGCCCAGCGGCCATGGCTCACGGGCCCAGCCGCTCCGCGGCACGTGGGATCTTCCCAGACCGGGGCACGAACCCGTGTCCCCTGCATTGGCAGGCGGACTCTCAACCACTGCGCCACCAGGGAAGCCCTAACTGCATTTTCTGATATGGTTTGTGGGTTTGAAGAATAGAGCGTTTTTTCTTAGTAATTCAATTTGTATATGTGTGTTATCTGACATGATCATCTGTTGGTCAACAGGTCCTTCAGCTGGAGATGCTACCTTGAGGTAAGAATTATACTATCATAGTGCACATTTAATTCAACCAAGAATAGATGGATATTTAAGAGATGGAGGACTATAGCTTTCCTTATTGTTCCTTACTTATTCCACGCTCCCATTTTTTCTTTTGCTTTTTCTCTCTCTATCCTCTATGATTATTATTGCTTTCTGTATCTTTGCTCCTATGGCTTTTGGTTTCTGTTGAAAAAAATTACCTTCCAGCTTTGTTCTGTTATTGTCTTACTATTGTTCTTCTCTCTTTAAATCACAGGTTTTCATAGTCATTAGTGAAAAGTCCAGGGAACTCATTTGTCACTTTGATTTCATCCTCTTATTCCATACTCTATGCCCATTTTCTAGACTTTTTTTTTTTTTGGCCACATCACCTGGCTTGTGGGGATCTAAGTCCCCCGACCAGAGATTGAACCCAGCTCCCTAGTAGTGGAAGCGTGGAGTCCTAACTACTGGACCACCAGGGAATTCCCTACACCTATTTTTTTTCTTTTTTTGAAGTTCCAGGAGAGCAGAGATTGGTTTTATTTTGTTCATGGCTGTATCCCCAGGTTTTAGAACACATAGCAGATCACATACTAGATTCTCAATAAATGTTTGTAGAATGATGGACATAATAAATGAACATTTTGCACAGTTTTCAAAAAAAAACAAAAACAAGTAAAGGCATCTGGGGAGGCTGGGGCTTGCCTCCCTGGCACCTAGACCTATTTTTATAACAGGGAGACTTTTGTCAGGGAGCATATTATCTCGTGATGGGTGGGTGGAAGGATTGATTTACATAATAAATGAAGTGATTCTTTAGGAATGAGTGGAAAATATGATGATGTAATAAACTTATGACTCAACCATATTGCAAGGAAGAGTCCTCAGAATAATTCTGAGTCACAGCTTTGACCCACAATGAGGGTGGTTATCCAAAGATGCCCTTGAGAGAAATTTGAATTTATTTCTTTTGAGGAAATAGTGTGCAGAATTGAATGTGGATGAAGCCTGAGGTTAAATTATTCTCTTCTCAGAGTTGGGAATAGAATCCTCTTGGCAATTTGAGACTTCCACACCTGAAAAAACTCTAGCTAGAGTCCCCTGAGGAATAGTGAAGATTAATGAGTGGGACAGGTCACCTCTAAGTGTGAGATAGAGAGATTAGAGGGAATTCCCTGGTGGTCCAGGGGTTTGGACTGGGCAGTTTCACTGCCGAGAGCATGGGTTCAATCCCTGGTTGGGGAAATAAGATCCTGCAATCCGCACAGCATGGCCAAAAATAAATAAAGAAAAAGATAAAATAAGATTAGAATATAATGAGAAACGTTTAAAAGAGGAACAAGGACACACTTGTACCTGAATTCAAGACCACCAAGCAATGGTATAGAGAGTGGTAACCAAATAACGTGAGCTGGGAAAAATCTCTTCACTATGTTTGTGAGAGAAAATTTAATAATCCAAACGGACCTCCCCAGATAACTTTGAGATACAGAATAGAAAAAAAAAAGTTTCCTGAGATGTCATGTTTTAAATATTTATTTATTTAGGCCGTGAAGGGTCTTAGTTGCGGCCCGCGGGATCTTTAGTGGGGGCATGTGGGCTCTTAGTTTCGGCATGCATGCGGGATCTAGTTCCCTGACCAGGGATCGAACCCCGGCCCCCTACATTGGGAGCACGGAGTCTTACCTACTGGACCACCAGGGAAGTCCATGAGATGTCATGTTTTAGATCTGCCTGATCCAGAAGGAGAAGATGAAATTATTTCTAGGGTCCCTCAAATGATGACATAACAACACGAGTGATTTTTTATATTTCAGGAGAAGAATTGAACCCTGGGAATTTGAAGTCTCCTTTGACCCCCAAGAACTCTGTAAAGAGACCCGTCTGCTCTATGAAATCAAGTGGGGCAAGAGCCAGCGCATCTGGCGACACTCGGGCAAAAACACCACCAAGCACGTTGAACGCAATTTTATAGAACAAATTACTTCAGAAAGACGTTTTCACCGATCCGTCAGTTGCTGCATCATCTGGTTCTTGTCCTGGAGTCCCTGCTGGGAATGCTCCAAGGCTATTCAGGAATTTTTGAATCAGCATCCTAGAGTGACCCTGCTTATTTACGTAGCACGGCTTTTCCAGCACATGGATCCGCGAAACCGGCAAGGACTCAGAGACCTGACTCACAGTGGTGTGACTATCCAGATGATGGGACCCACAGGTGAAAACAATAAACCAGGAATCTTAAGTGTTTCTTAGAGACTGTGGTGGTGGTGATATGTTTCTAGGCCAGGAGACTGATTACCCCAGACCGGAAGTCTCAGAAGTTAAAAGTCCAAAATAACAGGAGAAAGAACCAGGTCTGAAATTCATAGCAAGGAAAGCACCAAAGATATGACTCCTTTCCCCACTCCTGTCGCTATGGCCTCTGTGCCATCTTCAAATGAATTGCTGAGTTCCTTTAAGGGATTCTGGAAGAGTCTAGCCTTCTCCAGCAATAAATAGGCCAGAGAGATTTTTATATCTATTGTATTTTTTAAAAAATAAATTTATTTATTTATTTTTGGCTGTAGTGGGTCCTCGTTGCTGTGTGCGGGCTTACTCTAGCTGCGGCGAACGGGGGCTACTCTTCATTGTGGTGCGTGGGCTTCTCATTGCGGTGGCTTCTCTTGTTGCAGAGCACGAGCTCTAGAGCGCAGGCTCAGTAGTTGTGGCGCACGGGCTTAGTTGCTCCACGACATGTGGGATCTTCCCGGACCAGGGCTTGAACCCGTGTCTCCTGCATTGGCAGGAGGATTCTTAACCACGGCGCCACCAGGGAAGCCCCATAGTATTATTATTTAATAACAATAATAATTATTATTATAATTATTATTATTTTTAAATTGGGCTCTCTTTAACTTTCTGTTGTATGTGTTGACTGAACCAAGATTTGTGTTTCCTTAGAGTATGATTACTGCTGGAGGCATTTTGTCAACTACCCACCTGGGAAAGAAGCTCACTGGCCAAGATACCGCCCTCTGTTTATGAAGCTGTATGCACTGGAACTCCACTGCATAATTCTAGTAAGTTACTATAAGGGAAAATGATTCTGATGCAAAAAGAGGCATCCGTCTTCAGACTTCTCTCCTGATTACGTTGACACATACTCTTCTCACCATCACTTTGCCATTTATATTGACATTTAGTTATTTACCTGACATCTTTAAAAATGTGAGAACAAGACAATCTCTTTGTGGGAAATAAGTGGGAGAAAGGAACGGATAAACTGGTCTAAGATGTATGTGGACTCCATAGGAGTTAGATTTCATCATCATCATTACTGTTGTTGTTACAGCACATACTTGTCACACCAGATTGCACAATTCTTCCTTCCCTTATTGGTGTGTGTCATCTTACTGAAGGAATGTATGTGTCCCACTTGTATTCTCTTGCAAGTAGTTCAGTGGTCTTTCAAATGATGTTTTGAAATGTTTGTGAAATATCACCCTAACTTCTTTTTTATTTCAGGGTCTCCCTCCCTGTTTAAATATTTCAAGATGTCAGAATCAGCCGACCTCGTTCAGACTTATTCCTCAAAATTGCCATTACCAAATGATTCCACCCCATATCCTTTTACATACGGGGTTGATACAACTTCCTTTGACTTGGAGATGAATAGAGTATATACTGTTTCATGAACAGGAACTGATGGCCCACTAAAGAGTACCATTAGAATCGAGAAATTTTACGTTTGCATTTCTAGACACTAACAACATGTTATCTGGAAAAGAAATTTAAAAAAAAAATCCCATTTATAGTAGCAATGAAAAATGATAAAATACTTCGGAATTAATTTGACCGAGGAGATGAAAGATCTGTACACTGAAATCTACAAGAGAGATTGAAGAAGACACAAATAAATGGAAAGACATCCGATGGTCGTGGATGGAAGAAATAATATTGTTAAAATGTCCCTACTATACAAAGCCATCTATAAATTCAATGCAGTCCCTATCAAGATTCCAATGGTATTTTTTACAGAAATGAAAGAAAAATCCTAAATTTCATATGGAGCAACAGAAGACCCTGAATAGCCAAAGCAATCCTTATGTATCTGAAGGAAATGAAATCATTTTCTCAAAGAAATATCTGCACTTCTGTATTCATTGTAGCATTATTTACAATAGCCAAGACCTGAAAACAATCTAAGTATCCACCAACAGATGAATGGATAAAGAAGATGTGGTATATATACATATATACACACACAATGGAATATTATATAGCCATAAAAAGGAAGAAAATCCTGCCCTTTGCAACAACATAGAAGAAACTTGAAGGCATTTTGCTCTTTGAAATAAGTCAGAGACAGACAAATACTATATGATCTCACTAATATGTGGACTCTTAAAAAAATCTGACCTCAAAAAAAAAAAAAAATCTGACCTCATGGAAAGAGACAAAATTAGTGGTTGCCAGGGACAGGAGTGAAAGTGGTCAGAGGGTAGAAACTTTCAGTGTTGTTTTTTGGGTTTTTTTGACTACACCATGCGGCTTGTGGGATCTTAGTTCTCCAACTAAGGATTAAACCCAGCACTCGGCAGTGAGAGCGCAGAGTCCTAACCACTGGACCGCCAGGGAATTCCTGGACAAACTTTCAGTTTTAAGATGAACACATTCTGGGGATAGAAGGTAGAGCATGGTGATTATAGTTTATACTGTACTGTGCAGTTGAAATTTTCTAAGAGTAGATCTTAAATGTTC
Source organism: Globicephala melas (assembly GCF_963455315.2). NCBI lineage: Eukaryota > Metazoa > Chordata > Mammalia > Artiodactyla > Delphinidae > Globicephala > Globicephala melas. Next base: position 95,450,765 of record NC_083323.1, on the reverse strand, counting down.
TTGCCGTACACAAAGAGGTGTAAGTCTGTGCGGTGATGAATGTGTTAGCTTACCTTATTGTAGTAATCATTTTGCAATATATACATATATCAAATCATTACGTTGTACACCTTAACGTAGTGGGGCTTCCCTGGTGGCACAGTGGTTAAGAATCCACCTGCCAATGCAGGGGACACAGTTTTGATCCCTGGTCGGGGAAGATTCCACATGCTGTGGAGCAACTAAGCCCATGGGTCACAACTACTGAAGCCCGCGCACCTAGAGCCCGTGCTCTGCAACAAGAGAAGCCACGACGATGAGAAGCCCACGCATCACAGCGAAGACCCAACACAGCCCAAAATAATAACAAATAAATAAATTAATTAAAAAAAAGACTTACACAATGTTATGTCTCAATTATATTCAATAATACTGGGGGGAAAAGAGATTAAAACAAAAGAATATAGAAATTTTCACAAATAACAGTATCACGGATAGCATTATCTACTGCTGTATCACAAATTACCCCGCTACTTTGCAGGCTTAAAACAACAATAAATATTTACTATGTCACAGTTTCTCTGGCTCAGGAATTCAGGAGTCCCTTAGTGTGTTCGTGTCTCAGGATATCTCAGGAGGTTGCTGCCAAGCTGTCAGCCAGGATTGCAGTCATCTCCAGCCTTGACAGAGGCTACAGAATGTGCTTCCCAGGTGGCATACACACGCGGCTGCGAGCGGGCACCCGTGGATGGTGGGAAGTCTCAGTTTTTCATCATGTAGGCCTCTGCACAGGGATGCTTAAAAGTCCTCATGACTTTGTGGCTGGCTTCCTACAGAGCAAGTGGCCTAAGACAGACCAGGGCACAATTTGCCATGTCTTGGAATCATACACTATTTCTTCTGCAGTGTTCTTGGGTCACACTGGCCAGCTACAATTCAATGTTGAGTGGGGGGAACCACACAAGGACTTGAATCCCAGGAGATGAGAATCACTGGAGGCCATCTTTGGGTTTGACCTGTAGGGACATTTGCTGTGACTTCAGGACAAATAATTCCATGGAGCCAATTTCTCAGAAGATGCTAAAGGGAAACAAAGGACAAAGTAGCATCTAAATACAGAAAAGGGTTATTTCTCGCTCCCGTTGCAAGGCTAATGTCATTTGGGTGGAACGTTTTTGCTCTCTGTGGTTACTCAGGGACCTCATTTTCTACCGTCTGGTGACTCCGCCATCTCCTATGGCCTTGAAGTCCTCTGCTGAATTCTCTACACTCAGCTGGCCCACAGGAGAGAGAGAGAGACAGAGGCGCACAGAGAAGGAAAGCATTAAAGCAGTGTGAAAGGGTGTTTTTTAGAATCAGGACTGGAAATGGCAAACGTCACTTCTGACCTGATTCCTCTAAGCCAAAATCAGACCCGTGACCCCACCCAGCTTTAAGGGAGGCAACAAAACACAGTCCAGCCACGTGCCCTGGAAGGAGAGGAAATGGGGTTTGGTTGAACACATGACGTGTCTGTACAAGGAGGAAACTAGGAAACAGAAACTTTGTGGCCAGGGTCAGATAGGCAGTACCACGGCAGAAATGAAACTAAAAGGCAGTGTGCTGTGGTTTTTGTTTCCTTTCCTTGGCATTCAGGATATGCTGGTAACCAAAACATGACCGCTTTTCAGAATGGGCTCAGGCTGCTCAGTCGCTCGCCTGGCTTGCCTTCCTGGGGTGGCGTGGGGATAAGGCGGTCTTCTCTGGGAGGCATAAGTGGGGCTGCCACCTTATTAGATGTCTGTGTGAAGACTGTCTATGCATATTTTAAAACTGCTGTGGAGGAGTTAGCGACAGGGAGGGCGAGGGCCCTGGGCTTAGTTTTGGGGGAGGAGGTGGCCAGTTTAGGGTCTCAGGGGACAGGTGGGGGAGATGGCAGAGTTAGATGGGGCTGGGGGGGTGGGGGGTGCCAGGAGAAGGAAGGTTGAAGGGGAGACTAGATTTTGGGGGAACTGTGCTGGGAAGAGCTGCGTCGGAAGTGTCCACAGTAACCCGTGGGGGAGGAGAACACCCCAGGCCTGGCTGTCGCAGCTGCCTGCTGGAGAAGGGGGGCCTGACCTCTAGGAGGGCGCCGCTCCTGTACAGAGGGTTGTGAACCCGCCTGGGGATGAGGCCTGGTGTTGTGGAAACTGAACTTAGCTTCGCGGGGCTGACAGTTCTGGCCCAGGGCGGTGGCAGTGCACCCCTTTGGACTTTTCCTCTAGGTTCCATGCTTACCTCTTCTGTGACCTCACTCTGCCCTTCCTCCTCCCTCTTAACTCTCTCGAGGTTACCCCTTCACTTAAAACGTTGCTTCTGGTAATCTGGTAAGCCGGGAAAGTTGCTGGAGTCCCTGCCGGAGTCGGTATTGTCGGTAACCCCGAAGGAGGAGAGGCGTCCCCAGCGGAGACTCTGGGTGGGCGGGTTGGTCTTGCTTGCCGGTGGAGAGGGTGGGGATGGAAGGTGCACCCTTGGGTGGGCCCACAGCGATGGTACCAGCTGAAAGCTACAGAAATGCTTCATAGACCGTGGTCTGTTACTGCAGTGTTCATCATGGCAAGCCGGTGGCACCAGGAGAAATGGAGCCCCTGGCCAGTGTGAGTCGTAGCCGTGCAGGAGGGGAGACCCTGGAGGAGGAGAGAGCCCGCCTAAATTGATGTCTACAGATTGAATTTCCAGAGGCTTAGGAGGAGGAGTTCTCCAATGTCCTGTTTCCAGGCCTTGCTCAGGAAGCCCTGTATTCATTCAGGAGACCACCCTTTAAGGTTTTCAGATGAGCTTATGAGGGGGCAATCTTTAAAAGTCCAAAGCACATGCATCCGGGGCCTTCAGCAGATGCGTTGCTTTGAGTGTGTAATCCGGGAGCAGCGATCTCTGGGCACGTGAATGCCAGCAGGCGCCTTTCCTGTTCCGGGGTGGAGGTTTTCAGATGCTGCATCTTCTCAATTCAGCCTCCTGTTGTACTAGTTCTGTGCCACGCACCTTGCTCCCAGAGGACTCGTCAGCTGTAGAACATTTTAACGCGATGCCACAACACAGAGTGCTGCCTTGTAGACGGAGCTCGCAGATGCATCCCCGTGCCCCTCTCATCTACCCGCCCGCCTTCCTGCGCATTGGTCGGAGGAATTCTTAGTGTGATGATATAATCTGTGTGTTGGGAAAGTGTTCAAGATTGAATGCCTTAGGCAAATACTTAAATGAGCCGACTGGCAAATTGAGGGGGCCATTGTACTGTGCTGGAGGTGCGGGTGGGTCACGCCCCAATTGTGATAGAAATGGCAGGTCTAGTTTGGGCATTCCTACTAAGAAGGGAGCGGTCAGGATACCGGTAGTGATCTTTGATTCATCTTGCTCTTTGTGTTTTTTAACTTCAGTTTTACTTGATCAGATTTGAGAGTAATCTTAGTGTTCAAATGGGAGGACCCTGAGGTGAGGGGTGGTGGGGAGGGAAAAGCCTGCCGCAGGTGCTGGGAGGGGTGGGAGGGGTGGGCGTGAAGAAAGGGAGAAGGGGGGAGGGTTGTGGTTAGGTGTGGGTTGTAGAGGGTGGGAGTGGTAGGGAATGTGGGTTGAAGGGAATTCTCTGGAGAAAAGATCAGTAGACAGAGCTCTGGGGAATTATATAGAGCTCATGCGCAAAGAAATTACTAGTTAATAGTAAATTGTTAATGCTAGTTAAATTATCACTTGTAAGCACAGAAAACAGTTGCTTGGAAACTTTCTAAAATGCTTAAAACTCTGCTAAGTGCAGGGGAAAAAGCAAAACTGCTTTGCTGCAAGATGGGGAAGACTGAAAAGGTAACTGAAGACCTGGTTATTGGTGGCTTGAAAGATTGGTGTCAGAAACTTGCATCAGCAGGTTAGCATCCTTCACTGCTTTCAAGCTTCTTACGTGGTTCATCTGGAGATGTGTGGTATTTGGGAGAGGTCTTCGAAAAGACTTTAAATACCCATATTGTGGGCTTTTAAAGCAAGCTTGAGATTTTGGAGTGCACTTAAGATGGTGAGATGTACTCTTCCGGGTTTGCAACATTGTTTTTCACTGAGGTTTTGCAGTTGAAAACTTGAGCAAAGTGAAAATGCAATGAATTCTAAAGCAATTTTGTGTTACTTCCTGCCTTAAAAGCACATCTTTTCTTTGTGATGAGTATTAATTAGAAACAGCAAGAGTTTTTACTTTTCGTCGTCAGTGTAACAAGGAGAACCTAATGACTTTGTGATCACTGTGAAATTACTGTCATGTTTGGTAGCAGACAATCCATGTAGGCTTGCTAAGGTTACAGTCAGTAATCCACTGCATCTTTAGTTTGAATGTTTGTGTTTTTTAAGTGATAACCGTATTAGAGGGGAAACTATCAGCCAAACTCAGTTTGGGAAATAAGCAAAACTGGGGATGGGGAGGTGCTTTATTACTAGATTATGGTGTGTTTGTGAAAATTCAGGGAAAGATCCGAATCCTTTGTGATAAAGTAATACCAGTGGCTTTTTTATCTTGTCCCTCTTCCCATTGAATTTCACTTTGAAAATTTTAAATCCCCAATATTTATATACTTGGGATCTTTCTGGGTTCTCTTTTTAATGTTTAAAAATATGTTGACATGATAGTTCAGTTCTTAACCCGTGATTTGGGCATGATATAGTAACTGTCATTGGAATGTAAAGAATACTAGTCATGCATGTATGGGGAAATGGTAAGCTGTTGTGAAATTGAAACTGGGCCCAGCCTCTCCGCGGCATGTGGGATCTTCCCGGACCGGGGCACGAACCCGTGTCCCCTGCATTGGCAGGAGGACTCTCAACCATTGCGCCACCAGGAAAGCCCAGTGAGAAGTTTTATAACAATATTACCCAAGGCTGGGTTGCTGACAAGATGAGGGTGTGTGCAGGGTTTCAGGTGGTCGGGTCTCCTAATCTTGATGAGCTTCTCTGGTCCCTTTAATCTCGCCTCAGGTGGTTTCTTGCCTGTTCTCCCTTGATTAGCAACTGTTTGAAGCTCAGCATAGGTCGTGGAGGCTGGAGTCTTGCCTACAAGAAATCGGGGGCCAAAAAAAGAGGCTCCATGCCTGGAAGCCTCACAGGGCCCCACTCGGTTTCATTACCTGCCACAATCAAAAATCTAACTCCATTCTCAAAATCTAACTTCCAAATGGCCCTACTTACCTCTTTTAGATTTTTCAGTACCTTGTAGATTTTCTGCTTTATTTGCTTGGTTTGAATTCCATAGAATTTAGAACCAAAAAATGTGATTTTACAGACTGAAGGTGTCCAGCCTTCTACATGAAAAAAGACCCACACTGGTGCACATCAGCCTCGTGGAATTTCAACATATGTTTAAAAAGAGAATCCTAACAGCTTGGGGGTGAGGCAGGGGGTGTTACATGCAAAAGATAAGAAGATTATTGTCAGTCTTCTCAAGATCAGCCTTGAAATCTAGAAGAAGCTTGACCCATACTTTTAAAATTCTGAAGATAAAATGTTTCTCAGCTGACTTCTACAGTCGGCCAAGCTATCTAGAGGAAGTTGTGAATAAAGACATTTCCAACGTGCAATGTATCCAAAAAAATCATTTCCCATGCTTTCTCAGGAAGCCACTGGAGGATTCCCTACATCAGAATGAGGGACTAAACCATAAAAAGAGAGTGCTTGGAATTCAGAACACAAGTAATTCAACACAGAAGAGAAGAGAAAAAAAATTCCCAGGATGATAGTGAAGGGAGATCCCAGGGTAACAGAAAGTAATGAGTTTGGAGAAAGAGGATAAAGAGATCCAGAAGAATGTATCCAAGAAAAAAAAGTGAAATTCCAGTTTTCCTACATCCTTGCCAACACTGGATAATGAAAAAACACAGTCCTCTGTGTCTTTCCTTTACTCTCACCCTGCTTTGCTACTTCACTTTTGACACCAACTGTGTGGGTTTTCCACACATAAAGCAATTCTTTGATTCTCAATTCTGATACTGTCTTGTGTCAGATCCCGCTGGTTAAGGACTCAGTCCCGCGAGACTGCCCCCACCTCGGATGCCAGTTGAAAGTCCAGGTTGTTACCTATGTTTCTGACCAACTGGGTATAAATTGGAGGTTCCCTTGACCCACTCCTGGGGTCTGATTAATTTGCTAGAGCAACTCACAGTATTCAGGAAGTCAGTTGACTTACTAGATATCTGGCTTATTATGAAGGATATTAAAGGATACAGATGCTGGGACTTCCTGGTGGTCCAGTGGTTAAGAATCCTCGTTTCCACTGCAGGGGGCACAGGTTTCACCCCTGGTCCTGGAACTAAGATCTCGCATGCCCTATGGCGCGGCCCCCCCAATAAAAACGGACACAAATGAACAGCCAGTTGAAGAGATACATGTGGCAAGACCTGGAAGGGTCCTGAACAAAGAAGCTTCTGTGCCGGTGGAGTTTGGGGTGCACTACTCTCCAGGGATATGGTTACCCTCTGGCTCACCAATATGAAAGCTCTCAGAAACCCCACCTTTTGAGTTTTTATGAAGGCATCATTACATAGGCATGATTGGCCATCGGTGATTGAACTCCGTTTTCTCCATCTTCTCTCCCCCAAGGTCAGGGGCTGAACTGAAAGTTCCAGCCTTCTAATCGCATGTTGATATTCCTGGCAGCCAGACTTCACCTTTACGTTACCTAGGGGGATTCCAAAAGTCACCTCATAAACATAACAAAAGACACTTACTGTGCTCAACATTTAGGAAGTTCCAAGGGAGCTTTGTGCCGCGAACAGGGTGAAGACCAAATATATATTTCTTATTATAAATCACAATGTCACATGGGTATGATCAATCTCTTAAATCTTTGACAATCTGATGGATGAACAATGGTACTTTAAGTTCTAATTCTTTAATTTGTCGTATTTGGCATTTTGTGTGTGGGTATTCATTGACTCGGAATTATGTTTTCCTGTTGCGGAGGAAGAAATTTCCCTCTACCCTTCTAGTTCTTCTGGATGGTCTAAGAATTGATGTGACATGATATAGATAACAGGAGAAAATCAAACAAAAGTTTGATAACATGTATACATGGGAGAGACCCAGAAAAACTGAGTAAGTCACCCAAATGGCTGAAGCCCTGACCTTAAATACCATCTTCAGCTAAAGACAAAAGAAGAGGCTGTGGGTAGTGATTTGGGACCTCAAAGGGGAGGAACGCAATTCACAAGGAAATGGAAAAGTGACTGGGAAACAGATGTTTGCTGGGCTGTGCAGAGACAATGGGACCCAGAGTGGACTCTGATCTCCAGGCCCTGCGGAGTTTCCCCACCACACTCAGCCCATAATCTTTGCAGAGCTCTCTGGTGACAGCTCTGTTCTGGGAACTGGCCCTTTATCTAAATTCTTTAGGCAGCTAAGGAGGAAGGTCAAATTTTCTCCTTGAGTCTTTTGGGCCTTGATTGTTTTCAGCTTGAAATAACCCACATGCCAAAGAGATGTTTTAGGGTGGCAAATTTTGCTCCCCTTCAGTCCTTTGCCCTTTTTTTCTATTGGTTTGTCTTCTCTCCTCTATTAATTTGTGAGAGAGATTTGTACATGAGAGGAAACGTCCATTTCTCTCATATGTATTTTTCCCAGTCTTTTGACTTTATTGAAACAGAGCTGGACTCTGTGGGGCCCTCCTAGGTACAAAAGCCCCTCTGTGTCCCATGGTTTCTTGTTTGTTAGAAAAAAGCTTTAGACTCCTAGGCCTCCCCTGACTTCCAAAGTGCAGAATCTAAGTTTCTAATTAGGGAGGTGAGGGAATGCAGAAACTCAGGAAAAGCAGTCCAGAAGCAATAGTGCAGCAATAAAAGAGTCTGAGTTCCTCTCAAGGGATATATATAACAATCTGCTGCATATCTTTGAATTGCTCTGCAGAAAATAAGACCCCAGCCCAGGTGGAGGATGGTGACTACATGCCAACCACAAACATGTAGACCCCAGACTGGTTGGAACCAGAAGGTCGATGATTAAGGTTTCTGAAACACCACCCTGTTACCTCACCAGCAACCAATCAGAAAAAAGTCATGCCCTCTGCAACCCTCACCCCAAATGTCACCTTTAAAAACCATTCCCTGAAAGCCATCTGGGAGTTCAGTTCTTTTGAGGATGAGCTACCTGTTCTCCTTCCTAGGTGCCCTGAAGTAAATGCGGTACTTTCCCTCACCACGTCCCCGTGTCAGTAAATTGGCTTTGCAGGGAGGCCGGCAGATCCAAGTTCGATGCGGTAATGTTATGACTTTTTTTCTTAATTTAAAATTTTATATAGACAAATACATATTTTGTAGTTTCTATGGCATGCTGATAAGGATAATTTGTATATCGGGACTGGGATGTTAGGAATTATGATGTGAATTATAATAAGGAATATGTATTCGGGCTTTGTCCTGTTTTCTACGACTGAGCTTCTAAAACCCTTGGAATTTCCTAAGTGATGAGAGAGAGAACGGTGTTTTGCTATGTTCAGGAGGCAACTTTTGGAATGCCCTTATGTTGCCTAAGGATAGGGCTGATTGCCAAGGGAGATAACCCTGCATTTGTAGGGTTGGAACTTTCTCTTCCACCCTTGCACCTTCTAGGAGGGGAGAGGGGACCAATGGCAAAAGATTTAGTCAATCACGCCTGTGTAATGAAGTCCTGTAATAAAAATCCAAGACAGTGTTTGGAAAGCTTCCAGGTTGGTGGAGATGTGGGGAGAGGGTGGCGCTGGGAGAAGGCATGGGCACCCCATACGCTTTCTCCAGACCTTGCGTTGTGCATTTCCTTTATCTGTTTTTTCCTGGTTCATATAATAAAACGGCAATCGAGTAAGTAAAACGTTTCTCTGAGTTCTGTGAGCTGCTCTTGCAAATTAATCGAACCTGAGAAGCGGGTTGTGGAACCTTTTTTTTTGGCTGTACCGTGCAGCTTGTGAGATCTTAGTTCCCCGACCAGGGAGCGAACCCGTGCCCCGCCACGCCCTCGCCCCCCCCCCCCCGCAATGGAAGCGAGGAGCCCTAACCACTGGATCGCCAAGGAATTCCCAGAAACTTCTGATTGATAATAGCCAGTCAGTGAGAAGTATCAGTGATAACCTGGACTTGAGATTAGCATCCTAGGTTAGAGGGGATCTCCGGAACCTCTAATTTGTAGTCAGTCAAAAGCGCAGGTCATTTGGCTTGCAATTGGTGTCTGAAGGACAGGGTTGGGAAGTAGTCTTGGAGAACTGAGCTCTTAACCTGTGGAATCTGATGCTGTCTCCAGGTAGATAGTGTCATAATTGAATTGAATTGTAGGACAACCAGCTGGTGTACCAAGCATTGTTTGGTGGTGTGTATGTGTGTGTGTGTGTGTGTGTGTGTGGCGGGGGAGAACCTCCCCTAGCAGTGGAAATGGGTCTAGGACCTAACTTAGGGACCCAAGAAATAGAGGATGGTCCACATCACAAAACTTCAGTTTTCAGCCCACACTTAAACAGGAAATGCCCCACTGTCCAAGAAACCTAATACACACCAGCCACCACCCTCCCACTCAGCTTTAGTTTACCTTACCCGAGAAAATAGGACCTCCAGCCTTACAAGGAAACCCTTGACCTCCCAGCCAATCACACATCCCCTGTCTCCAAGCTGCTGCTTCTAACACTCACTCTTGCCTAGACCTCCCTAGGAAAAAAAAAAAAAAGAGGGCTCCAGGGCTTCCCTGGTGGCGCAGTGGTTGAGAGTCCGCCTGCCGATGCAGGGGACACGGGTTCGTGCCCCGGTCTGGGAAGATCCCACGTGCCGCGGAGCGGCTGGGCCCGTGAGCCATGGCCGCTGAGCCTGCGCGTCTGGAGCCTGTGCTCCGCAACGGGAGAGGCCACATCAGTGAGAGGCCCGCGTACCGCAAAAAAAAAAAAAAAAAAAAAAAAGGGCTCCACTGCTTCGAAGGCACTGTATTCCCCCAGCTCATGGTTTGTTTTCCTTTGAGTAAAGGACATCAAACTGGTTACTAAATTGTTTTATTTTTGTTATTTGACAATGATTAGACTTTTCCTTCTACCAGAGTATAAATACATTCACTCACCTCTACCCCCTTACACCCAAGGTGGTGAGAGTGAGTTGACAAGGGGAATCGAGTAGACTCGCTATCCTTAGTTATAAGGGCCCCTTTGGGATGCTGGAGATATATTTACAGTCCTTCATCTGCCCTATTGGAATTCCCTGGTGGTCCAGTGGTTAGGACTCTGTGTTCTCACTGCCCTAGCCTGGGCTCAATCCCTGGTTGGGGAACTGAGCTCCCACAAGGCACATGGCGTGGCCAAAAAAAAAGAAATCTGCCCTATTGTGTGGAATTTTCCCGTTGAACTGAGCTGCTAAGGTGCTGGCGTGGAGGATGCTGATAGCCAGTTTTAGGATTTGGGCAGATGGGAGCAATAAAAAGAGGCAGAGGGGCAAAAATGAGTCAATCTCTGAGCTGAATAAGAAAGAAAATGAAGAAAGAAGAGGGCTGGTGGGTTGGGAAAAGTCAGAAAGGTCACTGAAGTGGAAATCTTGATAAGATTAAATAGGTATAGTGGATGTATTTAAACAATCAAGCTTGAAGAATAATACATATGGTCAGAAACAGGATGGATTAACTATTTTTAAAGTGAAGTTAGAATAGAAAAGTAGAAAGGAGATCAAGGAGGTATGAGCCATCCTTTTTCTTTTCTTTTTTCTCGTTTTTTTAGTAATTTTTATTGGAGTATAGTTGATTTACGATGGTGTGTTTCTGCTGTACAGCAAAATGAATCAGTTATACATATACATACGTCCATTCTTTTAGGTTCTTTTCCCATATAGATCATTACAGAGTATTGAGTAGAGTTCCCTGTGCTGTACAGTAGGTCCTTATTAGTTATCTGTTTTATATATAGCAGTATGTATATATCAATCCCTATCTCCCAATTGCTGCCCATCCTGCCCCCATTATTCTTTTTCTTTTTCAGAGTTTTCTTGGTTTTCTCACGTTTCTTTTACTAGATAAACTTTATGATTTTTTTTTTTTTTTTTTTTTTTTTTTTTTTTTTTTTTGCGGTATGCGGGCCTCTCGCTGTTGTGGCCTCTCCCATTGCGGAGCACAGGCTCCGGACGCGCAGGCTCAGCGGCCATGGCTCACGGGCCCAGCTGCTCCGCAGCATGTGGGGTCTTCCCGGACCGGGGCACGAACCCGCGTCCCCTGCATCTGCAGGCGGACTCTCACCCACTGCGCCACCAGGGAAGCCCCTAGATAAACTTTAGAATAATTTTGTGGGAGTTCCTAAAGAGCCAGCAGTGTTTTCAAAATGTCACTAGTGAAACAATAAATGCCAGATAAAAAAGGTAACCCTCCCTCTAGTCTCCAATTATGTGTTACTCTTGTGCAACCATTTCTTCCCAGCCAAGTTTCTTGAAATAGTAGTGCAGACTCATTATTCTATTTCTTTTTTTTTGTGGTACGTGGGCCTCTCACTGTTGTGGCCTCTCCCGTTGCGGAGTACAGGCTCCGGAATCGCAGGCTCAGCGGCCATAGCTCACGGGCCCAGCCGCTCCGCGGCATGTGGGATCTTCCCGGACCGGGACTTGAACCCGCGTCCCCTGCATTGGCAGGCAGACTCTCAATCACTGCGCCACCAGGGAAGTCCATCATTATTCTATTTCTTTATCTTCTGCTCCAATTGCTTTGTAAGCCTTTGCTAAGGACACCAATGGGCTGTCTTCAATTTTGACTTCTTTTGTCTATTTGTCTTCTTGTGTTTGATCACATTCTTCTCAGAACTCTTTGATACCCAAGACCTGTTGTCTCCTGGTTTCCTTCTCAGTTTTCTTCTTAGGCGTTTCTTTGTCCACCACTGAAATATTGGTGTTTTATAAGATTATCACCTCTCATTCATTCATTCATTCATTCGATAGATTAAAACCAATCTGGTAACAGCAGTAAATAAAAGAGACCCTATCTTTCATTGAGCTCAAATACTAGTTTTCTCATATCGTATAAATATTACTGAGTCCAGGCTCGCTCTGCTCGCCCCACGACAGGCCAATGAATAGAAGGTGTTTATTCGGAAAGCTGGCAGACTGGTGTCTCTGAAAAACCATCTTATGGGGTTTGGATGTCCGTTTCTTTTACAGCACAGAGAGGGGGAGGAGATGAGGAAGTAAAGTAAAAAGGCCATAATTTTTGCAGATATCTCCTGGAATGGCCAGCCTCCGGGAGGGGATGTGTTAATTTCTGCTTCCTTGCAGCCATCCACAGGTGGAACGGGTCTGGATGTTTCCCTGAACAAAAGCACTTTGGTTTAACATTCAGGCAGAGGGGCAGTGTTCCCCTAGGCAAGCCATTGTGTAGAGACAGTGAACAAAAGCAGTGGAGAGCAAAGGTTAAAGTGAAAGAAACAGATCCAACGTGTAGTCCGATTTGGCCCTTCCCTGTTACCTAAACACTTCCCAGGACATCTCATTCATTTCCGTGGCTTCAACTACACCTGTAATCAGGCGTGATATAATATGTTAACAATGGAATCATCCTAGCACCAACTAAGTCAGAAGAGGGCGTCAACCAATCAGACAGCCGGTCTGGCTGTACTCTGTTGTACTGGCTGAATATCAGCGCAACCTATAATATATAAACATGATAATATGATGTCTGGTAGGAAGAGGACAGTCTAGAGCCTAGAACCTCCAAACTGCTCAAATTCTAGCTCTGTTACTTCTGCTGCGTGACATGGGGCAAATTACTTCACCTGTTTGTGCTTCAGTTCTCTCCTCTATAAAATGGCATAATAGGGCTTCCCTGGTGGTGCAGTGGTTGAGAGTCCGCCTGCCGATGCAGGGGACACGGGTTCGTGCCCCGGTCCAGGAAGATCTCACATGCCGCGGAGAGGTTGGGCCCGTGAGCCATGGCCACTGAGCCTGCGCGTCCGGAGCCTGTGCTCCGCAACGGGAGAGGCCACAACAGGGAGAGGCCCGCTTACTGAAAAAAAAAAAAAAAGGTATAATAAAGTACCTACACCATACGGTTGTTACAAGAGTCATACAATATAATACATGTAAAGCATTTAGAACAGCCTGGAATTTTTTTTTTAAGTGATTTAATATTTTATTTATGGCTGAGTTGGGTCTTCGTTGCTGCGCATGGGCTTTCCCTAGTTACAGTGAGCGGGGGCTACTCTTCGTTGAGGTGCATGAGCTTCTCACTGCGGTGGCTTCTCTTTGTTGCAGAGCATGGGCTCTAGGCACGCGGGCTTCAGTAGTTGTGGCTCATGGGCTCTAGAGCGCAGCCTCAGTAGTTGTGGTGCATGCACTTAGTTGCTCCGCAGCATGTGGGATCTTCCCGGACCAGGGCTCGAACCTGTGTCCCCTGCATTGGCAGGCGGATTCTTAACGACTGCACCACCAGGGAAGTTCCTAGAACAGCCTGGAATATTGATAAACACTCAATAAATGATAATTATTATTATTAATTATTTTACAACTATGTTTCTAATCCTGACTTTTCCCCCCTTGAGCTCCAAAGTTATAGATTAAGTGGTTTTTCTTCCAAATATACCATAGGTGCTTGGGAAACCTACAAGGTTCAGTATAGTTAGTCAAGGCAGCCTTGTAGACAAATAGGGCAATCAAATTTTATAAGTACTAGGTAGAATGGGGAGAAATAACATATATATACATTTATATATATATATGCATAAATACATACCTATATATACAGTTGTAAGTGGTTTATACATGTGAACTCATTTAATCTTAACGACTGCCCCCACTAAGTAACTACTATCATTTTTTTTTTTTTAACATCTTTATTGGAGCATAATTGCTTTACAATGGTATGTTAGTTTCAGCTTCACAACAAAATGAATCAGTTATATATATACATATGTTCCCATATCTCTTCCCGCTTGCGTCACCCTCCCTCCCACCCTCCCTATCCCACCCCTCCAGGCGGTCACACAGCACCGAGCTCATCTCTCTGTGCTATGCGGCTGCTTCCCACTAGCTATCTACCTTACGTTTGGTAGTGTATACATGTCCATGCCTCTTTATTGCTTTGTCACCGTTTACCCTTCCCCCTCCCCACAGCCTCAAGTCCATTCTCTAGTAAGTCTGTGTCTTTATTCCTGTTTCACCCCTAGGTTTTTCATGACATTTTTTTTCCCTTAAATTCCACATATATGTGTTAGCATACGGTATTTGTCTCTCTCTTTCTGACTTACTTCACTCTGTATGACAGACTCTAAGTCTATCCACCTCATTACAAATAGCTCAAGTAACTACTATCATTATCCCCACTTTATAAATGGGAAAACTGAGGCACATAGGTTCAAATGACTTGAGAAAAGTCACATAGCTACTAAGTCTAAACCCACTCTTCCTCCAGAGTTTAAGCTCCTTGTCACGCCACTATACTGCTCACCAAAGGGGAAGCCGTCTTGTGACAAAAAGAGCATTTCTTATAATTTTCTTTACGGATCAGATCTATTTCCCTTCAGATTTTACAACTTAAAAACATCCCTTGGAGGAAACATGCGGTGGGTTCTTGTTCTGCTAGTTTGTACATGTCTTTTTCATTATACTTGGAATCAGCACCCTAGTGCAGACTTGTTTTCTGAGCTAATATTTTTATTTTTTTATTTTTAAAATTATTTATTTATTTATTTTGGCTGCAGGGGTCTTAGTTGTGGCACTCGGAATCCTCATTGCGGCATGTGGACTCTCAGTTGCAGCATGCAGTCTTCTTAGTTGTAGCATGCATGCAGGATCTAGTTCCCTGACCAGGGATCAAATCCGGGCCCCCTGCATTGGGAGCACGGAGTCTTACCCCCTGGACCACCAGGGAAGTCCCCTGAGCTAATATTTTTAAACATCTGATCCTTCTTCATGAAAGATCTATTTCTTGCTTTAAAGTATAAAATGAGTTTTCTGAGTCTGAAGAGTTTCCATGGGCTTGGACAGCCCTGCTTCATTGCCTCATTACTAAAACTAACAAATTCCATAGGAGCCAGAGACAAAAGAACAAACAAACCCAAATCACTTCCTGTACACCTACCTCCTTGTCCCAGCACTCAAAGTGAGTGGACGCAGATACGTGTATCTGTACAGACCTGGATGATGAGTTTTGCACACCAAAAAGTATCAGATTTTTACACAATATAATAAGAATGCTATCTATGTTTCTAGTGTTCTTGACAGTTTCACTGAGACCCTATACTTGCTGAGAACAGGTATCCTCTGAAACTGGCCAAGACAGTATTTCTCAAACTGAGGTTCTTTACTTTTTTTTTTGGCTGCCCCCTGCGGTGTGTGGGATCTCAGTTCCCCAACCAGGGATTGAACCTGACTGAGCCTCTTGCAGTGGAAGCCCAAGGGTTGTAACCACCGAACCACCAGAGAATTCCCTAAGAGGTTCTTAAAGGATCAGAGATAAAGTACAGACTTTCATATAAGAATAGGCTAGACTATCTGGAATAACTATTTTATAACTGATAATTGTCAATGTCAAGAGCAGCGTGGGGACTTCCCTGGTGGCGCAGTGGTTAAGAATCCACCTGCCAATGCAGGGGACACTGGTTCAAGGCCTGGTCCGGGAAGGTCCCACATGCTGCAGAGCAACTAAGCTCGTGCACCACAACTACTGATCCTGAGCTCTAGAGCCCGCAAGCCACAACTACTGAGTCCGTGTGCCACAACTACTGAAGCCCGCATGCCACAACTACTGAAGCCTGTGTGCCTAGAGCCTGTGCTCCACAACAGGAGAAGCCACCACAATGAGAAGCTGGCGCACCACAACGAAGAGTAGCCCCTGCTCGCCACAACTAGAGAAAGCCCACGTGCAACAATGAAGACCTAATGCAGCCATAAATAAATAAATTAATTAATTAATTAAAAAAAAAGAGCACCAGGTATGCCAAAGAAAGATTCGCAGTAACTTGAATAAATTAAAATTCGCAGTAACTTGACAGCTAACCCACAGACATAGAAAACAAACATATGGTTACCAAAGTGCAAAGGGTGGGGAGGGATAAATTAGGAGTTTGGGATTAACATACACACAGTACTATAAAAAATAGATAACAACAACAAAAAAATTAGGGGACAGCTGATTCAGCCTGGGACACAAGATGGAATTCTGAACCCGTTTCATTCCTATGTAAGTTATTGGCCATTTTTATTTTGTAGTAAATACTTATGAAATCTCATCTTTGCGTGAACCGCTCACTGATTTTGATATACTTTATCCCTCTTAGCTTAATTTTGGATTCAGATCTCATCTATGGTAAAGGGTACATGAAGCCCCCATGGGATATAAAATTAGAAGGAAAAAGAAACCAGATTTCATGGACCATGACAGCTTTAAAACCCTAGGGGCAGAATTTATTTGATTAACACTCAGAGGTGGTTATTTGTACTGTGTAGGTTTCATGGTCCAAAGATTAGAACAGCTTGTTATGCATTAAGCTAGCTAGGCTTTGTGCCTATTTCCCTGGTGGCCTGACTTAAGACAAGTTCTTTCCAGTTCTTTCTTTTTTTTAAATTTATTTTTTTATTTTTTAACATCTTTATTGGAGTATAATTGCTTTACAATGGTGTGTTAGTTTCTGCTTTATAAAAAAGTGAATCAGTTATACATATACATATATTCCCATATCTCTTCCCTCTTGTGTCTCCCTCCCTCCCACCCTCCCTATCCCACCCCTCTAGGTGGTCACAAAGCACCGAGTTGATCTCCCTATGCTATGCGGCTGCTTCCCACTAGCTATCTATTTTACATTTGGTAGTGTATATATGTCCATGCCACTCTCTCACTTTGTCACAGCTTACCCTTCCCCCTCCCCATATCCTCAAGTCCATTCTCTAGTAGGTCAGTGTCTTTATTCCCATCTTGCCCCTAGGTTCTTCATGACCATTTTTTTTTCTTAGATTCCATGTATATGTGTTAGCATACGTTATTTGTCTTTCTCTTTCTGACTTACTTCACTCTGTATGACAGACTCTAGGTCCATCCACCTCACCACAAATAACTCAGTTTCATTTCTTTTTATGGCTGAATAATATTCCATTGTATATATGTGCCACATCTTCTTTATCCATTCATCTGATGATGGACACTTAGGTTGCTTCCATGTCCTGGCTATTGTAAATAGAGCCGCAATGAGCATTGTGGTACATGACTCTGTTTGAATTATGGTTTTCTCAGGGTATATGGCCAGTAGTGGGATTGCTGGGTCCTATGGTAGTTCTATTTTTAGTTTTTTTTTTTTTTTTTCGGTACGTGGGCCTCTCACTGTTGTGGCCTCTCCCGTTGCGGAGCGCAGGCTCAGCGGCCACGGCTCACGGGCCCAGCCGCTCCGCGGCATGTGGGATCTTCCCGGTCCGGGGCACGAACCCGTGTCCCCCGCATCGGCAGGCGGACTCTCAACCACTGCGCCACCAGGGAAGCCCTATTTTTAGTTTTTTAAGGAACCTCCATACTGTTCTCCATAGTGACTGTATCAATTTACATTCCCACCAACAGTGCAGAAGGGTTCCCTTTTCTCTACACACTCTCCAGCATTTATTGTTTGTAGATTTTTTGATGATGGCCATTCTGACCGGTGTGAGATGATATCTCACTGTAGTTTTGATTTGCATTTCTCTAATGATTAATGATGTTGAGCATTCTTTCATGTGTTTGTTGGCAATCTGTATGTCTTCTTTGGAGAAGTGTCTATTTAGGTCTTCTGCCCATTTTTGGATTGGGTTGTTTGTTTTTCTGATATTGAGCTGCTTGTAAATTTTGGAGATTAATCCTTTGTCAGTTGCTTCATTTGCAAATATTTTCTCCCATTTTGAGGGTTGCCTTTTTGTCTTGTTTATGGTTTCCTTTGCTGTGCAAAAGCTTTTAAGTTTCGTTAGGTCCCATTTGTTTATTTTTATTTCCATTTCTCTAGGAGGTGGGTCAAAAAGGATCTTGCTGTGATGTATGTCATAGAGTGTTCTGCCTATGTTTTCCTCTAACAGTTTGATAGTGTCTGGCCTTACATTTAGGTCTTTAATCCATTTTGAGTTTATTTTTGTGTATGGTGTTAGGGAGTGTTCTAATTTCATTCTTTTACATGTAGCTGTCCAGTTTCCCAGCACCACTTATTGAAGAGGATGTCTTTTCTCCACTGTATATTCTTGCCTCCTTTATCAAAGATAAGGTGACCATATGTGCCTGGATTTATCTCTGGGCTTTCTATCCTGTTCCATTGATCTATATTTCTGTTTTTGTGCCAGTACCATACTCTGTTGATTACTGTAGCTTTGTAATATAGTCTGAAGTCAGAAAGCCTGATTCTTCCAGGTCCGTTTTTCTTTCTCAACATTGCTTTGGCTATTCGGGGTCTTCTGTGTTTTCATACAAATTGTGAAATTTTTTGTTCTAGTTCTGTGAAAAATGCCAGTGGTAGTTTGATAGGGATTGCATTGAATCTGTAGATTGCTTTGGGTAGTAGAGTCATTTTCACAATGTTGATTCTTCCAACCCAAGAACATGGTATATCTCTCCATCTATTTGTATCATCTTTAATTTCTTTCATCAGTGTCTTATAATTTTCTGCATACAGGTCTTTTGTCTCCTTAGGTAGGTTTATTCCTAGATATTTTATTCTTTTTGTTGCAATGGTAAATGGGAGTGTTTTCTTAATTTCACTTTCAGATTTTTCATCATTGGTGTATAGGAATGCTAGAGATTTCTGTGCATGCATTTTGTATCCTGCTACTTCACTGAATTCATTAACTCTAGTAGTTTTCTGGTAGCCAGTTCTTTCTTAGCTGGCTCTCTCCCTACAGCTAATTCTTCCAGATCCTGCTAATATACCTTTTCTGGCTCTCAGCCAAGAGATGGGACAGCTCCCATGCTGTTACTAGCCCCAGGACACTTCACTATCTCTTTTTGGCTCCCTTAAACTCTATTCTCACTTGTAGTGAAAGTGTGCACTCAGTTCCTGCCAGGATTCTGACTGTTTTTATGAAATCAACAGGAAATACACTCTGCTCTTCCCAGATTTTGTAGGCGTTGGCAATATTCATGGTTGTGTTTGTGGACCAGCATTTATTAGTGAGCTGTGGTTTACAGAGCCAGTAATAAAGCAGAGACCACCTCTCAACTTGGACACCTGTATGGAAAGGAAACTGGGGACAACTTTTTTTTTTTTTTTTTGGTGGTACGCGGGCCTCTCACTGCTGCGGCCTCTCCCGTTGCAGAGCACAGGCTCCGGACGCGCAGGCTCAGAGGCACGGCTCACGGGCCCAGCCACTCTGCGGCATGTGGGATCTTCCCGGACCGGGGCACGAACCCGCGTCCCCTGCATCGGCAGGCAGACTCTCAACCACTGCGCCACCAGGGAAGCCCGGGGACAAGTTTTTGTACCTAGTTCTGGAGTGCAAGTACCCAGGACCTGTCTTTAGGTCTCATGCCCTTCCCATAGCACCAAGTATTGGAGATGGCAAAGGGTTCAGAAGTACTTCCTCCAAGCATCTGCTCTTTTGTGTATTTTTTTTCTTCATTTTTATTGGTGCTGGATGCTGGTTTCTGAGCTAGAAGATCCAGGAAGGGTGTATCTGAATAGAGAAGAGTTGTTGAAGATGAGAATCTAAAGGTGTTATTAACTCTATCACCTTCAGTAGCTTAAAAGAAAAAGAAAAAAGAAAGAAAAGGGGCATACTTACAGTTTGGACTGGAGATGTGAGAGAGACACACGAAGAAGCAAACCAATCAATATCTCTAGCTTGTATTTTCTCTTGGTAACTGATGCTTTCACTTTATGCAAAAACTTATGAAGGATCTTAGAAACTGGTTGGTCGTCTGCAGCTCTTCCTGGCCTTGTTATAGTGCATAGTAGTATGAGCAAGTTGCTAGGATAAAACCATAGTTGCTGTACTACAATATACTCTTGGTAGAGGAGGGAATTATTCTATGGGATTTCTGTGAAGGCAACGTTGGTGGGTCGATCACATTCTCTGACAGACAAATGGCAGAGATATTCTCCCAGGTTCTGACTGGTCATCAGTGAGAGGACTCAAACAGTGCTTTCTAGACTGATGATATCAAAAGAGCTGAATTGAATGAGAGATTATATAGCCAGGTAAGCAGTGGAGGTAAGATAATCCAGAGTCCTTTTTTGGGCCGTGCGGTGTGGCCTGCAGGATCTTAGTTCCCCAACAAAGGATCGAACCTGTGCCCCCTGCAGGTGAAGCACGTAGTCCTAACCACTGGACCTCCAGGGAGTTCCCAGAGTCTTAAAATAATAAGGAAAATTACTCCATATCTTCCTGAATCCCCAAATCCCTGAATATGGAAATGTTTGTACAATTTCCCAGCTGTATCCCAAATCAAATTTCCATGGAGGGTCATATGTTTCCTACAAATGTCCTTATACCACAAGGTAATAAATTCTTAACCTTCAGTAAAGTTTTATATATTACCTCAAGGCAATGTTTTCCCACAAAGAAACAAGTTACCCTCTATATGATGCATAAAAAATAATAAAGCCATGTTGAAATACAGATTCTTGGTTGTCAGCTTCCTTTATACCAGCCTTGAAAATCATGCACAAACAAAAAGTATTACAGGGCTTCCCTAGTGGCAGAGTGGTTAAAAATCTGCCTGTCATTGACATATATACACTAATATGTATAAAATAGATAACTAATAGGAACCTGCTGTATAAAAAAATAAATAAAATAAAATTCAAAAAAGAATCCTCCTGCCAATGCAGGGGACACAGGTTCGAGCCCTGGTCTGGGAAGATCCCACATGCCGCGGAACAACTAAGCCCGTGCTCCACAACTACTAAGCCTGTGCTCTAGAGCCCACGAGCCACAACTACTGAGCCTGAGTGCCACAACTACTGAAGCCCACGTGCCTAGAGCCCATGCTCCGCAACAAGAGAAGCCACCGCAATGAGAAGCCCGCGTACCACAACGGAAGAGTAGCCCCCGCTCGCCGCAACTAGAGAAAGCCCACGCACAGCAACGAAGACCCAACACAGCCAAAAATAAATTAAAAAAAAAAAAAAGGTATTGCATATCATAGCAATTCAGTCTTCTAGGGAAATACTAAAACTATTTAGGGGTGGAAAAATGTTTCCTTCCCTTCTGGATTCTTTGGCTGGTGTAATAAATTACACCTGCCACAAGACAGAGTAACAGGAGAAAAACAATTTTAATTTTGTGTGTACTGGAGCCCCATAGAAATCTGAGACTCAAAGAAGTAACCAAAGCAGGAAGCTTCAATACTGTTTAGGCAAAGAAACAATAAATTTGTGAGGAATTGACAAGATCAGGGGTTTTGGGCTTGGTTTAGTAAATAGGTGAAGAAGTAACAAGGTTTGTTTACATAGCCTTCTTGGCCCTAAATTCCTTGTCTCTGGTGATAAGGATGCTTTATATCCTCCTGGCACAGGGAGGGTACCTTTTACTTGGAGACAAAGGAGGGTCAGAGTGTCCTTGTACCAGTTTCACCATTTTATCTTTCAGAAAACTAGAAACACTATCAAGGGTTGAAGGGAATACCCAGTGTATTATGTATGACTTGGGTGAAGGGTAAAGGCATTCTTACATTCACCAACTAGACCCATTCATGGCCTTGGGGGAAGAGGTGTGTATAAGATAAAATCACGAGGGATGTGTCAAGGAGATGGCTGAGTGCTATCTTAAGACCTATAGACCTGAGGAGGTACTTCCTTGGGTAGGGTGAGATGTTTAACATTCTTTTTCTTCTGTTTTACATTCCTTTATGAGATGATCAGTCAAGTGCAGCCACGAGAATACAGACTAAAGTTTATTATACTTGCAGATCTTAGAGATAGGAGGCACAGTATGCCACCCAGGGCTACAGAGAAGAACAGAGCGGTCAGGAGACACAAGACAGGAGGGAGCAGGTTTAGGCCAGAGATGTTATTGGCCTTTCTGGGAGGAAAGGCAAGGCAGTGCAGGGTAAGCAAGTTAGGACTGGCTAGTTTGAGTAATTTCACTGGGTTCTACCCTATAGGGATGGTCCCTAGTTGCCTGGTACCCGGCCCTGGGATGATTAAGGGAGAGGAATATTGCCTCTTGGGGTATATGAGCCAAACAGAGGAGTCATGGCTCTGGATTGGTTAGCTTGCCTATCTTTGCTATGTCTAAGAATTGGCTCACCCCAGAAAGGACAGCCTCTCCCCAGCCAGAAAGGTATTTTTAAGGTGTCATAGTATACAGAAAAAAAATTTTTTTTTAATGTATACAATACAGGGGACCCTACTACATATGAATTGCCTATATTTATGTGTGACATTAAATTTATACATGAGTTGGGGAACAATTGGCTAATTGGCATGGTATATTTTTTTTTTTTTCATGGTATGTTTTTTTGCCATTCAAATGTTTACTTTGTTTTTGCAGGAATTTGGCAATGGGGAGCTGGGTATTTTAGAGGTATTTCTTTGCTTTTAGGTCTCAAATAGTTTTTAGATCCTTGAAAAGTTTATAAACTGTAGGGTAGCTTAGACTCCAGTTATAACCTAGTTTATCAAACTAGGACAAACCTAGGTTGTCCTTAATCTATCTTCACATGTACCAGGAGTGATGGGTTATGGTAATCCTCAATTTTGATGGATATCATACCACCCCTCCACTCAGTAAGACCAGACAAATTTGTCCTTGACTAATGGACTGTGTGATCCCCTGGCCTGCTATGATACTTGGCATATGTCAACAGACCTAATCGTCCACAGAACAGATAGAGGTACCCTGCACTCCACAGACCAGCAGATATTTACTATTTGTGGCCTCCCAGGCAAGAGGAGGTATGGCCTGGTTGCAAGCAATCTCATTAGAATTAAAGATCTGTTGAGGAGCTTGACCTGTAGCCCAGTTTAAGATGCTCAGCCAATCAAAACAAGATGTAGGCTCTCCTGGTGGCGCAGTGGTTAAGAATCCACCTGCCAATGCAGGCGACACGGGTTTGAGCCCTGGTCTGGGAAGATCCCACATGCCGCGGAGCAACTAAGCCCATGTGCCACAACTGCTGAGCCTGCCCTCTAGAGCCTGTGAGCCACAACTACTGAGCCCGTGCACCACAACTACTGAAGCCCGCGTACCTAGAGCCTGTGCTCCCAACAAGAGAAGCCACCGCAACGAGAAGCCCACGCACCGCAATGAAGAGTAGCCCCCGTTCACCGCAACTAGAGAAAGGCCGCGCACAGCAACGAAGACCCAACGCAGCCAAAAAATAAACAAATAAATAAAATTAAAAAACAATATGTATATAAAAGGCCTATTATGTTTCAGACAACCTTCTAAGACAATAATGGGCAAAACAAGACAATACAAATCATACAATTCTCTCTCATACACAACCTTCATAAATGAACAATTTCTTTTTTTTTAAATTTTTATTGTAGTATAGTTGACTTACAATGTTGTGTTAGTTTCAGGTGTACAGCAAAGTGATTCATTTATACATATAAATATATTCATTCTTTTCAGAGTCTTTACCCATCTAGGTTATTACAGAGTATTGAGTAGAGTTCCCTGTGCTGTACAGCAGGAGTCCCCAACCCCCTGGCTGTGGCCTGTTAGGAACCAGGTTGCACAGCAGGAGGTGAGTGGCAGGTGAGCCAGCAAAGCTTCATTTACCACTCCCCACTGCTCCCCATTACTGCCTGAACCATTCCCCACCCCCCGCCCCCATCCTTGGAAAAATTGTGTTCCACAAAACCAGTCCCTGGTGCAAAAAAAGGTTGGGGACCGCTGCTATACAGTATGTCCTTGTTGGTTACTTATTTTATATATAGTTGTGTGTGTATGTTAATCCCAAACTTCTAATCCCTCCCCTCCATGTTTCCCCTTTGGTAAGCATAGGCTTTATTTATTTATTTTTTTTCGAAATCTATGTGTCTGTTTTTGTTTTGTAAATAAGTTCATTTGTATTATTTTTTAAAACTGGATTCCACACGAGCGATATCATATATTTGTCTTTCTCTGTCTGACTTACTTAGTATGATAATCTCTAGGTCCATCCATGTTGCTGCAAATGGCATTATTTCATTCTTTTATATATATATATCACATCTTCTTTATCCATTCTACTGTTGATGGACATTCAGGTTGCTTCCATGTCTTGGCTATTGTAAATAGTGGTGCACAGAACATTGGAGTGCACGTATCTTTTCGAATTATGGTTTTCTCCGGGTATATGCCCAGGTGTGGGATTGCAGGATCATATGGTAGCTCTATTTTTACTTTTCTAAGAAACCTCCATACTGTTTTCCATAGTGACTATACTAATTTACATTCCCATCAACAGTGTAGGAGGTTTCCCTTTCCTCCACACCCTCTCCAGCATTTATTGTTTGTAGACTTTTTAAAAAAATAAATTTATTTATTTATTTATTTATGGCTGTGTTGGGTCTTTGTTGCTGTGCGCGACTTTCTGTAGTTGCAGTGAGCAGGGGTTACTCTTCGTTGCGGTGCGCGGGCTTCTCATTGCGGTGGCTTCTCTTGTTGCGGAGCACAGGCTCTAGGTGCGTGGGCTTCAGTAGCTGTGGCTCGCGGGCTCTAGAGCGCAGGCTCAGTAGTTGTGGCACACAGGCCTAGTTGCTTTGTGGAATGTGGGATCTTCCCGGACCAGGGATCGAACCCGTGTCCCCTGCATTGGCAGGCAGATTCTTAACCACTGCATCCCCAGGGAAGTCCCCATCATCCTTTTTAAATTGTTGCACACTTTTACTAAGAATGGCGGTTGTATAATATATTTACCATTCTACTATGGACTTTCAGTTACTTTTAGTTTCTCCCTACTACAGTGTTGGAATGAATATCCTTATATATGTAACCTTGAGTGAGTCCCTGGGACAGGCCACCAAGTGAGGTTCCTTGGCTTTGCACAGGAAAGAATTCAGAGCAAGCCAGAGTAAAGTGAAAGCAAGTTTACTTAGAGAGCTACACACACCATAGAGTGTGGGTCTTCTTAGAAGATGAGAGGCGGCCACAAAATATGGAGTGTTTAGTTTTTATGGTCTGGATAATTTCATAGGCTAGTGAGTGGGAGGAATCTTCTAAGTATCTTGCGGAAGGGCTGGGGATTTCCAGGAATTGGGCCACCACCCACTTTATGGCCTTTTTGGGAAATTGTGTCATGGCCCCTGCGGGTGTGTCATTTAGATGCTAATGAGCGTATAATGAGGCCCAGGTCTACTGGAAGTAGAATCTTGTGCCATCTTGGACCTAGTTGGTTCTAACCAGTTTATGTTCTTAAATGGTTGTGGCATTCCCTTAATCGTTGTGCCCTGCCCCCTTCCTTCTTGTCTCAAAGCCAGTTACATAATACCTTTGATTTTAGTTCAAGATAATATGCATTCAAATGTAATGCAAAGAATTCTGCATTAGATATTGGCATTTCAGGCTGAAAGGTTTAAGAGAATTTAAGTCCGTAAACCATATTAAGATGTTTGGAATATTTAACATTTATTTTGCCCTTTTATAGGTTTAATTTGTTAGCTTTGTTTTCCAGTCTGCCGTGTC
This sequence comes from Globicephala melas, assembly GCF_963455315.2. NCBI lineage: Eukaryota > Metazoa > Chordata > Mammalia > Artiodactyla > Delphinidae > Globicephala > Globicephala melas. The sequence continues at coordinate 95,425,281 of NC_083323.1, read as the reverse complement.
AAGCATTTAAGGTGGTTAAAAAGCAGCTATGTTAATGTAAAGTAGTGTGATCATATTTGTGAATAGAATTGTTTTTTTTTTTTTGCGTTACGCAAGCTTCTCACCGTTGCGGCCTCCCCCGTTGCGGAGCACAGGCTCCGGACGCGCAGGGCCAGCGGCCACGGCTCACGGGCCCAGCCGCTCTGCGGCATGTGGGATCCTCCCAGGCCGGGGCACGCACGCGCGTCCCCTGCGTCGGCAGGCGGCCTCTCAACCACTGCGCCACCAGGGAAGCCCAATAGAATTGTTTTAAAAGGGAGATGGGAAGCCAGCGAGGTCGGTTCCGCCCGACTCCAACATGGCGGCACTCTTTGTCTGCTCTGAAGTGCTGTCCCTGGCCTCCTCGCGGCCGTGATGCATCTCACTCTGCGGTGTCGTCCAGGACATGGCAGGTAATGAGCTGGAGGAGGAGAGCCAAGCTGGAGTTGCCCCAGACAAATTGTCAGAACAGAGTAGGGTGCGCTACTTGGAAATCTGAGAAACAAGGTAGTGAGACTTCCCTGGTGGCACAGTGGTTAAGAATCCGCTTGCCAATGCATGGGACACGGGTTCTGAGCCCTGGTCCAGGAAGATCGCACATGCCGCGGAGCAACTAAGCCCGTGCGCCGCAACTACTGAGCCTATGCTCTAGAACCGCCGAGCCAGAACTACTGAGCCCGTGTGCTACTGAAGGCTGCGTGTCTGGAGCCCATGCTCCACAGCAAGAGAAACCACCGCAATGAGAAGCCCATACACTGCAAGGAAGAATTGCCCCTACTCGCCGCAGCTAAAGCCCACAGACAGCAATAGAAGACCCAACTTACTTATTGTAAGTAAATAAATAAATAAAATTGTTTTTTAATTAAAAAAATTGTTTTAAAGGGTTTAATATATGTTTTGAGTTGCTCTAATATTAAAAACCAGTGAAAGTTATTCCTCGTATTTAATACAAAATTATTATTTAAAAAATTAGTTAATTATTTTTTGACTGCATTGGGTCTTCGTTGCTGCATGCGGGCTTTCTCTAGTTGCGGCGAGCCGGGGCTACTCTTCGTTGTAGTGTGTGGGCTTCTCATTGCGGTGGCTTCTCTGGTTGTGGAGCACGGGCTCTATGTGTGCGGGCTTTGGTAGTTGTGGCTCGTGGGCTCTACAGCACAGGCTCAGTAGTTGTGGCACATGGGCTTAGTTGCTCCGCGGCATGTGGGATCTTCCCGGACCAGGGCTCGAACCCGGCTCGAACCCGTATCCCCTTCATTGGCAGGCGGATTCTTTTTTTTTAATATGTATGAACTTTTTTTTAAATTAATTAATTTAGTTTTGGCTGCTATGGGTCTTCATTGCTGCTTGAGGGCTTTTATCTAATCGTGGCGAGCAGGAGCTACTCTTCATTGAGGTATGTAGGCTTCTCATTGCGGTGGGTTCTCTTGTTGTGAAGCACGGGCTCTAGGCTCACAGGCTTCAGTAGTTGTGGCATGCGGGCTCTAGAGCGCAGGCTTCAGTAGTTGTGGCTTGTGGGCTTCAGTAGTTGTGGCTTGCGGGCTCAGTAGTTGTGGCTTGCGGGCTCAGTAGTTGTGGCTTGGGGGCTCTAGAGCGCAGGCTCAGTAGTTGTGGTGCATGGGCTTAGTTGCTCTGTGGCATGTGGGATCTTCCTAGACTAGGGCTCGAACCTGTGTCCCCTGCATTGGCAGGTGGATTCTTAACCACTGCACCACCAGGGAAGTCCCAATATGTATGAAAATTTTTAAAAAGTTATTTATTTATTTATTTATATGTTGTTTATTTATTTTTTGGCTGCACTGGGTCTTCGTTGCTGCGTGCCGGCTTTCTCCAGTTGTGGCGAGCGGAGGCTCCTCTTTGTTGCGGTGCGCGGGCTTCTCATTGCAGTGGCTTCTCTTGTGGAGCACGGGCTCTAGGTGCGCGGGCTTCGGTAGTTGTGGCACGCGGGCTCAGTAGTTGTGCCTCGCGGGCTCTAGAGCACAGGCTCAGTAGTTGTGGCTCACGGGCTTAGTTGCTCCTTAGCATGTGGGATCTTCCCGGACCAGGGCTCAAACCCATGTCTCCTGCATTGGCAAGCAGATACTTAACCACTGTGCTACCAGGGAAGTCCCTTAATAGAAAATTAGATTTGGAAATCATACTACACAATTTTGAAGGCTTAAAATTAGGTATTGAAATTTGTATCTTTAATAAATTGAACATGTACTTAAATTCTAACATGCTATAAATAACATTCTGTGACCAAAGTCCTCCAATTCCCATTAACAGATTCAGCATTTATTTCTCATGAAATTTTCTTAAAAAAACAACCATCATCATCACCACCACAGAATAACTGTCAGTAAAATATATTAAGAATTACTGAATACCATAACTCTTGGCAATAGAGTAAGCAAGCAATGTTGATAGCTCCAACTAAGGTGTCAATGGCTCCAGCTAAAGACCATGAAGAAAATGCCTGCAGTTGAAGAAGTGAGATTTATGACTCTCTGTGAGGGAGAATGCACCTCATTTGGAACCATGAGCCATGAAATGTCTCAGCATGAGGGCGTTTACTGGGACTCTCCATAGCTATACATTCAATTATAGAATTTGGGGTTTGGTTTGGTCATTTGGGGGAGGGCGTAAGAAAAGGGAGATTTGCGTTTGATTGGTTAGATTGGACATTGTGAGGGAGTAGGGTCGATTCTATGGTTGTTGATAAATCTTTGGGGAAGGCTGACTGGAACAAGGATAAGGCTGTAATTGGTAAAGAAGTAGCAGACATTCTTTTTACCCAAGAGAGGGGGTGTTGGGTGTTTTGTGGGTGTCTCAGACAAATTATGAAGTGGCTTTGCTTGCTCTCATTTTATCATGGTCTTAGAGTCATCTTGTCTGAGGTTGGTATTCTACGAGACTTATGTCCAACAGGGAAATGATATGGCCTGGTTACGAGTATCAGGCCAGTTTTTGACTGTCAGGGGTTGCTCCTTGCCCTCCACCGTGCCACCCCCACCCCTGCCCACCAGGTGATAGTAAATAGAGAAAAGTAAATAAATTCAAGAGACTTAGCCCACAAATCTACAGGACCAGATATAGGGTCAGAGGGAATGTCAGCAGTGATTTCTAGGTTGCTGTTTTCTAGAGGGTGGCAATGCTGTTCACGAGGATAGCACCAGCTTTGTGTAATCCTTCACCTTGAGACCAGAAATAAAGAACCTACTGTACGACACAGGGAACTTTACTCAGTACTCTGTAAGGACCTATATGGGAAAAGAATCTAAAGAAGAGTAGATATATGTATATGTATAATTGATTCACTTTGCTGTATAGCACAAACTAACACGACATTGTAAATCAACCATACGCCAACAAAAATTAATTAAAAAAATATATGAAAAGTTAACATATCATACCCATTTTACAGATGGAAAATTAAAACTTTAGAAAGGTTAAATACCTTGCCCACTGTTGCATGGAATCAGAACTCTGGATTTATCCATTTTGGACATTTCACATAAATGGAATCATACAATAGCTGGTGTTTTGTGTCTGACTTCTTAGCACAATGTTTTCAAAGTTCATCCATTTTGTAGGAAGTGTCATTACTTCATCTATTTATAACCAAGTAAAATACCATGGTACAGATGTACCACATTTGTTTATCCATGTATCAGTCGATGGATGTTTGGGAATTTCCACTTTTGGGCCACCACAAATAATGCTGCTAGAATAGTCACGTACAAGTTTCTGTTTGAACATGTGTTGTCAATTCTCAGATATACGCCAAGGAGTGGAATTGCTGTGTCATACAGTAATTATATGTTAATTTTTGAGGAACCACCAAACTTTTTCATAGTGGTTGCACAATTTTACATTTCCACCAGCCAATATATGGTTCTCATTTCTCCACTTTCTCATATGACAGTTCTGATTTCTCCACATTCTCACCAACAATTGTTATTATTGGTTTTTTGTTTATAGCTATCCTAGTAGGTATAAGTGGATCTCACTGTGGTTTTGATTTGCATTTCCCTAATGACTAAGGATGTTGCGAATCTCTTCATATGCTGACTAGCAGTCTGTAAATCTTCCTGGGAGAAATGTACTCAAGTCTTTCAGCCGTTTTTAAATTAGGTTGTTTTAGGAGTCCTTTATGTATTCTGGATACTGAATATGCAGAGTATATACAGATAATATTTGTAAATATTTTTTTCCCCATTCTGTGAGTCTGAAACCGAATCCTCCTAAAACAAGAGTTCCCCTGCTGAGTTTATGATTAGCCTCTCTATCCAAAATTTATCCCCTTTCTTGTCCCTCTTCATTCCCCTCAGGATTGAGTCCTATCAGAGAAAAGGGGGGATTGAAAACGACCCTTCCCGGTACAAAAGCCCCACTGTGTCCCCTGTTTCTTGTTTGTAGAAAAAGGCTTTAGTATCTTAGGCCTTCCCTGAGTTCCAAAGAGCAGACTTAAGCATGTACTAATTAGGGACATTCTTAGATTTAGGTATTTGATAAACTTTAAGTTAATTTTTGTGTATATTGTGGTAGAGGTCCACATTCATTCTTTTGCGCATAGATATCCAGTTGTCTCAGCATCTTTTGTTGAAAAGACTGTTCTTTCACCCGCTGCATGGTCCTGGCACCCTTGTCAGAAATCAGTTGAACATAGATGTGTGGGCTTATTCCTGGACTCTGAATTCTATTCCATCATCCGAATTTTGTAATTTAACCTTTTAAAAATCACTTTTGGATTTACTTGAATTTGGCATTTTTATCTCCAAAACTTCCAAAATTATTTATCATTTATTCAGTTGATTGAAATGAGCCAGAATCAAATTTGCTGTGGGAAAAGTTTACTAAACATCAAGAGGGTTTCATAGCAAAGTTATTACAGTGTTAGACTAAGCATCGAGGGTTTCATAGCAATGTTATTACAATGTCAGACTATGTTAGAATTACATGCTTTGCTACTAGAAGCATTTCTAAAGGTATAAACTTATGAGACATTAGGAATCCATTTCAACATATCAGAAAGGGAAATTATGATAAAAATACGAGACACCACACAGCATAAACATACAATATGAATGAATACATGAATAAGGATTTTAATATTTAACTCTTTCGCAAATTATGTACAATAAAAATAAAATAATACAGTTATGTGTTCAGCCTTTCCTGTGGATCTGTTTGTCTGCGTTGCAAGGGTTGCTAGGTAATAATTGTACAGTGTTATGGTTATTCTGAATATTTTTCTCAGAGTCCAGGATAGTTATTAGGGACAAATGACCGCTCTCCGCCATGCTGGCTCACACCATTTTACTGGATAAAACACCATTTCCTTGCAATGCTCTGTCATCCTTCCCTCCCAACTATTCTTCTGTCACAGTCTGTTATATCGTCACATTTCTTTGAGAGAGGTGACACATACACACAAAAAGGGGAAAACCTTGACCTGGTTGGCATTGCTGAGGTTCAAAGACCCATCAGAGAGAATAGATTTTTCTGTTCTCAACATTCAAGCAAGTCCCTTCCAAGCATTCACTAGTTATATGGGAAATGTATAGTTGCAAAACTATGATTTTAAAAGGATCATATATATATATATATATTTTTTTTTAAATTTAGTTTTTATATTGGGCTGGGTTGGGTCTTCGCTGCTGCGTGTGGGCTTTCTCTCATTGGGGTGAGCGGGGCCTACTTTTCGTTGTGGTGCACGGGATTCTCACTGCGGTGGCTTCTCTTGTGGCTCACGGGCTCTAGGAATGCGGGCTTCGGTAGTTGTGGCTCGCGGGCTCTAGAGCACAGGCTCAGTCGTTGTGGTGCACGGGCTTAGTTGCTCCGCGGCATGTGGGATCTTCCCGGACCGGGGCTTGAACCCGTGTCCCCTGCATCAGCAGGCAGATTCTTAACCACTGCACCACCAGGGAAGCCCTTAAAAGGATCTTTTTGCAGATTTGTTACTTGAGGTATACATTCACTTTTAGTGTGTCTTCTTCACAGCCCTCAAATTCATTTTAAGATCCTTTATTATACAAGAGCCTAAAGGTGACCAGGCATTTTCCATACCAAGAAAAAAATCCTCTGTACGTACAAACATAAAAACATACTTCAGACAATTAAAACATGCAACACATGCTTGGATATTAATGCTTTGAAGAGATGGCTTGGGGTTACAATCACTCAGGTTCTCTCATTAGGAAGTTCTGTGGATCACAGGGTGACAGAATTTTGTTCACTTGAAAGTGAGCCCCAATGGAAAAGAGTAGAAAAATTTATCATTAATACCACTGAAAACTCAGAACAAGAATCAAATAATAAAGAATACCGGTTATAAAACATTTGATCCTCTCACCATGCTCCTCAGTATTTACCTTCTGCTTTCTCTCTGCTTAAATGGCAGAGTATTGACACTTAGGGGCTCCCAGGCCCTGCAGTTCTGTCGTTTCCCAGTAGGGGGCGATGCTGCATTTAAAAACTGCACCAGTTGCGGCATTAACCCTGGTGGGTCTGGGTTCCTTCTATTTTCAAGACATTTTAAAAACATCTATGAATACTTTTTTCTAAACTCAGAGAAAGTTAGAGTTGAAGAAAAACAGAATTCTTGAAGGATAGTTCTTTTACCCCCTGTCTTCAGAGGTATTTCTTTGTATGTGACATTCTTGAAGGTTGGTATCAAAGTCCCAAAGTACGAAATGCATCTCGTAAGTCATCAACCTCATATAGGGGCTGTGGAGAAAAAGAGAGAGTGGATGACTTTGTAAACATTTTTGAAGAAAGTAAGGGGAGAGGGGCTTCCCTGGTGGCGCAGTGGTTAAGAATCCCCCTGCCGATGCAGGGGACACGGGCTCGAGCCCTGGTCTGGGAAGATCCCACATGCCACGGAGTAACTAAGCCCGAGCGCCATAACTACAGAAGCCTATAGCCTGTGCTCTGTAAAGTTTTCATCAGAGGAAAAATAAGGAGAGAATGATAAATACACACACACACACACACACACACTCACACACACAAACACACACGACAATGTGGGAAATATAAGAAAAGGAAGTGTAAGTAGCTCCAGGGATAGATGACTTTGGAGAGAGAAAGAAAATGAGAAGCAAAGAAGACCCTTAACTTACCAAAAGGATGCGTCGAAGCTGTCTGGTCAAACGAACCGAATTTTCATGCAGCCCCTCCCAGGCTTTGAAAGTTCTTTCATGATTTTCCACAAAAGTATTCCAGCAATAAAAATAATCTATAAAAAAAAGGAGGGGGAAGGGGATAGCTCAGATCTCAAATCATGAGGAAAGAAAGAAAACCCTGGCTCCGCCCAAAGCCTTGGGTCCAAGCCATTGGTTCTTTTTTTTTTTTTAATATTTTATTTATTTATTTGGTCTTGCTGGTTCTTAGTTGCAGCAGGTGTGCTCCTTAGTTGTGGCTCGCAGGCTCCTTAGTTGCTGCATGTGAACTCTTACTTGCGGCATGTGTGTGGGATCTAGTTCCCTGACCAGGGATCGAACCCGGGTCCCCTGCATTGGGCACGTGAGTCTTAACCACTGTGCCACCAGGGAAGTCCCAAGCCATTGGTTTTTTTCCTCCAATTCTAGTTGATAACTTTTGGCTCCAAAGGCGAACCAGAACTCCCAGAATTCTGCCCCCCTGGTCCCCCCACCCTGCAATCTGAATTGCAAACCGTGCTTTGCTGAGCCGGGCAGAAAGGTCCCTGCGCACCTTTGAAGGTCATAATGGCGATTTGGACCCCAGCGCGGTGCAGCCGCCTCAGCCCCTCGGGCTCCGCCTTGCGTTCCTTGTCGCAGAAGTAGAGGCGCGCTGTGAAGATCCTCAGACTCAGATTGGGGTACCCTCTCAGGAAGTCGGCCACATGCCGCGCGCAGTCGTAGCAGGGGCTCCAAGACGTGAACCAGGTGACACGGTAGCACCGCCCGGGGTCCAGGTCCCAGTCGGAGATGTAGCGGAGGAAGAGCAATTCCACATGGCATCCCGCCTGGGGAGAGAGCAGAGGGCTCAGTGGAGGGTTACTGACCTTGACTGCCCTGCTGGTAGCTTTACAGTCATTAATTTGTGTCCCTCCCAGGGTGATCTTTTTTGGGGTGTCTGCAGTTTTGTCCTAGGTTACAGGAAGGTTAAGCAACTGCTGGAAAGGACACAGTGTAAGTGGTGAGCCCAAACACTTTGCACTTTTGGCCCTAGGAAGGGAAAAACGTACAGCTTCTCTGTGGAATGGGGAGGATGGAATGAGTTGGCTGGATGAAGGAGAAGCACACTATCTCAGATTTCATTTTTGTTTGTGAAGTTCCTTTTTCTTCCTTGGAGGGGAAGGCAAATGGCTTGGAAGGGCTGTTGATGTAACGTTGTGGAAATACACTGGACCACTAAGTGGAGGTCAGAACATTTAGGGTTAGGAGATAGATTATGAGACTGACAGGTGAGTGTTGTTTTTTTAAAATTAATTAATCTATTAATTAATTAATTTGTTATTTTTGGCTGCATTGGGCCTTCGTTGCAGTGCGCTTTTCTTGTTGCACGGCACAGGCTCTAGGTGCGCAGGCTTCAGCAGTTGTGGCACGCAGCCTCAGTAGTTGTGGCTCGTGGGCCCTAGAGTGCAGGCTCAGTAGGTGGGGCACATGGGCTTAGCAGTTCCACGGCATGTGGGATCTTCCTGGACCAGGGATCGAACCCATGTCCCCTGCATTGGCAGGCAGATTCTTAACCACTGCGCCACCAGGGAAAGTCCCTGAGTGTTGTTTTGAGAGAGGTAATAGGTGCCACTGGGGCTAAGAGCAATTAAATACAGGGATACCTATATTGTTGTGCTTGGCTGTATTGGACTTTGCAGATATTTTGCGTTTTGAAGGTTTGTGGCAACCCGGTCTCGAGTACGTCTATCAGCATCATTTTTTCCAACAGCATTTGCTCACTTTGTGTCTCTGTGTCACATTTTGGTAATTCTTGCAAATTTCAAATTTTTCATTATTTTATTTGTTATGGTGATCTGTGGTCAGTGATCTTTGTTACCACTATGATTCTCTGAAAGCTTAGATGATAGCAGTTTTTAGCAATAAGCTTTTAAAATTAAGGCATGTACTCTTTAAAAAAAAAATTTTATTTAGCTGTGCCGGGTCTTAGTTGTGGTGCACGGGATCTTTACTTGTGGCCTGCTGGATCGGTAGCTGCATGTGAACTCAGTTGCGATGTGGCATGCGGGACCTAGTTCCCCGACCAGGGATCGAACCTGTGCCCCCTGCAGTGGAAGCGCAGAGCCCTAACCACTGGACCGCCAGGGAATTCCCAGCAAGTCCCCTTAATACTGCAGAAAAGTCATTAGTCCCAGAATCTGAAGACCCAGGTTCCATTTCCTGGCATCGCCACTCTTGTGACTTAAACAAGTCACCCAACTCTTGGATCTCCTGATTCTTCATCAGCGGAATGAAGTTTGGTTGTGAGGATTAAATGAGAGGGAAGGAAAGGGTTGTTAACACAAAAGCTTTCTATGTTTAGAATGTGTCTTATTACCAAATAGGAAAGAGATTAGAATGTAAAACAATTGCAGTGAGATAATTTACACAATACAAATGGAGGCCAAAAAAATTGGAGAGTAAAACTAGCCCTAGAAACTAGCCAGTGTCATTCCACCCATGGATTCTTCCCTGGGATTCCACCAAGACTAGATGTCACTGCATGTTATGAGAGGAAATATTCATTGGCAGAAGAGTATGTGAACCCATCTGGGTTTTGGTGAAGAAGTCTCTTGGAAATGTAATTCTCTGATCTTCAAGTTTTAATTAATGGCTTCCCTGAGTTTTCTGAGGCTCACTATTACGTATGTACTTACTGGCCTCTGATCTAGGTGAGCAGGAAGGAATAGAACTCATTTGGAAGACAGAATGGAGTCATTAATTTTTCCTAAATTTTTCTTCCTTAATTTTTTAAAATTCTAAAGCCACAGTTTGTTTTTCCACATTTAAAATTCAGCTTGAATGAGCTGTATATATATTCCCCCAAATCAAAAAGCCTCTTTCTTTGGATATCTTCTTTAATCTTAAAGGCAATTTGGATGCTGGGGAAAGGAGAGGAAGTTTTGGGGCAGTTATTCTTGGCATTGAAGCAAGGTGTGGCCTTGATGTGCTCAGCATGATTGGGGAGGACATTAAATGACACCCTTTGGGGTATTTCTATTGTGGTTGCAGGGACATGTAAAAAAAGATTTGAGGAATCTAGTGGAGACAAATGAAACAGGCTGAAAGTGGTACCATCAGCAGGTGGCTCTAAAAATGCCCTGCTTGGGAAGCAGGTATTAATTGATACCTTGTTTCGAAGGTGCCCAAAGTCCAGTGAGAAGGAGGTGGCGCTATCCCGTCGCTTCACCACGTAGCACAAGTAGGTTTCATGGCGGCCCTTAGCCCAGCGCACGTTTTTGAAGTGGTAAAGAAACTTCCTCCTCTTCATCAGGAGGCTGTGGGTGAGAGGAGGGAGGAAGTGCGGGAGCATCGCTGATGCTCTGGTCACTCCTGGCTTTCCTTCAGCTTTTTAAAAAAAATCTGTAATACTTGGGCCAAACCAAAGGAGATGCTCTTGCTTCCCTTTGTTGGATGCCTGAGACTTACTGAGCTTGGAATCCATTACAACCCCCTTATCATGCTTATATTTAAGACCAGTTGAGACAGCAAGAAACCCAAAGCCAAACGCACTCACAGGACAGGCTCCTCCCATGGCTGCCTTCTAGATGCTGATAACTTGGAATTACAAACCTGTTCCCCAGTCCCATATTTCCCCTCCAATCTCTATCTAAATGTCCAGCATGGACCTCTAACTCACGGGGTTAACACAGTATTCCCAAATTGCCCTTTCCTGAGCTGCCTCTCCTCTCCTACCGACTTTCCGTCCCAAGGAACCAGGCTAAAAGCTTGGAATCATTTTTGATTCTCCTTCACTCCTCATATTGAATTAATTTATTAATCATCTAAATTTATTGAGTCAAACTTTCAAATATTTCTGGATTTGTTCCTGCTCTACTTCCTCTGTTCTCTGCTTCAGTCCAAGCTCTAATCTTTCCCTTTATCCGTTGTCCTGACCTCTTAACTGGTCTCTCTGCCCGCAGTCCCTTCAAAATAACATTTTCCACGAGGTGCCTGAGAGATCTCACAAAAGCCCAGGTGTGGGCCTGTCATTCTGATACCGAAAAGCCCCTAACTTCCGCTGGTAGAATAAACTCCAAACTCTTTAATGCAGTAAAGCTTTTACATCTGGACATCAATCTACATTTCTAGCCTCGTTTCCTAGTATTTTCTCTTTTCCGCATCACTTCAGCCTCCCCGCCATGCCTACAGCAGGACCCCTGGCACTAGTCTTTTCTTTCCAGCCACCTGACTGCAAGCTTCCCTGCCTTTTTTTCCACTGGGCAAAACCTACCCATCCTTCAAAGCCTTAATCACAATTTCAGACCTTTCTCACTGCCACTATGCCAAAATTTCTAGGCAAAATCAAACATTAACAGCAACAAAAAACCCTCCCGTAGTTTCCTACTGTTCTCCGCTTATCCTTATCAAAGCATTCAACCTTTGTTATCAATTGATTGCTACATCTGTCTCCTCAATTAGAATTTCTGTGTTTTGAGTCAGGAAGTGTCACTTTTTGAGTCATGCTTTTTAAAAATATGTCAACTTGCATGCTACTAAAAAGTAGAAAGTTAAAATTTTTTTAATGCTTAACCAGTATATCTAGTGATAATTAGACATACTATCTCATGATAATTACTGTTAATATACTTACGTTTTTCGTTCTAGTCTTTTTTATAGGCATGTATTTACAGGATTTAGATTAGGCTGATTTCCTGTGTAAATTTGTAATATAGCCTAAATATTTTGCAATGTTCTTCACACATGGTGTGTGTGTGTGTGGGGGGGCAGGGCGGGTTAGGGGAGGGGCGGATTGCACTTTGTTTCCCAGCACAGTGTCTTGCATATCATAAGCACTAAATTGAGTTGAATTTGTGGAAATACTCTCTAACACAAGTTTCTTTGTGGTTGTGAACACACCACAAGCTATACAGTGCGGTTGATACCAAAGCATCAGGAGTGAGTGTCCCTGGTTTTTGTCCTTGGACTTTTCCAGAAATGTACTTATCTAATCTGTGGAGATAATGTTGCCACCTAGTGGCAATGAGCAGAAGTGCAGAGGACTTGTCAAAGTAATGACCTAGTCAGTAATTTGAATACGGTTTGCTGGCAAGAGAATTGAAACTTTTTTCAATTTTTTTTTTTTTTACATTGAGGTATAATTTACATACTTCGCCCATTTAAAATGTACAATTCTATGAATATTGGCAGATGTAAACACCCAAAACTGCTACCACAATCAGGATACAGAACATTTTCAGGGCACCCCTCCCCCACAAGTTTCCTCACCCAACTTTTCAGTCAATTCTTCCCCTCCCTCCCAGGCAACCACTAAACTGCTTTCTGCAACTATAAATTATTTTCTAGAATTTCATATAAAGCACACATTATTTCCTCCTTTGTGTCTGACTTCTTTCACTAAGCATGTTATGACTGTGACATTCATTCCTGGTGTTGCATCTATCAGTATAGTTTGTTCCTTTTTACGGCAAAGCAATATTCCATGGCTTAGATACAGCACATTTCGTTTAGTCATTCACCTGTTGATGGACGTTTGGATTGTTTCCATTTTGGGGCTATTGTGAATCAAGCTTCTCCATTGATGTACTAGTCTTTGTATGGACATACGTTGATTATTGATATTTTAATAATGAAATACATGAGATAGACCCTGAAGTCAAGTTCTCAAATGTCACTCTTATTAAGTAGATAAGCAAGTGCTGGAGATTTTTAAAGCTGTTACAATTTGAATGTCTTCCTCACACACATGAAGGTTATAGGAATCCACTTTTTTTTGGGGGCGGGCCATGCTGCACGGTATGTTGGATCTTAGTTCCCCCACCAGAGATCGAACCTGTCCTCCCTGCAATGGAAGCACAATGTCTTAACCACTGGGCTGCCAGGGAAGTCCCTGGAATCCACTTTAAATCCTGAGGCAGAGATGGTGGTACATCTAAATCACCAGTATATACATTACGTATGTGAAACCGTATAAAAATTAGTCAGTCAGATTTTTAGAATTAAAAATGCACATTTGACAGGAATCCGAAATGGATGCTAACAAAGATCTAATAATAATTGGCTTAATTTAATTAATTTATTATTATTATTATTTTGCGGTACGCGGGCCGCTCACTGCTGTGGCCTCTCCTATTGCGGAGCATAGGCTCCGGACGCGCAGGCTCAGAGGCCATGGCTCACGCGCCCAGCCGCTCCGCGGCATGTGGGATCTTCCCAGACTGGGGCACGAACCCGCGTCCTCTGCATCGGCAGGCGGACTCTCAACCACTGCGCCACCAGGGAAGCCCAGTTGGCTCTATTTTAAACTGATAATAGTTCACACGGTGATCACCACAGCACTACCTCTGTTACTATTACGATTGTTAAATAATTAACATAATCAGCCTCAGCATAGAACATAAACCGAATACATAATACATGCTTAATAAATACTGGAGTGGAAGAAAAAACATTCTGTCTTTCGGGCCCAGTTTTAAATAGATTAAGCATAATCTCTTCATATCTTATTCATTCATAATTCATAATCTATACCAGTAAATTCCTTTTACATTTAACCTGTCTTCCTGGAGTGTGTGGATGTGAAGTGGAGAAAGGGGGACTATATGATGCACTGCAGGTGGTGTGGGAGCCCTGTTCCCATGAGGAGTAAAAAAGTGTCCTGGGAGTATAAGAAAGGACAGGACATAGACTAAGGGATTCACATAGCCTTCTGTCTCCTACCCCACATGAAAATACAGTAGCTCTGTTTCCATCAGAAGTTACCAGTCACAGTGAAGTGAATTGCATGACCATGGCCTTGTTAATTAACTATCTTGATCCATCACTTTCTTTTACTATAGCTGGGGGCCTATGTCCAGCACCCTATGCTCCTCTGGTTTCTCTTAAGTGTTCGGAGGACTCGGCAGAGACAGTCTGTAAGGCCTGCAGGTTGACAGCTGCACAGGACAGCTGTGTTCCCTGAGGCAGAACACTGGCTGCATCCCCAGCAATGCAAACCGGAGACAAATGGGTTAAAAATAATCGTGACAAGGTCACGCTCTCCCGCCGTGTGCCATTACTACTGTGCTCTGCAGATAGTATTTTCCTTAATGAAAATCACGTATTTCCCTTTTTCTCCTGTTGAATTTCATCTCCTTTGCCTTCTCTGACTTTCTCTGAATTGCAGCTCTGATTTTACCATTGCTTTGCATTTCATTATTTACAGGTATCTCCACTGAGGCTTTTTTCTCTCTCTTTTACCTCAGATTAGTTTTCAAAATCTCACTGTAAACTGAGCTGACATTTGACATTTTTGCCCTCAATTTTCTGAAGGACATTGAATCTACCCTTAAGATTCTTAGCTCTGTAGTTTAAATTCTTTGTAAAAGATTAATTTGAGATAAAGTATGGATTAGGTGTAAATTTTCCTACATTTGCAATCATCAAAAATAGGACTAGATTAAGTTCTATGACAATAACATACTTGTCATAAACTTCATGTGAAGACATTGTGAAAATCTTACAAAAGACACAGTGAAGAAGTAAGTTAAGTCATGTCTGAAGAAATGGAAAGACTAGGTAAATAATAAATACCATTTGACTGCCTAACAATTGGGCCTTTAATATTAAATAAGTTGCTTGACTGATTTATCTCCTTATAATAGTAGACAGAGTCATAGTGACCTGCAAGCAATTAATTTTGAATATTGGCATTTAAAAAATAATTTCTTGACTGTGTAATTATTCAGTAAAGTCTCCCTAGTAAAACTTTTCTTCAAGGAGTTTCATAGTTGAATGTTTACAGAATGATTACATAGTATTACATAGTATTGCTCTGAGCTTTTCATGATTTCAGTCTCTTAACATTTGATTGGTTCATATTACTACCAGAAACTAGTTCTAACTGCAAGGACAAGTCAATACATAGTGCATAAAAGTTCTTTTGACTATGGGAAGAAAAGAGAAAGAGACAGTTGGTTGGAAAGCATGTTAAGATCTGAACAGAAGATGAGACAGAACTAGAAAAATAAATGTGCATCTTGACCAAGCAGATCTTGTGAGTCAGACAGTGACAGGGGAGAAGGGGAGAGTTTACCCATCTTATTACTCAGATTTGCTCTGAGAGGAAGGCCAAACACAACCACCCACGAGCCGGCTGCTTTACCTGTCCATGGTGGACTCCAGCGTGGCTTTCTTGGCTCCCTGAAAGTCTTAGGAAGGGAAGCTTTCCTCCAGCACTGCTGCTGCTCTGGCTGACAGTGCATGGGCCCTACACATTCAAATTTGAACTCAGTCCTTTACGCCCCTCCCCACAACAACATTACCACCACCAGGCAGCCTTCCTCCTGTGTGGGTCCAGTGAAGGTGGGCGGGGTTTTCACAGGCCAAATCACATAGTTCAAATGATTGAGGGCCACTCTGCCTAATACGTAGGTTCCTTTAGGGCTGCCTCTTTAAAAGTCCAGTCCATGCTCCACAGGTAATATAGATCAGGGGACGGGAGGAGTAGTCAGTTTGTAAATTGTAATCATGGTAAAGTGATATCTTTAATTTTAGAAGCATAATAATAATCGTAGTAACTTTATTTATAGTTTTTTATTTATTTAATTTATTTATTTTTGGCTGCATGGGGTCTTCGTTGCTGCGCACGGGCTTTCTCTAGTTGCAGCGAGCGGTGCGGTGCGCGGGCTTCTCATTGCCGTGGCTTCTCTTGTTGTGGAGCACGGGCTCTAGGCGCGTGGGCTTCAGTAATTGTGGCACATGGGCTCAGTAGTTGTGGCTTGCTGGCTCTAGAGCGCAGGCTCAGTAGCTGTGGCGCACGGGCTTAGTTGCTCTGTGGCATGTGGGATCTTCCCGGACCAGGACTCGAACCCGTGTCTCCTGCATTGGCAGGCGGATTCTTAACCACTGCGCCACCAGGGAAGCCTGTAACACTTATTTAAAGGCATCTTGTGTTCCATCAGCCAAAAGCATCTATTCCCTCATTTAATTACACAATATGTCTGAGTCTCAGTAGAGACCAGCAGTAACTGTTCCTGCTTTGTGGCCGGGCAAGTAAACCCAGTTATATAGGACTTAGGACAGAGATTTTGCTTCCCAAACCGCTTCTTTGATTGCCTTACAAGAATTGCTAGAAGACTAGATATTTACACCAAAGGATTTTTGCATAAGCCATGTTTTCCACAAACGTGGAAGCCATATTCTAATTTAAAGTCAGAAGCAGCATCATCTCAAAGAACAAAAAAAAAAGATTTGTTTCATCAGAATCAGCATCTAAATGACTGCACTGAACTTGGAAAACAGGTCGGGCTTTTCAAATAAGAGGCTTTAAATTCCTTCCCTCATGCAAGCTGGTCTATTAAAGATTTTGCTTCTCCCTCCTACCTGAGGCCGTATGCATTCTATTTATTCATTCAGTAGAAACTTAATACCCACCAGATGATAGAAACTGTGCTGGTGTTACAATAGTGAGCAAAGCGGCAAGGGTTCCTGCTCTCTTCCTGCCTCAAGGCTTTGAACACCATCTATACATTGATGACCCCCCAGTCTGTAGTTCTAGGCTGGACCTCTCCCTTGAACTCAAGGCAAGTATGTCCATCCTCCACCTCAGCATCTCCATCTGATTGTCTGATGGGCATTTCAGACATGGCTGAAACTGAGCACCTGTTCTCTCTCCCAACATATAACCTGCTCCTTTTGCTGCCTTCCCTGTCTCAATGGCATCAGTGGCAACGTCATTCTTCCCATTGCTCAGGCCAACCCGGCCGTCTTCTTGATTGCTCTCTTCCTTTTAAATCCCATGGGGGATTTAAATCCCATGGGGGAAGGCTGGGGGTGGGGGCAGGGAGGGATAGACTGGGAGTTTGGGATTGACATGTACACACTGCTATATTTAAAATAGATAACCAACAGGGACCTGCTGTATAGCACAGGGAACTCTGCTCAATATCCTGTAATAACCTCAATGGGAAAAGGATTTGAAAAAGAACAGATGCATGTATATGTACAACTGAATCACGTTGCTGTACACCTGAAACGAACACAACATTGTTAATCAACTATACTCCAATATAAAAAAGAAATTAAAAAATAAATAAATCCCATGCCCAAATCCTGTTCACTGACCACTTTCACCACCTCCAGGTCTAAACAACCTGGATGGTGACATTCAGCCTCTCAACTGGTCTTCCTTTCTTCAATTACAGACTCTTCTCTGCACAGCAATCCTTCTGAAATATTTAATTTATTTATTCTATTTTAAAATTTTATTTATTTTATTTTGGTTGCCCTGGGTCTTTGTTGTGGCAGGCGGGCTCCTTAGTTGTAGCATGCGAACTCTTAGTTGCAGCGTGCATGTGGAATCTAGTTCCCTGATCAGGGATCAAACACGGGCCCCCTGCATTGGGAGCCTGGAGTCTTAACCACTGCGTCACCAGGGAAGTCCCCTGAAATATTTTAGTTCATGTCTCTCTGCTCTCAAAACTCTCCATGGTCCCTCATTTTCTCAGTAATAGCCAACATCCTTACAGTGGGTCACCAGACCCTCTACCACCTGCCCCTGCCATGCCTCTCTCGTTGCACAAAGAACACAGAGGAGCAAAGAATACTTGCTGGCCCTTCTGCCTGGAATGCTACTCCCCTGTATATTATTACAGCTTGATCCCTTATCTTTTTTTTTTTTTTCTTCAGTACGGGCCTCTCACTGTTGTGGCCTCTCACTGTTGTGGCCTCTCACTGTTGTGGCCTCTCCCATTGTGGAGCACAGGCTCCGGACCCGCAGGCTCAGCGGCCACGCCTCACGGGCCCAGCCGCTCCGCGGCATGTGGGATCTTCCCGGACCGGGGCACGAACCCGTGTCCCCTGCATCGGCAGACGGACTCTCAAGCACTGCGCCACCAGGGAAGCCCTGATCCCTTATCTTTACTCAAATACTCCCTCGTAGTTGAGGCTTTTTCTTGTCCCATATCTAAAATTTCAACTATATCCCATCATCCTGACCTTTCCTTTTCCCTTTTCCTAATGTATACTTCTCTTTAGCATGCGTCACTTAAAATACAGTATTGTCTATGTTCATTGAGCCTTAGGTCCATGACAAGAGGATTTTTTGGTCTGTTTCTTTTTTACCCACATGGAAAAAAAGTACATAGTACCTGGTATAATAAACACTGAAAAAAGTGTTGAATGAAACCAATAAGGATCTCATGGGAGTTAAATTCAAGTGGGGAAGAGACATTGATTAAGTAATTGCATTCACATGTAAATATATAATTAAAACAGTGATGTTTAATATGAAAGAAAAGTACACATCTCATAACAAGAGACCTAACTGGCCGAGGGACCGGTGAGAGCACTCCTGGTTGGGAGGTGGTGATAGCTCTCCTCTCAGTCAAGATCCTTTTTAGATTATGGAAGGAAGGAAGTATATGCTGTTTCCTCTCTACATTTCATGCCCAACTCAGAAACTTTCTAATCACATCCTTTGTTAAACCATAGAACTCTCCCCTTCCCTATTTGTCCTGCACCTGTCCTCACCCATCAATACCAGAACTTTAAGGGGAATTTCTGAAGTGAGCATTAATTCAAATAACAGCTAATGCTTTGAATTCTTATTATGGTTAGGTTTGTGCCAAGGCTTTAAATGCAAGCTAGACAAATTTAGGAAAACTGGTGGTGGGGGAATTCTCTTGTAAGCTCCTGAGTTGTGATCAAGGTCACTGATTCTCTGGATTATGAATTCTTTGCTCCAGTGTGGGTCCCCAGAGGGGGATGGCATGATGCTAGTTCACTCTAAAGGACTCTCTGGGAGAGGGTGGATTGAATGTGGGCCAAGCCTCACTTCCCTTTACAATGACTTTCCTCCAGTACAACCACACTAAATTGTAAAGGTGCAGCAGGTTTCAATATTTATTTCTTTATTTGGCTGCATGGGGTCTTAGTTGTAGCACGCGGGATCATTCGTTGCAGCACGCGGGCTCAGTAGTTGCAGCATGTGGGCCCTCTGGCTGGGGCGCACGGGCTTAGTTGCCCCGCGGCACGTGGGATCTTAGTTCCCCGACTAGGGATCGAACCCTCGTCCCCTGCTTTGGAAGGTGGATTCTTAACCACTGGACCACCAGGGAAGTCCCAAGGTACAGCAGGTTTTACCGAAGTTTGGAGAGCCAAAGGGAATGATACATGTGAGAGAAAGAGAAGTCACGTACATTAATTCATTGTCATATACATTAATACATTAATTATAGCTTTTTATAGTTTGAATATTTGCAAGGAATTAAACTCCACACAGGAGCTCTGCTCATGACCAAACCCCACTCCTAGCCTTGCTCCCCTGTCTTCACGTCCACTCCTCTGTTAAAAAACCCTACGCTGTGTTGTCATGGGTTATTCTCACCCAAGGATCTAAGCTTCCTCTCTATACATTCTTTTCTCCAAGTCTAATTATCTGTGGAATAATTCCTCAGGGCACCAGAAAGACAGGAGATGGTCACCTTTGGCATGAACAGATGAGTGAGGAACATAGGGACGGAGAGTTTTCAAAATTCTTCTGAAAGGAATTCCCTGGCCGTCCAGTGGTTAGGACTTTCACTGCCAGAACTTTCACTGCCGAGGGTGCGGGTTTAATCCTTGGTGGGGGGAACTGAGATCCCACAAGCCCTGCAGCACAGCCAAAAAAAAACAAAACTAAAGTTCCTCAGCAGAAGACAAGGTGGGATCATACAAGGGCATGTAAAAATGTGATCCTTTGTTTCCTCAGATATGAGTTGCACTTTTATCCTATTATCAACCGATTGTCCAGAGAATAACACACACACACACACACACACACACACACACACACACACACACACAGGCACACACCCTTCCAAATAATAAATATTAATTCTCAGAGATGGTAACATCTCTAAATCCAAAAACTAGAAAAAAATTTCCTAGCTGCCCCAGTGGGAAGACCCCTCACTGATACTGCAGGTGGTAACTTCACATGATTAGGCAAAACTGTATTAGCTCCTTTCGTATATTCTCTCTTTTTCAAATTATGACTTCTTGTTCCAGCCAGAAATAGGAAAATAGGCCCATTGATGATGCACATGCTTCTCTTTTGTTTAGTTTTGGCTTGGTGTGGTTTCTTGGGTTTTAACCTCTCCCCCCACCTTGGCTGCCCTGTGCGTGGCATGTGGGATCTTAGTTCCTCGACTAGGGATCCAACCCATTCCCCCTGCAGTGGAAGTGCAGAGTCTTTAACTACTGGGCTGCCAGGGAAGTCCAACCATTTTTAAAGGCACAATTCAGTGGTGTTAATTGCATTCATAACGTGCAACCATCACCACTCTCTGTTTCCAAAACTTTTCATGACCCCAAAAAGAAAACCCATAATCATTAAGCCCAAACTCGCCATTCCCTCTGCCATCCAACCCCTGGTCATCTCTATGAATTTGCCTATTCTAAACACTCATAAGTGGAAACATGCAATCTTTGTCCTTTTGTGTCTGCCTTATTTCATTCTGCATAATGTTTTCAAGATTGATCCGTGTTATAGCATGCAGCAGACCTTCCTTCCTTTTTATGGTCAGCCTTACTTCAAAACCCATGCAATGCTGTCATGCTGGTAAAATCAACCCTGCAGATATTATCCGTTGACGATAGCAGTTTAGAAAACTTCATCAGAGCTGCACAGAGGGGTTTTTCCCCCATATTACTGTGTCTTTAAAATTGGGTTTGGCTGCATATGTCAGGGAAACTCAACAGATTGCTTATGCAATCTATTGCTTATTGCTTATGCAATCTAAAAATGATACAATTTCTCTCCCACATAGAAAATGTAGACTGTTGGCCTAGTGAGTAATTAAATCTAAATCTAATTGAAGCATGGACTTTGGAGCTCTTTGTTTTGTCAAAAGAGTCTCTGTTGGCCACTTTGAGCCAGAATGTTTTCCCATCTCTCAGTTCAATGATGGAACGTGAGTCTTAGCCAGGCAGCAAAGAGAAATAAAACACTACATATTGGGAAACATACAAGACCAGGCAGTATGGGAGAGAATAGAGAAAGGTGGCCATCAAGTCAGTTCCTCCAAATTAGTTTCCAGAGCAGAATTATCTGCAGATATTTATTCTCTTTTATAAATTAGATTTGATAGGGTTGGCAGAATCTAATAAACACAAAATAGTCGATGTACATTTTTGTATCCTATCTCCTGTTTTGAAAATCTTACTTTTCAGTGTATAGGCTACATAAAGAAGATTCTCTCCAACATACACAAATGTTTTAGATATCCAGTACTTGAAAATGAAGGTGGGAGGAAGAAATATCTACTGTGTTTGTTTTGATGTTCTATCCCTTCGGGGGCAACTCAAAAAGTGCTTCTATAAGTAATTTATAAAAAGCAGGGCTTCCCTGGTGGCGCAGTGGTTGGGAGTCCTCCCGCCGATGCAGGGGACGCGGGTTCGTGCCCCGGTCCGGGAAGATCCCACATGCCGCGGAGCGGCTGGGCCCGTGAGCCATGGCCGCTGAGCCTGCGCGTCCGGAGCCTGTGCTCCGCAACGGGAGAGGCCGCAAAAGTGAGAGGCCCGCGTACCGCAAAAAAAAAAAAGCATCTTTGAAAACTGAAATTCATTCAATATTTATTGAAGGCCTATTATGAGAAAGCTGAGCTTTGAAGGGGAACAATTATGCACATTATAGTTAAAGGAATTTATAATTTTGTTTAAACTTTAAAATAGACAATACTGGAACTTCCCTGGTGGTCCGGTGGTTAAGAATCTGCCTTCCAATGCAGAGGACACGGGTTCTATCCCTGGTTGGGGAACTAAGATCCCCCATGCCATGTGGCAACTGAGCCTGCATGCTCTAGAGCCCGTGTGCTGAAACTACTGAGCCCATGTGCCGCAACGAAAGATCCTGCATGCCACAACTGAGACCCGATACAGCCAAATAAATACATAAATAAATAAAAATAAAATAGACAATACTGAAAATGACAATATAAAAAAATTAAATGTCAATAAAAGACTAAAAATGACAGAATCATAGCATCTCAAAGTTGAAGGGACCTTAGCGTTCATCTAGCCCTGTGCTTCTCAAAATGGGATACACATATCTTTACACCTAAATTCGAGTACATGGCAATATATCAGGGAGTAGGTCAAAACTACAAGATAAACAGGTCATGTTATCCTAGAGCATAAAAGTTTTCCGAAGATATGGGGAAAATGGTGTTCGTATTTAAAATTATTTAGAGTAGAATATAATATGCATGTTAGTTTTCCTTACACTTATGCTTTTCCCCATTACCCTCTATCACCCCCATTTAAAAAGTAAAATTCCTCATGACATGGAAGGTTTCAACAATTTTTATTCTCCCCGTGTGAAGAGTAAGCCCACATCTGGCAGACGCAAAGGTAAATAGAGGATCATGTAAAAGAGAAAACATAGATTCCAGGGAAATTTCAGCCCAACATGGGGGGCGGTTTGAGATTATAGCCTCAGATACTCAGCATTTCTTATTTTTACTCTTCTTTATAGGACAGTTTAATGGGAAAAACAAATAGAGAACCAACGATTCCACAATTCTTTGTAGAGAATTTTCGCTAAAGCATCCCAAACAGTGGTCTCCTACCCTCTTGTTTAATCCCATTAACAGGACACCATTGCCCACTCGGTGCCATGAGCTCAGAGGAAGGAGAGACTCCGTAATCTAAAGCTTCATAATAGACCTAGTTTTTTTTTCTCTTTTATAAATTTATTTATTTATTTATTTTTGTCTGAGTTGGGTCTTTGTTGCTGTGTATGGGCTTTCTCTAGTTGCGGCGAGCGGGGGCTACTCTTGGTTGCGCTGCACGGGCTTCTCATTGCGGTGGCTTCTCTTGTTGCAGAGCACAGGCTCTAGGTTCGCAGGCTTCAGTAGTTGTGGCACGTGGGCTTCAGTAGTTGTGGCCCACGGGCTTAGTTGCTCCACAGCATGTAGGATCTTCCCGGACCAGGGCTCGAACCCGTGTCCCCTGCATTGGCAGGCGGATTCTTAACCACTGCACCACCAGGGAAGCCCTAGACCTAGTTCTTGATTGAGACTCTGATGAATGTATAAAATTTTAATAAATAAAGTGTACAGACCAGAGAGTTTCTGGAGAACAGTCTTGAAGATAGACTTGGGCCCTACAACTGGACCTTTCACCTGTGAAACAGAGGATGTTGGGAAAGAATTCTTCGCAAAGTCATTCCAAGAATCTACTTAGCTTTACTGTGTGAGTGAGAAAGCAAGGTATCTGGAATACATGAATATGCTTGATAAAATTTCTCATCCTCTCTCCAAGGGGCAGAAAACATAAACAAAGGCAGGACTGTAGGAATGGGCTTCCTATGTTTTAGTAACAAGTAGCTTATTCTGGTTTGAGTGATGGCTCATAACAAAAAATAATGATAGATAAAAATGAGATGACATTCACAGTTCATATAAACTGCTTAAGGAATGCTTTCTAACAAAATGGAGACTTAAATAACTTGCATAATGGCTGTAAAAAAATTATTAAAGAGGCATGATTCATCCAGCATAAGGAAATAACTTTATTTCTCAGAAATCTATTGTTCCTGCTCACCTTTCTTCTGTTAAAGGAAAGAAAAATACATCTCTTATGATGACAATAGCATTTTTCATTCCTGGAGATTTGGAGTTAGTGAGATTAAAAGAAACAATTTTGTGGGGTTTCCTTCAGCTATTTTGAAAGTTATTTTCCTTACTAACTACCCTCTCCCCTCACCAACTTCTCTTGAAAAGTTAAAAACCACAGAAACAACATGACTTGGAAATTGTGCCTCTGGTGGCTGAGTTAAGTCTTGGACATCTGGACTTCACCATGGGTAACCTTCATGAGAAGAACAAAACAAGGTGGTGGGGTTTCGTTATGGCCAGTGTGTGAGGCCAGAAGGCCCCCTGGGAATTCTTCAGGGTATCCATTCCTGTGTCTGAGAGATGAGATGCTCAGACAATGACTCCCCAGACCACTATTTCTGGACACCAGGTAGATTGTTCAATATGATACTTTGTTGTTTTTGAAAAGAGCCCAAAAAGGTTTCCACGTGGGTTAAAGTGTGGTTTTTGGAGTGCTTCAACTTCTGCATTTCCCAATTTTTGTTTTTCTCACTTTACTGCCAGGCACATTACTGAATTTCTCTGGGGGTATGAAGAAGTTGAGGGACATATACAGGAATTACTCACTCGGCTTCTGCTGTGCAGCTGCCCAGGACTTATCGAGGTTGAGAGAACAAATAAATATTCATCAAAAGCCTGGGGTTGGTCAAAGGTCTAAAAGAGTTATTTTTGATGGGAACATTAACCAAAGCTTCATTGATCACACACATACAAGAAAGAATAAAAAGTTAGGTTTCTATAATCAAACATATGAAAACTTGAATTCTGTCTCCACCATTTCCTAGTGGATTGTCTTTGGGTGTTGCCTGATGCCATGTGTTTTTTAGTTTCCCCATGTATAAAATGTGAATAAATAATAGTAATAATAGCTAACCATTTTTGTGCACTTAATTTATGCCAGGTTCTGTGCTAAGCATGTTGCATATATTATCTCACTTAAGTCTAAGAGGTAGGAACTATTATCTCAATTTTCAGATTTGAACACTGAGGCCCAAAGAGTTGAAATCATTATCTTATGATTGCTAAAAATAATTTAAAATCAGTGGCTCTGCATGTGGCCTAGTGCAGGGAAGGTATGCCATAAGAACAACTACTTTTATAAAACAGTATCTTCTAGGGACTTCCCTGGTGGCGCAGTAGTTAAGAATCCACCTGCCAATGCAGGGGACACGGATTTGAGCCCTGGTCCAGGAGGATCCCACATACTGCGGAGCAACTAAGCCCATGCGCCACAACTACTGAACCTGTGCTCTAGAGCCCACGAGCCACAACTACTGAGCCCGTGTGCCACAACTACTGAAGCCTGTGTGCCTAGAGCCTGGGCTCTGCAACGTGAAGCCACCGTAATGAGAAGCCCGCACACTGCAATGAAGAGTAGACCCTGCTCGCCCCAACTAGAGAAAGCCCGCACACAGCAACAAAGACCCAACACAGCCAAATAAATAAATAAAATAAAAATTTAAAAAAAGTAGTATCTTCTAATATCTGATAATATTAAGGAGGCCAGATACTTGAAAAAATAAATTATTGTCATCAAAGTTAACTCCTCCCATGGTTCAAAATTTTCTGATTAGCAATAAAATATGAGTGCATAATTTTGAGGTTCTCATACTTTGAGGTTTGAGCAAGTGTATAAAATTGCATGTTCCAGTGTTTAATCCCTGCAGATTTTTTTTGACTCAGTGATTCTGGAGTGCAGCCCAGGACTCTGCCTTTTCAACAAACTGCACCACCTGGGAAGTTCTGGTAGAGATAATCTTGATAAAAACAACAGCTCTAAAATGAATAAGGGACAGGTTCTGAAGTAAGGATAACGGATTAAATGTTACCTGCAGAACTGCTATTCTCTACTGTGTCTAGTGACCAACACTCATTGGTATCAGATCATCCCCTCTAGGAAACCCTGGCACCATATTGGCAAATTCTTCCTCCTTGGATCTCACCTTTTTTGAAGATCTGTGTTGATCACTGCATTCTGCAATAATCATTCCATCACTACTAATTAGATCATATCACCTTTTCTTTTTTTTAAAAAAAATTATTTATTTTATTTATTTATTTTTGGCTGCGTTAGGTCTTAGTTGCGGCACGGGGGATCCTTCGTTGCGGTGTACAGTCTCCTCTCTAGTTGTGGTGGGTGAGCTCCAGAGCTTAGTAGCTGTGGTGCACAGGCTCTCTAGTTGTGGCGTGGGCTCCAGAGTGCGCGGGCTCTGTAGTGTGGCATGTGGGCTTAGTTGCCCCATGGCATGTGGGATCTTAGTTCCCTGACCAGGGATCAAACCCGCATCCCCTGCATTGGAAGGTGGATTCTTTACCACTGGGCTACCAGGGAAGTTCCCACATCACCTGTTGATTTAACTAAATTCAGTATCTTTGAGAAACAGCTACTTGATATCAAATAGTCCCAAATTCCTTAGTGTGTGAACCTGGTTTCCTCCCCCCAACAAGACCCCCATGTTTTTCACCACCACCAACCCATCCACACGTTGGCTAAATGCACCACCAAGATCTCTTCAGTTTGTTACCAGAGGACAGGAAGAGTCAATTGCCTCAGCGCAATTAGAAACTCAGTACACTCAGCACCTTGGTTACTTTATTCAGCATGGCCCTGCCTCTCACATGTCCTGGTTACTTTAGACCTCCATCCAGAGGTTCCTTAAAGGAGGTATGGCTACAACATAAAAAGTGAAGTAGAAGTTCTTCCTATTAGTAACTTATGTCCTATATGGATAACCTTAAATCCTGATTATGGCAGACACAAAAGGCCACCCAGTGTATGATTCCGCTTACATGAAATACCCAGAGTAGATAGATCCAGAGAGGCAGAAAGCAGATTGGTGGTTATGCAGGCGCTTGAGGGAGCAGGGAATAGTTATGACTGCTTAATGGATATGGGATTTTCTTCTCAGGGTGATGAAAAAAGTTTTCAAAGTAGATAGAGGGGGTAGTTGAACAACAATGTATGCATTAAATATCACTGAATTTTATACTTTAAATGGTTATTTTTATGTCATGTGAATTTCACCTAAATAAAAAATTTTAAGAGTCCTGATTAATTCAGAGACTTCAAGGGGCTGAACACCCGGAAAAAGGGTGAGAGTGATGACGGGTATTCTCTCAGCTGTTGGTATGTGAAAGCAGAGGAGGAAGTCCTTAATAAGAGAGGCAAAGGTGATATATACCCTGGAACAGAGGAGAAGAAAGAATAGAAACGGGAATGGGAAGAAAGAACTCAGACAGAAATGGGAAATTCAGTTGCTTACGTGGTGCTTACAGGGAACTGAAGGCTGTGGGTGGGACTGTACAAACTTAAGCATCTCTTTGACCCTGAACAAGAGGAAACACAGAATACATTAAAGCATTGCGTTATCTCTGATCAAAAATAAAAGCTGAAAAGAAAACATGTGGCATTGTAAGAGGTGAAAGTAGAAACAAGTTGAGTAATAAAGACGCTACTCTAATCTCGTTGATGGAAGAGACCATGTCTTACTCATCTTTGTATCCCCAGCACTGTGCCAGGCTCAAAAGCCGTTGACCGAAAGATAATGACTCACACTGACATGGGGGCCTATGTGCCAAGTGCTATTCTTTCTTTTTTTAAAAAAAAAATTATTTATTTGGCTGCATCGGGTCTTAGTTGCGGAACATGAGCTCTTCATTGGGGCATCTTTCATTGTAGCGGGCTTAGGCTCAGTAGTTACGTTTTGCGAGCTCTAGAGTGTGCGGGTTTAGTGGCCCCGCAGCATGTGGGATCTTAGTTCCCTGACCAGGGATCGAACCTGCGTCCCCTGCATTGGAAGGCAGATTCTTAACCACTGGACCAGCATGGAAGTCCCCCAAGTGCTATTCTAAACATCTAATTCATTTGATCTTAAAATAGTCCCCAGGTTCAAAGACATTGTGCTCTCCTTTTACAGATGAGGAAACTGAGGCACAGAAGGGTTAAACTTACAATGATGGAGTCAGGATTGACACCCATGTGGCCTAGCACAGTGTTTGTGCTCTGAAACACTTTCTCAATTTCCTGAAGAAATCAAAGAAACCATGATGAAAACGTTGACTAAACTAATTCTCCATCCTTCTGAGAAGAGGAAAAACATGACCATCTTTGGCATTTCGCATGTTCTCCCACGTTCTTCTAACCAGATCCATGGCTCACAACTAGTGGCTGTCTCCACAAAATTCCAGAGAAGCACAGTTGCTGGGTAGTGCGTGTGGTGTATGAAAGCAAAACGGTCGCCTGCAGTCTAGATTCCCTTACAAACCTTTAGCAAGCTAGTAGACTACCTCTGATTTCTAAACAAGATGTTATTGAGTTTTCCTTTTGCAACTGAATGAGCATTAACCTAAGTTTTAGAACTTAGTTCAGGCATGGTTCTGCCACACTAAATTTCATCTGGTCAGTGGGGCTCTTCATTTCTCTAAACCTTGTTCCCTGTCTGAAAAATAGGAACAATGATCCCTCTGCTGCCCACCTCACAGGGTCACTCTCAAAATGCAATAATGATGTTTGTTAAAATGAATGAACAAACAAAACACTCGGCAGAGCAGTAGGCTCCAACATGCGAGGGAACTTTGGCCACAAGAAGGACCGAAGAGTTCAGGGCCGGGAGCTCTCCCGAAGGCTGTTTGTCAAGCTGTACAGGTTTCTGGCCAACCAACTCCACCTTCAGCCAAGTTGTGCTGAAGAAGTTGTTTATGAGTTGCTCTAACGAGCTGCCCCTGTCCCTTTCCTGGATGGTCGGGAAGATGAAGTTTCCTGACTGGGAAGACAGAACGGCTGTGGTTATGGGAGTTATACCTGACGATGCACGTGTCTCAGTATAACCCCCAAACTGATGATGCACACCTGCCCAAAGTTCAGGTGTGCGCTTCAGGGAAGCAGCCGCGCCCAGAGTTGCATCCCCAAGGCCAGAGGCAAGATCCTTACTTTCCATCACCCGGCTCTGGACTCCCCCAAGAGCTGCGGCACCGTCCTGCCCTCCGGTCCTCTCAAGGGTTGCAAAGTGTCCAGGTGTCTGGGCGAGGCCCAGGGAACACTGCACAGCTCCACCCATCCTGTCTGCTCTCCAAGCACCAGAGGCCGACCCGCCAGCCGCTGCTACAAAAACGAACCTGCCCTGCTAAAAGATTTCTGGATACTTAAAAAATTAAATTTAAATTAGGAAGCTCCAACTGTTGAGAAACTAGCATCGGTGGCATTGTACACCCTTAGCAGGCTTCCATACCTCTCCACACAAAAACTAATCCACAAGGGTGATCTCACTTTGTCACAAGAGAAAGAAAGGAGAGTCAACCTACTCAAGGACAGTTAGGGAGAAACCAATCGGCTTAACTAGGAAAAAAGTCCCATAGTTTTACTACATAATAGTCTTACAGGCGCCAAACCTTTGAATACATGGTCTTGTTAATCCCCAGAACGACTCATAAGGCAGATGTATCACCACCAATTTACAGTTAAAACAGAGGTTATCACCTTAGGACCACACAACGTGGGTGCTAATCAGGACTGGCCGGAAACCAATATCAATTCTTTTATATTACTTGAAACAAACAGGATGATACAAATGCACCTGATTTACGGTCTAGATACCCTGTGTTTAGATGATATAATTTTTAGTTTTTTTTTTTTTACATGGCAAGAGAAATTATTCTTGTCCTATGTCATTAGAACATACTGTGATTCTTCTGAATTGTAATTTAATTATTCATAATTAAATTTAATTATGAATTATTGTACTTATCAATTTATTACACATTGTCAGGTCCTTCGATGCTGGGTAGCTAATGGCAGAGAAAAGAGCATAGTTGTTTAACACAATTAAGTTATAGCTCACCTTCCAACAAACAAACTGGTTTCTCTTAATAGCCAATTAAGGAGCTGCCATGCATGATTTTATATGAACTTTTTTTTTTTTTTTTTTGCGGTACACAGGCCTCTCACTGCTGTGGCCTCTCCCGTTGCGGAGCACAGGCTCCGGACGCGCAGGCTCAGCGGCCATGGCTCACGGGCCCAGCCGCTCCGCAGCATATGGGATCTTCCCGGACCGGGGCACGAACCCGTGTCCCCTGCATCGGCAGGCGGACTCTCAACCACTGCGCCACCAGGGAAACCCTATGTGAACATTTTTGAAGTACTTTTTTGTTTTCACATTGATTTTGATGTTAATATTACACATTTTCATAGGCTGATTTGTATTTATATTACTTTATTCTCCTTCCCCCCTAAATCTCACCCATTTTCAAGAATGAATGAATATATGAGGGTTTTTCTATGCAGTTCTCACTACCCTTCTTTGTAACTCCTTGTGTTTGACCATTTGGGACAGAACAACATATTAGGGAAACATATAATGACACAGTTGACACCTCAATGCCCATCAACCCCTTAAGTATAATTCAGGTTATTTTCCATTAAAATATTTCCTTATACTTGCTCAAAGTGCATCTATTACTTTTTAAAAGAGTTGGGGGGAGGTGAGTCTCACAAATGTATGAGATCATTCCGAGTTCAACCCTTATTGATTGGTATGGAACTCCGATAATGTACTCCCCAAACTACAGAGTACAGATTTATGGCTGGGTAAACACACAGAAAAAAGGAAAAGGGAATGAAAGAGGAGAACACCAGAGACAGAGAAAGGAATTTCAGGACCCCTGAGTTAAGAAAAAGCTAGAATCTTACTGAAAGTGATTGGACAAATAGAAAGAAAAAAAAAAAGTTATCAGCTATTTTTTTTTATTTTAAAAATCCATAGCACATATTTTATTAGTATTCCAGGAAATTCCATTGTAATCAACAAATGGAAAGGATTTTATTGTCAATAAGCCCGTGAAACTTAGTTGTTTCATTTTTCCAGATTATGTGGTATGTAGACAGATAGAAGGGATGGGATAAGACCAGCAGTGTCATATATGATTCCACATGGAAGTCCAAGAATATCTTGGGATTTTCTAGATTTTACATATCAGAAAAAATGCTCTGTTTATGTTGTGAGATATATTTATAATTTTAATACACAAATAAGTGAATGATCAAAATTGTTCAAGCTATAGTATTTGAATACATTCTCATGGTGGATGTATATGCCTCAACCACTATGAAACTCAGACTGTTATTGAAAAGAACGTTTCCCTCTTTCTTTACACTGAATTCAGGGTCTTGCAGATCTTTCATAATTTCTGCTTTGAGATCAGGTGGTGCTGTTGTACTAAAGTTGCAGGTTTCTGTCAAAAAATCCCAAAGCAGGTCTTCATTTTCATTGCTGTCATTAAAACAGTCAGCTATGTCCATGGTGGACAGAAGGTCATAACACTCATACTTAATCCCCAACTTGTCCAGCATCTGCACGAGGTCAGATGACGTGACATACTGGCAGAGGTCATCCCGGGGTAAGTGAGATCCATACTTTTTCCATAGCTTGTCCCAGCCACTGGTTCTGGACACAAGAGTAATGAGAATCTTAGCACTGGTAGCTAAGAGACTATGGAAGAATTTCAGGGTGGCTGGGATGTCTTTTACATAATACAGCATCTGAATCATATGAATAAAGTCCCACTTCTGAAGTTCTTTTTTCTCCATCATTCTATTTTGATATTCAGGTGATGTCTCCTTATGCCAAGTAAACTTTATGTTCTCGAGGTTTGATGTCTTGGCTACAAGCTCTTTGTACTTGGTGATTTGTTCAGCCCTTGGTTCAACAACTTCATTGTTGATACTAACTCCTGGGTATTGAGCCTGCACTTTGGAGAGGCTATGAAGATCAATTTCACCTGCACCTCCACCAATGCTTAGAATCTTAATTTCAGATTTTGTGTCTCCAATCCTTGCTATTATGCCCGGCAGCTTCTCGTCCATGAATTGCTGCATGCAATAGCACCATGCAATATCAGCATTGCTGATGCCCCGTGGAATTGTTGAGAAACCTCCGGAAAGATTCAACATATCTGCTATGGTCAGAAAACAAGCTCTTCATGGAAGATGCCATGTTTGGTTTTCCGAGAAAGACAAGGAGGGAGGGGAGGTCTAGCTTCCCTCTTCCCTTCCTTCTCTTCCCAGTTCCTTCTTTCTCTCTTCACCCGCACCAGTTTCTATCCAAAAAAAAAAAACACACACACACACAAAAAAGCCCTGCTTTGAATTTAACGTGCTGGAGAGGCTGGGTTTGCAAAGCTCGTTACTAAGTGACTATCAGCTATTTTTAAAACCATTGAGGGTTTGAGGTGAAGTGAAGCTCATTTTGTCAACAGGAAGTTATGGGCTCTGCACCTCTATTTATATAAACAACATTTGCTTTTCCATCTTGGGTTCTGCCCAGAAGTTGTCGTCTGACGCCGCTTCTGGCTCTGGTTGACTGGTTTTTAGAAAAAAAAAAAAACTGGCCACCTGTTCCTCTCCCTGCCACAGAGAAAGTCAAGTCACTTTCGCTGGTGTTTAGTTAGTGAAAAATGCTAAAACACACAAGGATTTCAATTTTTTAAAGTTTTTATTTATTTATTTATTTGGCTGCCTTGGGTCTTCGTTGCTACGCGCGGGCTTTCTCTAGTTGCGGCGAGCGGGGGCTACTCTGTTGTGGTGCGCGGGCTTCTCATTGCGGTGGCTTCTCTCGTTGCAGAGCATGGGCTCTAGGCGCGTGAGCTTCAGTAGCTGTGGCTCACGAGCTCAGTAGTTGTGGCTCGTGGGCTCTAGATCGCAGGCTCAGTAGCTGTGGCGCACAGGCTTAGTTGCTCTGCGACACGTGGGATCTTCCCAGACCAGGGATAGAACCCATGTTCCCTGCATCGGCAGGCGGATTCTTAACCACTGCGCCACCAGGGAAGTCCCAAGGATTTCAATTTTTATTGGAGTGTTGTATTTTTAACCTAATCTTTGCCTCCCTGAATTTGACTAAACTCTAAGCACAGCCCTGCCCCACCTCCACTGTGCTTCTGATGTTCATTCTACCCTGTAAGGTTCCAGATGGATCGGTATGGAACTCGGGTCCTCTTCGCCACACTTTGCAAATTCCCTTCTCCCAGACAGATTTGTGAATTCCCAGAGCCTCCGGGTTCCCCTGCTCTGATGTCAACCCATCATCCCTCTGCCATCTCCTTATCCCCCTTATCTGGTACTCCTCCAACTTCTGTTTCTTCTCAGATGTCTCTCTTAACTGTGTTACAGCTGCTTCAGTACAGAAGGAAGGTGAACCTTAAGAGACTGCCAGTTGCTGGCACCTCTGACCAGGTGTAAAGTATTTGGCTAAACATCAGCTCTCACCACGAGTGCCCGAGGCAGGGGAGGGATGAGCTTGTGGCTGGCAACACGTACTGCTTGAGGTCATCAAAAGTGGGGAGACAGCTTGGGGTTTGCACCATCTGAGTCAAATGAATACTTAGAGAGTGTGCAAGGAGCTCTTTTTAGAGAGTATAGTGCATGCTTGAATTTCCAGAACTTCTTCATTCAAGGAGGGAGGAGAATTTTCTTTAATCAGAAGCATGAAATATGGGAAAAGGTTAGGCTCAGAGCAGGATCAACTCAATTTTGGAAGATAAAATAAGAGTAAAACTTTTTTTTTTAGGTGAGGTGAGTAGGCAGGTGAGTCTCTTCAAGGTACCAGGAAGGCATTTAGTCACAAATTGCTTAACGGTACTTTCACCCGATCTGTTAATTCCAACATTAAAGACATTAAGGTTCCTTGTTTAAGAAGGTTGTCACTTGTGTTCACCAGGAAAAAAATAATGTTAATACCATAAAGAGTGAAATGTTTTCACATCCTTTTATGGGGAGGATCAAGGAAAGAAAGCTAGAACATCGGGAACTGAAATGGGTCGAGAGTAAAATGCAGCAAGAAGGAGGTGAATGGAATTCTGCAAACGGGGAAGAAAGGACAGAGGGGAAGAACTAGGACCAAAAGCAACCCCCCAAAACTGCCCTGGGACTGTTCTTAGAGGAAAGTTATGAGGGAAAATAAGCCTTTGTAAGGGTAAGGAAAGAAAGGACGGAAAGTGAGTTAGAAGTGTTGGTTTACATATAGAGACGAGCACAAAAGGCAGAGGATATCAGAACAGTAAGAAATGGCAAAGCACGGGAATTTGATGATGCAAAAGAAAAACGAGGGTGAAACACAGAACTTCACCCAGTAAGACTAAAGGAGGCAGAAAAGAAATGGAATTTTCTAGAGGACCCAGGAGGGGACCACGTCTGGGGGAGAGAAAACAGATTTGTAATGTTGGAGAACCAGTGGTCAAGTTGTGGAGGGAAGGAGGAAACAATGGAGAAGAGCAGAACAGAGAAATGTGAGCGATGCTGCCACTCAGCTTTCAAAATGGGATCAAAGCCTAAGTTCAGGCCTTCTTTCTAAACATAGAAAAAGAAATAACCAGACCAAAGACCACTGCCTTCTGAGAAGGAAATTGGGAACATTTATTTTAAATGTTTAATTTGCAGTATACCCAATACTGGGATTGGGGTGCTTTCTGGTGGGAATGCCACCTCTCGTTCAGTAGGCAATTGGAGGGTCAAGTTCATGAAGAGACTGAAATGATTCTTGGAAACTCTGTGCCTATGAGATGCCTCTACAGTGGCTACAATGTCCCTTGACTATGTCTGTCTATATACGAGTACATTTGCTTTGAGAGATTGGGGTAGGGCTTACATGCTTTGGGGCTTTTCTAGCGTTTCTCTTTAATCCGTTGTGCAAATCCTATTAAATTAAATTGCTTCTTAACAGCAAGAATCTTGTCCTCATTTAGGTAGTATTTCCGCAAGGTGAAAGGAATCCAACCCTTACCAAGCTGAATTCTGTAACATATAACATCTAGGCTTTGAGAAAAACGAAAAATGCATTTAAATCTCAAACCATCGAGTTAAAAGAAACCTTAGAACTAACATAAATTTAACTTTGTCATGTTAAAGATGGGGAAATTAGACCAGGGCCTAGTGAGAGAACATGACTTAACTGAGGCTGCCTGGTTACTGCTAGAGCCAGGATTAGAATGCAGGTTGCCTGAATATTGTGTTTCTTTTACTCTTTCCTGTAAACCATCAGGTAAACTTTATACTTGTGTGTTGAAGTTCAGGTCTGAATTCCCTTCTTATGCCCCAAGTCAGGCTACTCTAGAATCCATTTGCACAACATAATCTCTACAGGTTTTGGGAAGTGGTGAGGATAAAAGAAGTACCAACCACTCAAGGAAATTAGGAGCAAGGATATGCTTTCACATTAAGTTGTCTAATTAACTTGTGGAGGTGGGCTAACCCCCATACTACCCTAAATGAGTGGGTAAATGAGACTTGCTAGCCCTACTTGCCGACTGAACAACTGCATGAAAAATTGAATAGTTTAATACCTGGTGTACTCCTCTCTCTTTAGCCTTGGTCTTGTATAACTCGGCTCTGGAGAATTTTCTACGACTACAAAAATTACCATAATTCTTCTCCTAAAAAGGACCTACCAGGCAAATGTTAGGACAATCCAGCAAAATAATTAATAAAAGTAAAGGGGACTATGTAGGTGAATGGGGGTTAATCTAGGAAACTCTTGAACGAAAAATAAAGTTCCATGGTTAGTTAAGGTAGACAGTGATAACGTCTTCCACCCTAAGATCTATCTCAAACAGATTCAGTAGTTAACTATTATTTTTAATCATTTTATTGAAGTTTATTTTCCCTTGAAATTGTATGTAGAATGTTTGTATCTAAGCCACATGGTATATCTACTAGGTCTATGATATGGGGAAGCAGCAAAACCATGCAATACTATAGACTATTTTAAGTACTGAAAAATGAGATAAATGGGTGAAAAATCAAGAAGTAGGGGCAAAAGCTAGGCATTGCAATGGGATTGGTTTAAGAAATACTCATGTCTATGGGTTGGCTGACAATGGTTGGACAAGAAGTTCCCTCTTAGAGCAGTTCCCTCTCCCTCCCACCCACACATTCTTTCTTTCCTCTTCCTTGACATCACAGACCACTGGGTCTCTGCAAGTTCACATCATCACAGGGGGGAAGGCGGAAATAGCTGGAGCGACGGAGTCGCCTTGGGGGTAGACCAGCCATCTGACGGCAGAGTTCATCTAGAAGAGAAGCAGAGCATAATGGGATGAGGATGCGGGAAGATGGCAAGGGCTCGTGTCTTAAGGAAAGGGAAGACTGCAGGATGGTGTAGTGAAAAAGTTGAAGAGAAATAGATCAGGGTTAGAACCCCAGCCCTGCCACTTACTGGTTATTTACGTCCTACCAGAAAGTTTAACTTTTCTGAACCTCACTATCCCTTTCTGTAAAACAAGCATTAAATTACCCACCTCAACAAGGTAGTTGTCAGTATGAAAATGAAAAAATGGATACAAAGGTACCTAGCACACTGGTGGTCGGTAAATTTTAGTTTCCTTTATACACCTTGCTCCCAATTCTTCTAATCGTGGACTTATTAAACAGCAAAAATATGAGGTCCAGTCATTCAATATACATTTAAATGTTTACTATGTGAAAATGGCTAACTTTAGCAAGTCCCCTGAGACACTTGAAAGTGCCTGGAGTCCCAAATACTCATCCTCAATGTCAAGGTGCTTCCCTTGCAGGTGGCTTGCACAGAGCCAATTGGGGGCAAGCAGCAAGTTTCCTTCTGCGAAGTTAAGTACAGCTCTTACTCAGGGGCTTGGTGTAAGGCGGGCTGCTGAGTCAGAGTGGTTTTCGTGTGTGGTGCCTTTGCTGACCACAGCCATCGTTTGGGGCTGGCCAGGGGCAAGGTGACAAATATCTTTTTTCCCACCATGCACAGTCTGTAACCACACACTCTGGACCCTTGTAAAATCTTTCTACCTTCCTCTACCTCTGACATTTCACAATAAGCAAGGTGAATGGTTCTTGGAATTGGTGGAATGTTTAAAAGGTAGCTGGTGTCTAGGAGTCCAGTTGATTTTTCACATATCCAAATGCTACTGCCTCCAAATCAGTGGCTTTCCCCGCCCCCCCAGAGTTATGAACGTGGCTACAGACGAGTAGAGACTGTTATTTTTAATGGCTGACTTGGCCTTCCATCTAGAAGTCTGCTGAATGATCTTCAAAGCAACCGGAGCATCTGAAATTTCTATCTCTATGTAAGAGAAGTTAGGGGTTACTGTCTAGTTGGAAAGAGATCTGGGGAGGGGTGCTTTTCTTAGGGTTACATATATAGTAAGCGTACTGCTTTCCTTAGATTGTTTATTTGGGGTAACGTGTTGGAACGGGAGCTATTGTACGTCAGGGAATAGCCTAAAGCCCTCCTGCAAAGCCAGACCTTGGATCTGTTAGCGTCTTGTGCCTAGTTATCACTCTCATTACCGTCCCTCCCCACTAAAAAGCCAGTCTTACCTTTCATAACTTCATGCTCTTTACAGACAAGACGGGAGCAGACCTCATTGTTGATGATGTACATACGCCGTAAACTGCCACCAGTGCAAATGTCACGGTGCAGGAAGGAGATAGAAAAAGCATTGAGAGGGAGATCTAGCCTCGGCCTGCAATGCCTCTTCAACTCCTGTATGTCCCACTCTTCTCTATCTGTTCTCCCCTTATCTGGATCTCCTTAAGTGTTTCAGACTTCTTCCTCACACTCCCCGCCCCACCCCACCTCCCCAAGTAGTGTAGGAGACGGGAATGGGATCAATCACTCTTCTTGGTGACACTTTGCACACTCCACCTAGACTCAAGCTTCATACTCCTCCCCACCATTCCCTACTATTTTCTACCTTCACACTTGGATGTTTAGCTCCAGCCTTTTTCAGTGAGGTGGAAAATTTGGTAGACTGGAGTTTCCCTCATGATGATCCTGCCTCCAGCCCCCACCTTCCTTTGCCTTCTAGCGTCTACACTTATTAGTCAAACTGTTCTCTGTGTGCCTCAATCCCTACTCCACGTGCTCATTGGCACCTTCAGGAGTAGCTAAGAGGGTTATGCTAAGAAACGTGTGCCCCTCCAAAGACTGAAATTCCACAGGGATGCTCATTAAATAGTTACTGACACGAAAGCACTATCATGGACGATGCTCTCTAGGTGTTCTGGGACCTTTACCTGGTAAAGCATAATTGATGGATGCATTGCTTCACTGGCCGATGCACAGAGTAGAGTCTTGTGCAGGCAAATTTCTCATCCCGGCACTCTGAAGAGGCCCAACATAAAAAACACGGGGAGGCATAACAAACAGGCATGAACAAAGGGTTAAGGGGATGGAGGAGGGGAGAGAGAGCTGGGGAAAACCTACAAAGTAATCGCTACAGGGGATCACTGTAAGTTGGGGCATGTTCTTCCTGTCACCAAAACAAAGCAATAATAGAAGTTGGCTAAAAAATGAAATTTAGGTGCTTCCCTACCTGGAAGGAAAGTGGGTTAAAATAGTCCCTGAGGTCTCTTCTAGGAAAAAAATCCTTCTAGGGTTATGCAGGTGGCAACATGAAATATCAAATGCTAGCAGTCCCATTCTGAAGAATTTGAATTCTAAGGTGGGTCACTATTTCTCAGTTCTGGTGGGTTTTCAACCCTATCTGCACATCAGAATTATCAGTACATTAGAGAAAGCATGACATCTACAGTCATATGGAGTCCTTGCAGTCACTTCCCAACCCACTAACCAACAGATAGTGTCCAAAGGTAGTTTAGGGAGAAGACTGGTCTGGGACCATGCAACGGTGGTCCCATCTTTTTCCCATGACTTTTAGAACAGGAGCTCGTAAAACAGTGGGATGGGGTGGGAGGATAATGAAGAGTATTACAAATACGCTTTGAGATAGAATTGGAAATAAACTAGAAGATGTACCAAGTATCCTCCCAAGAGCAAGGACAAGGAATTCTCAGGAAGGAAAAACAAAGCTTAAAAAAAGACATGCAAAAGACATTCATACCTGTGGTGGTATTTTTATCGGACGAGGCTAGAAGGCAAAAATTTTATTCGGTTATTACTGCTTCTAGAAGTCACTGCCCTGTAACTGTCATGTTGCCTTACTTGAGACCCACGTGCGGCACCCATAAGTAGATGAATTAATAACTCTTTTTTAGCCACTTCTAAAAGAAAACCCATAATGGGGTGTTTTGATCCACAAAATTGAAGAGATTTAACATGATTTTAAATGATTTTTGTCTTTTTCCTTTCTCTCCTAGAGAGTTGAGAAACTCATTGTATTGAGAATATCTTTGTTTCTATCAAGAGGCAAATTTAGTAGAAACACAAGGCAACGAGCCATGCTCAGAAGAGCGTCATCCTGGAGCTAAGGGGAGAAAAGATTATTACTCTGCTGTGGAAGCTCTAGATACATCATCATGGGTTCTTGGATAAAAGTTATTTGGTAAAGAATAGCAAGGGTCATAGTCACATCCAGCCCTAACCTAGGGGCAG
Organism: Globicephala melas; assembly: GCF_963455315.2. Lineage (NCBI taxonomy): Eukaryota > Metazoa > Chordata > Mammalia > Artiodactyla > Delphinidae > Globicephala > Globicephala melas. The sequence goes on along the minus strand of NC_083323.1, from coordinate 95,386,176 downwards.
GTTAAATACCAGCGAAGTTTGTAAAATGGAGAGTAAGTCAAGGAGTAAGATGAGTCTTGAGGAAATAGACTAACCACGGGAGTTATCTGTAAGAATGGCTTTGGAAGGGTTGCTTATAGGATACCGTAGGAAGAATGCTATATCTGTCGCATGGTTTCAATTACAGATTTATATGTTGAGAATTCTCAAACTTATATGTCTAGCCCAGATCTTTCTCCTAATACGCTCAAGACCTACAAATCCAACTGCCATTTTTGTGGAAGAGTTCATGGATTTTTTTTTAAAAAAGATCCTTCCATATCTCAAACTGCCTTATCTTTCCCCTTCACCAATATTCACATTGGTACCACCATCCACCCAATAGCTACCGTCTACCTAATAAAAAACTGGACATCATCTCAACAGTCCCTGCTCGCCGACAGCTCATTTCTCTCCCTTACCTCTAACGTAGTTCAGGCCATCATATTTTATTGGGACTAGGCAAAAGCATTCTCACTGGCTTTCCAGTTCATGAATCTGCTTAGGACCTTCCTTTGCATGCATTATTCTCTGATTGGTTTTCATTTCCATTCTAAGCCTTTGCCCATATTGTTTTCTTTACCTAAAAGCTCTTCCCCTTTCTATTCACTTGTCTTTCAAGAATCAACCTGGTCAATATGCCTTCCATAAAAGCCCTTCCTAACTCCCAACACAAAGTATAGTCAAGGACTCTGAGTCTTCCACAGCTTCTTTTGCTTATCCTGATTATAGCATTTGTAAAACTGAATAAGGTTATCCATTCCTTTGTCTATCTCGTCTACTAGACAAAAGATATCTAGAAGAAGATCAGTTTTGTTCACCCTTGTCTTACCTTTACCCATCCAGTCTCAGAAACTTGGAGAGAAAAATCAAGTCTTGGTATTTTGTGTATCAAACCCCTCGCGCAGTTCTTGCTTGTTAGGGGATCAAAAATGTCTTTAATTTAACTTATACTGTTGGACAATTGTGCTACATAAAATGGTAGCCCTAATTAGGATCCTTCACCAGCCATACTGCCTTCTGTCATGGGGGATAGGGAAAGACCAGAACGGGCCCAGTGGCCCTGGGATCCCAGATCTGAACTTACCCAGGTCATCTGTGGGAGGCTTGATATCGGCCAGAACTGAAAAGGCACAAAACAGCGGTGTGAGGAGGGTTTCGAATTGGCAAAGGGGAAGGCAGAAGGCAAGAGGGAAGAATATAGATAACAGGACAAAGTCAAGACTGTGGCTGGGTTTGTGTATTATGTCCGAGGGAATAAAGTTAATTGAAAATAATTAAATATTTTTTGAATATTATTTGGCCTGTTGACATGATGCTAATTTTTGGAAGACTTTAATTCATGCTTTTTTAAGCTATTAATCCACTTTGCTTCCTGTTTTTAGAGGACTAGCAGGATTCTTTCCTTTTATCCCACCGTCACTGAACAACATCCCTTTCCCTGTGATAAAAATACATGATTAATTCAAGAGCTGGAATAAATAATTGTGAATATTAACAAGAATCACGCCATCTTTAAGGAGATGAAACATACCTGTAGGAGTGAAACCTACCTGTTTCATCTGTAGCAGGATCATTCACCAGATCTGCAAAGATACAACATAGGGAATGAAAAATGCAAGTCGGAAAAGTAGCAAAGAGGAGCCGGATGAAGGGATGATGATCTAAAAGGAGGCAAGATTGAAGTGAAAGAATGTGGACTCTTGGGGAAAATATAAGGGAGCGATAAAAAGATTGGGCATGTTTAGAGCCCTCGGTGGCATCTAAGATAGACAACAGAGCTCTGAACCTCAGCAAGTCCCCTACATACAAATGAGTTCTGTTTCGAGAGCACCTTTGTAAGTCCAATTTGTTCGTAAGTCCAACAAAGTTAGCTTAGGTACCCAACTAACACAATCGGCTATGTGGTGCTGTACTGTAACAGGTTTATAATACGTTTCACACGAATAATACATAAAAAACAAACACAAAAAATAAACATTTTTAATCTTACAGTACCTTGTAAAGCACAGTAGTACCAGCTACGTCACCTCTGCTTTTACACTTGCTTCTGGACATCCTGGGCTTGAAATAAAGATGCTGTACTACTGTACTCTATACAGTACTGTACAGTAAAGTACACAAAAGCACATCCACTTGTAGAGCATGCACACACGTGACAATGGACGCCAGACACAAGAACTAACTTAGGTGATTGGACATGAGAATGTTCAAATCTTTGAAAGTTCGCAACTTGAAGGTTTGTATGCAGGGGACTTACTGTTCTAGTCTTCCTTTAAGGAAGGATGTACAGACCTCAACCCTTCTATCCCCAGTTTGAAAGCAAAGAAATAAACAAAAGAGTATCCTACTAGGATCTTCTGTGAATGTCTCTGGAGTCACTGGAGTCACATCATCTGCATAAAAACAATCGGGAAACATTTTCTGAGCATTCTCTGTCCCCCACCCCTACACTTGCACGCCCAGTAAGTGAAATTGACAAGCACAGTAGACTCATAGTAAGATCCCAAAGTGTTTTTCTTTCTTTGCTTCCCAGCCTAAGTCCTTTCCCCTGTAGCCCAAACAAATGTCACACTTTCCTACTTCCATAAATATACCTGTACAGTCCTAACACTAGAGAGTCCTTCTCCCTGTGTGCTCCTTATTTAGAGGAATGAATGAACTACATGGCCATTAGACAGTCCACCACAGGCACGCCCTTTCTCGGTTAGACTTCGGTTTAGTGTTGGACTGCAAGAATGACTTCTTCATCCTAGCATATAATAACAGGTACAGCTAATTTGGGATTACTATGTACTTGTTTTTACAGATGGTAAAACTCAGGACCAGGAGAATAAATAACTCACACAAGGTCATAGAGCTTGTTAATAATTATAATGGATTGATGACCTCTTTGCAATACTTATTTAAAATGAAAATTGTTTTTCTCAAACAGACTGTGACTTTTAAAAACTTTTTGTTTTATATTGGAGTATAGTTGATTAACAATGTTGTGATAGTTTCAGGTGTACAGTAAAGTTATTCACTTATAGATATACATGTATCTATTCTTTTTCAAACTCTTTTCCCATTTAGGTTATTTAATATTGAGCAGAGTTCCCTGTATACAGTATACAGTCCCTGTTGATTATCCATTTTAAATGTAGCAGTGTGTACATGTCAATCCCAAACTCCCTAGCTATCCCTTCCCCCCTGGTAACCATAAGTTCGTTCTGTCTGAATCTGTTTCAAGCAGACTGTGATTTTGATATTCATAATTTGGATGTAATTGGATATCAGTCTGATGATAGACTTTACACAAAAGAGTGTTCACAAAAGGTAACATTGGTAGTTTTCTGATGCTCAGTGATAAGTGAGGTAAAGAGAGGGGAGAGGAAATGCCTTGTTGTTGATCCTTGGAAAGTAAATGCCGGAGGGGAAGAAATAAAAATGGTCCAGGTCTTAAGGTGGAAGCTATTTGGATAAACTAAGAAAACTGTATCTGAAACTGTAAATAACAGCAGCTCCGGAAACAAATAGTCTCTGCTTTAAAAAGCAACATAACAAAGCGGTGTGAAGAGCTAAATGTTTGTTAACCATCCCACCGGTAATTAACCTTCACTGCAAATGGCTTAGAGTCATAATCTGTTTTACCCACTAGAGGTCAGCAAAATCACAGTTTGCCTTGAGGTCAGCTTATAAATGTTAGATTTAAAATCTGGTGAGAATAGCATTTTTATAAAGCATGTCAGAGTTACTGATCCTTGCACTAGAAGCAATACACAAAACGTTTTTTTTTTTTTTTTTTTGCGGTACGCGGGCCTGTCACTGTTGTGGCCTCTCCCGTTGCGGAGCACAGGCTCCGGACACGCAGGCTCAGCGACCATGGCTCACGGGCCCAGCCGATCCGCGGCATGTGGGATCTTCCCAGACCGGGGCACGAACCCGCGTCCCTTGCATCGGCAGGCGGACTCTCAACCACTGCGCCACCAGGGAAGCCCCACAAAACATTTTGAAGGAATTTCCCCTGCTTATTCCTTAACTCATCCTTTAAAAAAAAAAAATCCGGATAGAAGGTCATCAGATTGACAACAGCCTCATCTTTAACACTCAGTATAAGCTTTTGTCTTCCGGAACAAATTTTGATAAAAGGAATTCAAGTCTGCTCCAGTCCCACAGGATATTTGAAAAGCCACTGACCTGAACCATTCCAGAAGCTGTAAGAAGGGAGTGGATTCTCCCCGGGGTGCAGCCCTATCCTGCCCTGTTTCCCATTCTCTCCAGCTACATTCCGGTCCAACCACGCACAGAAACAGAGGGAGCAGTGGGCGAACAAAGGGTTTGAGAGTATCCTGGCTGTCTCCTCAGAATTCCAGGCAGAGTACTAGTTTTCTGTATATTCCTCAGTTTACCCACCTTTTCCATGAGCTCCCACCATCTGAATGCTTTATTAAGGATTCGTGAGTGTTCCCTGAAGGAACGTTTTCATCATTACTTGTACTATTTCTGCATCACAAATCATAAAATAGGACTGGACCTTAACCAGCCCAAAGAAAGGAATTTGGATTTTTAGTTTTGCTACTGCTGACTATGACCTAGGTTCAAAAATGTAGGGATTCAGACCTCCGTACCCACAACAGAGAGAGAAAAAAAAAGAAGCTTTTCTATATTTTAGCTTCTCTACCAGGATGCACAGTAAGAAATGCTATTGTGCCTCAGAATACACAAAGATAACTGAAACAAGTTTAATAAGATAATACTTTACTCTGGTAATGTACTTGCAGTGTACTCTATTTTTATTTTAGTCTATCCTAACTCATTAAAAGCCCCAGTTGTGACCCACTCATTTGGTTTCTGACCCATTAACCGGTTGCATACTGCAGTGCTCTCAGGGGTTGGGAAAAACAAGAGAACTTATGTTAGGTACCTGGAGGCAGCCTGGGAATGTTGATGAGAGTATCCTTCATCAAGCTGAAGGAAGTGGCCCTTTGGAAGCCAGAACTTTTGGGTTCTGTCTGATTGTGCCACAGATGCTCTGGTGCTGGGAAGACTTCTTAGGTCTGCATTTTAGTTCCTCCACTATTACATGGTTAGGAAAATGTTTTCTGTTAGGATCTGTGGGCATTTTCCAAGGGAGTGGAAATGAGACGGACATAGAGAAGGTCTGGGGAAAGTTATTTCAGTAGTTCAAAAGAGAACAAGAATGTTTTATGAATGGGCTCTTAGTCCCCCGACCAGGGATCGAACCCGTGCCTCCTGCAGTGGAAGCATATAGTCCTAACCACTGGACCACCAGGCAATTACCAGGATAATAGGATTGTTGAACTAGTGAATTAGATCCTATTATTTCCCACACCTTGGCAATGCTTCTCTGTGTTGTATTACAAATTCTTGAACTCTAACCGTTCGGCTACATTGTCCTAATAAGAACCTCATCAGAGCCCAGTTCCAAGGGTTCACCTACCTCCTCTTTGGCTGTTGACCCCTAGGGGTGTCCAGTCTGTATCAAAGGAAGGAGAAAATGTATGTGAATGAGTCCAGCTCTATACCCCGTAAAGCTTGTATAAGATGAACCAGAAAATGATGGGAAAATTGTACTTTATCTTTCAGTGTTTTATTTCTGTTAGAGCTCAATGTAAAAGTATTCAGAGCGTTAGTGCTACACACAGACATGGGAACACTCAAAGAGAGCAGATTCCTGAGAACAAAGGCGAGCTCTGCTATGCCCTGACTCAAGAGGCCCTCTTGCCCTCAGTCCAGCCAGAAGGGGTAGGGTCCTGATCCACACAGAAGGCCGGCAGACTCTCTGATGTCCCATCCTTCTGTCCCCACAGCCAACCCCTGTTAACTGCACTACTGAACAAGTCCAAAAATTGTCATCTCACAGTCTGCATTTGGCCGAATTAAAAAAAAAAAAAGAGTAGGATTTTTTGAAAGCCAAGGTTCACTTTCTGTGGTCAATCTTCTAGTTCGATTCTTTGAAATCTGTGAAGATCATTTTTCATTTGTGTATAGATGTGGCAACATATTTTCTGTGTGCGTGTGAATCTGCTTGTGTGTAGGCTGGTACTAGTGTTTCTTAGGTGTATATATTCACTGTTTTCCTTCACGGTTTAAACTTGACTTTCTTGTGAGGTGATCCTTATATGTTTTTGTATGCATTTGTATATATCAGCTTCTTTATCCTTTGGGTTTTTTTTTTTCTTCACTGCCCGGCTTGCGGGATATTAGTTCCCCCGACCAGGGATTGAACCCACGGCAGTGAAAAGTGACGAGTCCTAACCACTGGATCACCAGGGAACTCGCCGTGTTCTTCTCTTTAATGGCAATTCTAGAGCTCAATAGCAAGCATCTCTTCTCCTCTTCCCCTTCAGCCTCATTCCATCCAACCTCTAACGTACACCTCCACCCACATCTGAGGAAATGACATTTTAGGGAGAAAAAAAGGTAGGGACTCACCAGAGGGAATGATGAGTACAGTGAGAAACAGCAGCACTTTGGGTCCCAAAAGCAGCATATCTGACAGGTGGGCGGGGAGAATAGAGATTTCAATTGCAGGCAAGGATATCTGTAGGATCTCTGTCTCTGCATCTTCCCAGGAACTTTCCTAGTGCCCCTTAAGTCTCAGACCCTTCCTCTCTTTCACTCAAAATTTCTCCTTCAAATTCTATTCTTTGATCATTTGCCATTATTCTCTTTGCTTTTTTCCTACCAAGTCAGAGGAAATTTTATACTGTAAATGGTTTATGATGACCCCCGACCTGTGGCGTCTTTCAACCCTAGTGTCTAATCTTCTGTTTTGAAATCTGTGGCTTTTTAATATCATCTGCTCATCTTGGTGTCTCCTCATTGGGATTCCATGGATAATTGGGATGTCTGTTCAATTCTAAGTCAGTGACATTCCCCATTGCCTTCTTCCAGCCTTTCAAAACACACACACACACGCACACGCACACGCGCGTGCGCGCACACACACACACACACTCCCTACCCCTATTTAGGGTTTTAGACAATCAAAACAACTCACTGTTTACGGTTCTCTGCTCTTTCCACCGAGTCCTTTGGTTGTTGAATGTGTCTCTCTCCTTCTCACTCTGTTCCACTTTGGCTGGAGAGTAAGATGAACAGGGCCACTCCCTGGAAAGGACTTCAAATTTGGCCTACTCTGAAACAATGAGATGAGGGAGAGCGAGGAAGAGAGAGAGAGAGGGAGGGAGGGAGAAAGCCGGGCTAGAGAGTCTGAAGCTGTGCTACAGTATGAGGCTGGGAGGAGAAGGGGGATGGGGCTTTGCAGTCACTCACACCCTCATTCCGAAGGTTCTGACCACGTTGTTGCTGCTCCTCCCTTGAAGGGCTGGCTGGCGCTCATATCTGCCTTCCTTCCGTGAGCCACGTTCTGGCTCCAGCCTCCCTTTCTCCTTGGGTTCCTTCTTACCTAAAGAGCAGCTCCCCAGCCCCCTCCCCGGTCACGCGCCCAGAATCTGTTTCTATTTTTCTGGCCATCTTCCATATTGGAATCATTCCTCTAGCCCCCTTTCTCACTTTTGTCCTTTTAGAATTCCACACCAAAAATTTTCTTTGTATCCTTTTATTATTTTTTTTAATTTATTTTTTAATTTTTTGGCTACATTGGGTCTTAACTGTTGTGCACGGGCTTTCTCTAGTTGCGGCGAGCAGGAGCTACTCTTCGTTGTGGTGCGCGGGCTTCTCACTGTGGTGGCTTCTCTTGTTGCAGAGCACAGGTTCTAGGTGCGCGGGCTCAGTAGTTGTGGCTCACGGGCTCAGTAGTTGTGGCTCGTGGCCTTAGCTGCTCCGCGGCATGTGGGATCTTCCCGGACCAGGGCTCGAACCCATGTCTCCTGCATTGGCAGGCGGATTTTTTTTTTTTTTTTTTTTTGCGGTACACGGGCCTCTCACTGTTGTGGCCTCTCCCGTTGCCGAGCACAGGCTCCGGACGCGCAGGCTCAGTGGCCATGGCTCACGGGCCCAGCAGCTCTGCAGCATGTGGGATCCTCCCGGACTGGGGCACGAACCTGTGTCCCCTTCATCAGCAGGTGGACTCTCAACCACTGTGCCACCAGGGAAGCCCCTCTTTGTATCCTTATGTTTCTCTTTTTTCTTTGCCTCTTTCTTGACCTACACGTTTGACTCTCTCACCACCCCCTGCCCCCCTCACACGCCTTTGAGAATCTCATATATTGCTACATCCAGGCAAACAGACAGTACATGAGTTTTGTCCAAGAGGAGGGCTGCTGTCTTAGGAAAAGTTAAGGAACACAGAACCCTCATCTTTTTGAAATGTGGAGGAGCTCCATGAGAGGAGATTCCAGCCTTACGTTGTCTTTTGTCTTTGTTGAAGCTTATATTAAGAATCTTGGTTTCTGGAATCTTAAGGACAAAAATGCTATCAGAAGCCCAAAGAAAATTGGGGCCAAGTTCATTCTGCTTGCTTTATTTTCCATCAGTACTTTCCTTCATGTCACGTAATATGTACATAATGTTTTCCCTGATCCAGGAGCTATAAAAACTTTGTCTTCACTCTTATTCCTAGAAACTCTAGTGCTTAGACCATTACAACATCTCCACTTCGGAGGAATAAACTTGAATTACAGAAACTTCAAATCTGAAGAATGGTTGCCCTTACGTGCCCTTGCAGTGTGTAAATTTCAAGTTATCTGTTAGCTTCTTTAGTCTATATTTTGTATTTCCCTGATGAGCTAAATTAGAGAAGTGTACAGGTAGACAGAGCAGATAGTATTAATGGATTACAGACTAAAAGAAAGAAGAGAGTAAATGATGGAAGGGAAGAAGGAAGGAAGAGAGGGAGGGAGGGAAGGAAGGAAGCTGTCACGAGCAAGGAAGAGCTATGGACATAGTCAGAAGTAAGCCAATAGCCCCTCTGGTTTCTCTTAGGAAGCTATACGTTCTCCATCTCTGAGATACATGGGTTCTGGTCAGTCCCCAGAACAAATCTGTGTACAAAACCCAGCTCTTCCTGGTCGGACCTGTCCAGAACTTGATCTTTTCCCACCTGTTCCACAATGAGAATGCAGAGGCTACAGAACAGATGTCTGGGGAGAGCCAGGGCAAGAAAAGGCAGGGAGGCAGGGGTGGGGGAAGAGACAAAAGCAGACGCAAAGCAGAACTGAGGCAGGGCCTACAACGGAGAGCCTAGAGCCACACTCATGTTTTCCATGAAGCACAGACAGATGGAGAAACTGAACTCAGGCCAGTCATTTGGCAGGGACAGCAATGACCTCAATGTGCTCCCAGCCAGAGACTGTAGCTTAGGAAGGCCTCCCCAGGCAGTAGGAGGGGGCGCCTTCCTAGGGTCTCGAGGGGGAGTCTGAAGTTAGGGCAGTAAAAACAGGAACAAAATGTTCAGAGCAAGGCAGGGGGAGCAGGCAGGCAGCGAGCAGGACCTCGCAAGGAAGGAAGGGAGAGGAAACAAGGAAGCACGGCAGGAACTGGCAGAAGAGCAGAAGCCACCATGTAGTCTTTCTTGGTCATTCAAGGATGCCGTTTACTTGAAAGTACTTGGGGTGATGTCTTGTTCATGGCAGCTCTGGTGGCCCCTTCTAGCACAAGTCCCTGTTTGTTTTCAGAGTCTCCGCTTGGACCCCCAGTTTTAGAGATCCTCTGATTTACTTTTCTCATTGGTGGTTATCATTTAATTACATCAAGTCAGAGTCAGCAGCCACGGTCAGGAATGAGCAACTACCATCCAGAGATGTGAGCCTAGACTCTTCCGAGGTTCTCGCTGACCCTGGGGAAAAACTCCCTGGGCAGCAGCCCACATACTCATCCAACACAGGGTGGATCTCCTGCGGGTCGAGGATGCAGGAAAGTTCTCCATGGAATTGACGGGCAGGTGAAGAAGCGACTTAATGTAGGCAATCTAATGTCTGAGACATCCAGGAAAATGTGAGTTTTACAAAGAGGTCTCCAATCAGGGGACGATGGGTAGAATGCAAAGAAAGAGAAGGGAGACAGGGATGAGAGACAGCATGCTGGTTTATTCATCTGTTTACTGGCCTGTGAAGAATACACCCATTAGCTGAAGGCCTCTGGGCAAACGTACAGAAACGTTATTACTACAGTCCGATCCAACTAAATTAAATCCAGGGCCTAAACACACACAAAAATCCCATAAAAGGAAGGAAAGGAAGGAAGGAAGGAGGGTTATACGAGGTGGGTGTGTGTGGGGGGGAGTGCTGTGTGTAGAGGGAATGAAGCAATAAAGTGGTAACAGCCAAACTTAAGAGATGGACCCAGTGGAGGAGTTAAGAGCCAGCAAACATATGTCCTCAGAGAACTTGGGCAAGGGAAGAGTTCCCGCTTCTCAGTAACCCATACCTCTCTGTTCTTCACGCCTCCATGCCTTGCACTTTCTGTTCCCTCCTTTCTCAAATATATATCCTCTTCCCAGCTCCAGGAAATAAATGCTGATGTGTACGTCAAAACCCAGCCCCATGCTGCTCTTGCTGGTCCCCTTTGCTTCTGAGTAGTTAATCATTCCCTCTTGAGCTACCTCTCTTTTTTAATCATTGTGGCATCAGCTTTATTATATTCTTTATAAATTTATTTTATTTTTTTGGCCACACCGCACAGCATGCGGGATCCAGCTCCCCAACCAGCGATCGAACCCCTGCCCCCCCGCAGTGAAAGTGCAGAGTCCCAACCACTGGACTGCCAGGGAAGTTCCCCTCAACTTTATTGTATTCTTTTTTTTTTTTTAATTTATTTATTTATTTTTGACTGCGTTGGGTCTTAGCTGCAGCACACAGAATCCTTCATCGCGGTGCGCGGGCTTCTCTGTAGTTGTGGCGCCCGGGCTTAGTTGCCCAGCGGCATGTGGGATCTTGGTTCCCCGACCAGGTATTGAACCTGCGTCCCCTGCCTTGGAAGGCGGATTCTTAACCACTGGACCACGAGGGAAGTCCCTATATTCTTTGTTTTACATGTCTGTGTTCTTGATTAGACTGAGAGGTTCTTACTCGTCTCTGGCCGACATAATGATCAGCACAGAACAACTCAAAATTTGGTCATTTGAATTGAGGTGAGACGAAGACTCGAAATATTTCGAGAGAGAAACATTCAAAAACTGAGTCAAATGCAAAGTAAAGGAGAAAGTTCTAGAGAAGAAAGTAGTTTGAGAGGCTATAGGAGCACAGCCAGTGGAACAACTAACCAGTGTTTTGATCCAATACGAGAGGAATAGACCTAAAGGAAACAGGCACAGAGACTGGGCAACAGTTATTCCAGAAATAAAGGAATTTTGGCAGAAGGGCTGTAAAATCAGTGCATGCGAAACATAAGTGACTTCTATCAACAATAATGAGTGCTTTTGTCTCATCGTTTTGCTTTGTGTAAATTTTCAGATGGTGCTGGTGGTCTTGCGCTGTTAGACCCACACTCTATGTAGTATCCACACTTACATTTGACTCCCTTGGTCTTGGTTGAGAGAGGAAACGTTCCCAGAAGCAAAGGAAGAAGCCGCAGATCTCTCAGGGCTCAGCATCAGTTTGCCAGCGTCACTCCCATGTCCTGTTGGTCTATAGGGTCTCAGTTCCAAGTTAAGGGGAGGAGAAATAGACTTTACCTCTTGATGGGAGGAGTGGCAAAAAAGTGTGTAGCCACATGTGTCACAAAGTTAAAATGAATCTTTTTAACAGATTAGACAAGGCCAAACAAAGAACATATGTATTTTGCCGTTTCCCTGAAACCTGATTTACCTCTCTTCACAATTCTAAGGACCTCTTGGATGCTCAATATGATACAAAAAGTTCAGTGTTATTTTCTTGTTTTCTGCAGCATCAGGCACTGTTGGCCTGTCTCTCCTTTTTGAAATGTGTCTTTCTCTTGGCACCTATGACATCACTTCCTTTGTTTTCCTCTTTAGCTTGGCTCAGCATTCTTTTTTAATTTCTTTTTCTTCTGTGTTTACCCTTAAATGCTGGTCGTTTTCAAGGTTCTTGCCCCAGCCACCTCTTTTTACTACACCCCACTCCTGCGTCTCTATTTACCATCTACTGGCTTCTGCTTCTAGATCTGTACTTCAGTCTCTTCTACATCTGCAGGTGAAATAGTACATCTCTAGTTGGATGTCCCATTAGCACCTTGAGTCCGTCAGGCTTCATATTAGAGCAGGATCATTTAAGCAGAAAGGGGGGAAGCTAAAGAACAGACTCCCAGGAATAGCTACCAAGATTCTAGTGCCCCTCCCACCTTCTGGAGGCCACCTTCCGTGCTGAGATGCCACCACTCAAGCTCTGGATCCACGCTGGCTCTGCTAGAATCCACACCAGCAGAACGGATCCTCACTCCCTGCCTCTCTCTTCACTTAACCTTGGTTTTGAGTTCAAGACTTAGATCAGTGCATATGGTTGCTGAAACCTAGCTATAGGATTCAAACTCTAGCTATCGGAGAGTCTAGGCTATGTCGTTTTTAGTTTTCCACCCTCTGTAATCCAGGAAGGTGCCCAAGAAGAAGCTTCAATAAATGTTGAGCAAGCCCTAGTTTTGCATGTGTAAAATTGAGTCATGCTCCCTGCAGAGTCCCCCCCATACTAGGACTGTGGTGCCACCATCACCCCATTACCCAACTGAAGCACGGGGTCACCTCCAGTTTCCTCGGTTTCTCTCTTTCCCTCACCTTGAGTCCCAACACACACAACACACAACACACACACAGATACACACACACACACACACACACACACACACACACAGTCTTTCAAATCTATCCCTTTTCTCTATTATGTCCATCACCACTTTAGCTCAGTTCGGTCCAGTCATTGCTCTAACGGAGTCTTAACTGGTCTCCCAGTTTTGGCGTTTCCCCACCTTTATTTATAATACAAAGCACTATGAGCAATATTTCTAGCATTACTCAACCTAGGTTACTCTGGCTTAAAAACCTTAGAGGAGGAGGGCTTCCCTGGTGGCGCAGCGGTTGAGAGCCCACCTGCCGATGCAGGGGACGCGGGTTCGTGCCCCGGTCCACGAAGATCCCACATGCCGAGGAGCGGCTGTGCCCGTGAGCCATGGCCGCTGAGCCTGCGCGTCCGGAGCCTCTGCTCCGCAACGGGAGAGGCCGCAACAGTGAGAGGCCTGCGCACCACAAAACAAAACAAAACAAAACCTTAGAGGCGCTTCATTATCCTTAGGATACGGTCGGAACGTCTCAGTTCCCTCTCTCATCACCAGTGCTCTAACCCACCCACCCCGACACATGCTGCATCTTGCTTTCTGACACACCGAATCATTTACAGCTCTGCAAAAGCTTCAAGCTCTCTAAGCTGCTGTACACGTTACATTCCATTTACAACACCTCCACCAGAATCTTTAATTTACCAACTCAACATAACCTTTATGTTCATCTGTCTAATTTCTACTCATCCTTTCCAACTCAGCTTTGGCTTGTTTTCCTGAGTGTCTCCACTACAATGTGGGCTTCTTGTGGGCAGATGCTTTGTTCACTGTTGCATGCCCGAGGCCAAACCCAGGAACTCATATTCGTACATCAGAGAGATGTGTTGCCCGTGTATGGGAGAGACTGTATTTCCTAAAACTGAACACAAGAGGGCAACGAATCACTTCTCCAGACCTGTTTTGAAGTTTGGCGGCCCTTCCCTGCACCTCATTTACTATTCCAACTGATGACATAGTTCATGGAGCACGACTCTTGAGCTGTGCCCGACAGGATGAAAGATTCTTAATGACTCAGAACTGTACTGCATTGATATTCTGGCTGCCTTTTCAGTGCCAGGGACTTCACTTACCTACCGGTAATTAAAAAAGATGAATCAGTCCCAAGTCGTCCATTCAAGGAATCGAGAATCTAGTGGGAAAGAGAAGTGAACTGAATTTCCTTTATTCCCTGACATATGAAGAAACAAGTGACATATGAAGAAACAACCGGTTTTTTCAGTATCATTGGCTTCTTAAGATGGTAGAAGGGGGGGCTTCCCTGGTGGCGCAGTGGTTGAGAGTCCGCCTGCCGATGCAGGGAACACGGGTTCGTGCCCCGGTCCGGGAGGATCCCACAGGCCGCGGAGCGGCTGGGCCCGAGAGCCATGGCTGCCGAGCCTGCGCGTCCGGAGCCTGCGCGTCCGGAGCCCGTGCTCCGCAACGAGAGAGGCCACAACAGTGAGAGGCCCAAAAGGTGGTAGAAGGGTTAACTACTGGGTGTAAATAAGACAGAAACTTAGATTCTCCTAAGTGACAATTTTGAAAAACACGCACGACCAATCCAGCTAATTCAACCCCAGGTAATTGTAGGATGGCGGGAGAAGCTTGCCCCGTCCTAAGCCCATCTCTGCGGCCACCCTACCCCCTTACCAATTTTAAATAGACTTCTCTTTCTGGAGCACTTTGTATGTTCACAGCAAAATCGAGTGGAAAGTACAGAGAATTCCCTTATACTCCTTGCCCCACATACCTACATCCTTCCCCACTCTCAACATCCTGTACCGAGAGGTCCATTGTTACGAGTCAGTCAGGGTTCACTCTTGCTGTTGTGCAGTCTATGGGTTTTGACAACTGTGTGTTAACATGTGTCCACCATTATAGTCTCATACAGAGCAGTTTCACTGCCCTCAAAAGGACTCTGTGCTCTGCCTATTCATTCCTCCTTCCCTTCTAATCCCTGACAACAACTGACCTTTTTACTGCCCCGTAGTTTTATCTTTTTCCGAAATACATACGGTCGGAATCATACAGTATGTGATTTTTTTCAGATGGGCTTCTTTCGCTTAGCAGTAATGCATTTGTTTCCTCCATGCCTTTTCATGGCTTGGTAGTTAGTTCATTTCTTTTTAGGGCTGAACAACAGTTATGTATTCACCTACCGAAGAACATCTTGATTGTTTCTGTTGGGGCTATTACAAAGCTGTGATAAGCCTCCGTGTGCAGTTTTTGGTATTTCCTTTGGGTAAATACCAAGGAGCACAATTGGTAGATCATATGGTTAGGGTATGTTTAGTTCTATAGGAAACCCTAAACTGTCTTCCGAAGCGGCCATACCATTTTGGACTCTCAGCAATGAATGAGAGTTCCTTGCTGTTGTTTCATGTTATCAGGATTCTGGATTTTAGCCATTTTAATAGTCATGTAGTGATATCTCCTTGTTTTAAATTCTTATCCCTCTAATGACATAAGATGTGGAGCGTTTTTTTCGTATGTTTATTTGGCACCTTATATTTTTGTTGGTGAAGTGTACGTTTCAGGTCTTCTGCCCATTTAAAAGTCAGGTTGTTTATTTTCTTATTGTTGAGTTTTAAGAGTTGTTTGTATAGTTTGGATAACCGGTCTTTATCAGATACGTATTTTGCAAATGTTTTCTTCCAGTCTGTGGCTTGCGTTCTTATTCTCTTGACACGGTGTTTTGCTGAGCAGAAGTTTGGAATTTTAATGAAGTTCAGCTTATTAATGACGTAGTGTAATGAAGTTCAGCTTATTAATGACGTAGTGACTTTGTATTTAAAAAGTTGTCACCATACCCAAGGTCATCTATGTTATCTTTCAGAAATTTTATATCTTTTCGTTTTACATTAGGTCTATGACACATTTTGAGGTAATTTTTTTTTGAGAAGGGCATAAGGTCTAGGTTCTTTTTTTTAATTTTTGCATGTGGATGTCCAATTTCTTGCATGTTTCTTGTCATGCAGTGACAAATTTGCCTCTACACACTGCTTTTGCTGCTTCCTACAAATTTTGATAAATTGTACTTTCATTTCCTGCTGACTTTTAAAAAGTTAATGTGATGTAGTGTGACATGCATATATAAATACATAAAATAGCAGTGTTCAACACGTTAAAGATAAATTGAGGCATGTTAAATATACCGAGTTTGAGCAAAAATTGATGTGAACCTGGTAGCGCCAAACTGGAAGTGGTTAGGTATGCTCCACCAACAGGATCTTGGAGTGAGACTTGTAGACAAAAGGCAGAAGCAGAGCAAGAGAATTACTGCTTGGCTATAGCTTAAGGCCTCTTGGGCTACCCTTAGGTTTCAATATTGCAACCCTGAGGTATTTTCAGGCTTAGATTTTGGTTTGCTTATATAGGCCACCTTGGAATTAGAGCCACCTCAGTCTAATGGCCCCCTGCTTAATGAATTTAATGATTTCTCTCTTTTGACCATCATCTTGAATGTGATTCACCAAAAATTTGGTATTAGCGGCACTCTCAGTCACCATCAGAGTTAAGTTGCTCTTGTCTCATTGTGAAACTGATTATGATGTCAGGTTCATAGAAGAATTTGTTTTTGGGGACTTCCCTGGCAGCCTAGTGGTTAGGACTCCAAGCTCTCACCGCCGAGGGCCTGGGTTCAATCCCTGGTGGGGGAACTAAGATCCCACAAGCCGCACAGCCCAAAAAATTTTTTTTTGTTTTTGTTATTCATCTTGTTTCTGTTCTACAAGCACAGCGAGACCATCTGATGTACTGCTGATGGCTGTGAATATGCATTTAAGACCTTTGGGACAACACAGTGCACCCAGGAAACAACCATGATTAGGAGGGTAATACCAAGAGTGAAGTATATTCCTTGATCAGGACCTCCCATGAACCAAACCAGTTGTTCTCAAATAAATCAGAGAATGTACCTGAAGGGTCATCAACCCCTGGCTATTAATTAATAGCCAAGTGGCTACTTATTAATCTCTTGTATTTGGTACAATCCCAGTTGCGTTGATCCAGCTGCCACAGGAGACATTCTGCTATGGTGCACATTCCTCCTTGTTCAGCGGATGAGTAATGTCAAGCAGTTCTATTATCTAAAACCATCCTAGCAAGAAAGTCTAGGGACTCTTGTTGTGCACCTCTGGCCTTAGTGATAGATTCAGAGATGATTGCCAGAGTTAAAGGCCTTCCAGGAAGTGACCTTCCTTATTCACCTGGAAAGGCTGCAGGAATCCTGCAAACAGGGTAGCAGGCCAGTTTTTCCCAAGGGCCTTTATTGACTCCACAGAGTCAACCTTAGTTTTACTCTGGGCTTTAAATTGCTTCTAGAGCTGCACTTCTGTTCCTGTAAGGACTCAATTTATAAGACAAGTACAGTTGTTTTTAATTCCACAAAGAATAGTGTTGCAACCTGATCGAGATCAAGAGGCTGACCCACCCACCCAAATACATTATCTTCAATGAGTTTCTTCATATTAGGGAGATTTCCAACGAAGAGGGAAAGATTCCCATGTTCTAGATTTAGAGCCGTGTGTCTTTGGAATATTTTCGTAAATGCTTCCACAATGACCTCAGAATGTTTTTCTTTCCCTCTGGGTACATAGTTTCATTTTAGCTTAGGAGAGAACGCCTTAAGAAAAGGTTTTGAAATCAGCTTCCAATGAGGACAACTTCTGACCACAGGCGTATTTTTAAAAATATATATCCTCCCTCTCCCCCCCGCCCCCCAATATCTTGTCAGGTTTCAGCTGGGACAAACAGTAAATGCCTGGTAGTTTTGACCAATCCCGTGGGTGCAAGAGGTGTCTCCAAAGAGGGTGCAAAAGGTACTACCTTCCCCCAATCCGGAGCCGCTTCCAAAAATAGCCCAGAGAGTGCTAGCAGCAATCAGTAGAGCCCTAGCCACAAACAGAATACAGCCCACGTTTCTGTCCCGCTGTATTTTTGTGCCCCCAACCTGAGGGCTGAGGTTCCCGCATATGCACGTAAGAACCAACAGCCTGAGTGCCCCAGGCAGGCAGAGAGCCAAGCCATGACCTCAGGACACAAGTTGAGACAAGAGAAGGATAACAAGTGGGTACCCCAAAATCAAATTCAAACCCTGAACTTGGTAAGGAAGGGACAACTGAAACTTTACCTTCCTCTCTTGACCAGGCGCCACAGATAGAGATCTGGGAGCGTTGACTTTTTAAGAACTCTTGCCCTTGGCTCACTTCTGCCAGTTTCCCTGAGATCCTGTCTGCAGGAGAGAGCAGGGTGTCCCAGCAGGTCTCTTCTTTAAAATATGTATTTATTTACTTTTGGCTACATTGGGTCTTCGTTGCTCCTTGTGGGCTTTCTCTAGTTGCGGAGAGCGGGGGTTACTCTTTGTTGCGGTGCACAGTATTCTCACTGCGGTGGCTTCTCTTGTTGTGGAGCACAGGCTGTAGGTGCACGGGCTTCAGTAGTTGTGGCACACAGGCTTAGTTGCTCCGTGGCATGTGGGATCTTCCCAGACCAGGGCTCGAACCCGTGTCCCCTGCATTGGCAGGCAGATTCTTAACCGCTGCACCACCAGGGAACTCCCCCCAGCAGCTCTTATTCTGGTAACTAGAAACCGTAGAGGAGGAAAAATTATTTTCTTTCTACTCTTTATAGTGAGAGAAGTGCCCTGTTCTCTAGGGCACCTCTTGACTGGATTTAGGTTAAAAGTTCCCCACTGTGTCCACTGTAATTCAAGATTATCTGTGGTGAGATTAATATACTTGTTCAGTCTTAAAATTTTACTCACCTGAAGCCTCACACTGGACCTAGTCCAGTTTAGGTCAGACCCAGTCCAATCCCCGACCCAGTCCGGTTTTTAAGTTGGACTCTGGCTGGTTTCCGGACCCAGTCTGGAAGAACTCAGATAAAGTCTGACAGCTCATAACACGAGGATCCAAGAGGGACTTGGACACAGAGAAGCAGACACAGAGAAGCAGTGAGTTAAAGGGGCTACATGGATACGTCCACCTGGTTCCTCATTTCTCCTGGGAGGGGTCCCTGGGGGGCTCCTTTGGTTCCTTCTTCTGACAACAGAACAGTTGAAAAGAGGCATATTAAAACTTTAAGAGTTTATGTGAACTAAAATCAGTTCTAATTGGGCAGCTTTCCACCGATGGGAGCTGGGGAGAGACTTTCATAGGGAAAGGGGAGAAACAAGGAAATTATTGATGGGATGTAGCTTAAAGCCTATTCAGTGGCCATTCAGTCTAATGGCCCCCTGGTTTAGTTAACGGAACAGCATTTATTAAGATTTAGGGAGGGCTCCATGAATGAATTGTGAGGAAATCAGTGATTATCAAACTTTAGTGCATCAAAACAAACCAATGTATATCATCACAATGAAGATTCTTCAGCTTCTTCTTAGGGATTTCAGTTTGGTATGATTGTGGGGTAGAGATAAGGATCTGCAAACACCTCCAGGTGTTCTTACTAAAGGTAGGCCTTCTTACTTCTCACCAGTATTTCTCAAATTGAGCGTGGGTCAGAATCCTCTAAGAATAGGATTGCCAGATAAAATGTGGGATGGTCAAATAAATTTGAATTTCACATTTTTAATATATCTCAAAAATTGGGACATCATCTGTTGTTTTAACTAAAATTCAAATGTGCTTTCTTTCCAAGTGTCACTAAATCCTTCAAAATAGCAATTTAAATTTTCCTTGTGGCAGATATTTGTGATTGTTGTCTGTTTTGTCTTTTTCAGAAATTTCAAATGATGCAATCTCATCAGGAGATTATTCTCTTTGTCTCTGATTCACCTATTGACCTCTTTATAAGAATCTTCTGTCCTACTTCTACGGTCACCTTGGTAATGTAGTGGGTAACAAAAAGCTCAATAAACTGTTATACCAAATCTTTCATACTTTTATCTTTTTTCTTAGTTTCTCCCTTTACTTTCACACCTCCGTTTTGTCTCTCCACTGCTTTCCCCTCCTAAATCTGTTTCTCCGCTTTTGTTCAAGTTGTCTTCGTTGAAATGTCTCCCGGGGCTTTCTCTCTCCTTTCCTTTTCTTTCTTTCTGTTTTCTTTCTCCTCTTTTTCCTTCTCCTGAAGCCTTCCATGGCAAAATTAAAATCTGTAGAAACAAGTTAGCGCACTAGGGACCAGGCCACAGTATCGTGTTCCAGAAGGAGATTCTGTTCTGACAGTCCTTTTGCAAGAGCAAATTCCCAGTCAGGAGAAAAGAGAGCTTCAAGAAACAATTGCTTTGCCCGAGGATCTGTTGGGAGAGTGATGGATGGCACTGCACTGAGAACTGCCGGAAAAGGAGGGGAGACATTGCCAGGCAGCGTGAGGGGAGGAGGCGGCTGGGAGAAAGAGCCAGTCAGGAAGAGCTAGGAAAGGGGCGGAGAATGTGCTGCCTGTATATGCTGCCTGCAAGACCTTTCTGCAGATGTTGTGTCTTTGTGAGCTGACTGCAGAGGCCATGTGCGTGCAGACTGTATGTGAATGTATGCGTTGCTTATTTCAGATCGTGGGTCTATGGGAACCGCTGACTGCAAGAAACAGGAATGTATTGTTGAAAGGATTTTGCAGTCAGAGTGCTTGTTTGTGGTTGTGTGGTATGTGTGACTGACTTTTTGCCAAATGCGCTGTTCTGATGCCAGCTCTGAGAGTTTAGTGGAAGTCTGGCCGACTAAGCTAAGACACAACAAAGTCAGAAGGAAATATGGGGGCAACCTGAGATGGAAACAGAGAAGCTGTTGCAAGAAGAGAAAAAAAAAAAAGACTTGGAGAAAGGGGAAATGAATGAGAAAACAGAAAATAAGCGATAAAAATTCCTTCCTTAGAAAAGGAAGAAATTTGAAAGGAAGAGAAAGAAAAGCAACATTCTTCCAGATGCAGGCACTATATATATATTATATATATATTATATATATATATAATTATATATATATATCTCCTTACTTCTGGTGCCTTGGTGAGATATTTCCTAGCTTTTCTCCCTTATTTCTTTCTAGACACAGTTCATCGTGGCATATTTATTACACGTATATTTTGCTTACACCAGGGGATATTTTAAAACTTAACAGTTATCCAGAAAGAAACATTAGTAGCTCTTAAATGAGAAAGGATTTTTGGGTGCTGTTGTTAGACAGGAGCGCTATTGGACATAATGGAAAGACACTCAGTTTTGATCAGAGATTAATTGAATTTTAATTCTTTAAAATGTTTAAGTGATTAAAACAGTACGTGAAATGCATGACATTTCAAAAGCAGGGGTGTTGAAATACAGTTTCCACATTCCAAAGGTGGTTATTGTTACTACTATGATTATTAACAATTTAACAGGCACTACCTACACCTGCAATGAGATATTTAAATTAGTCACGAGAACGTCTAGATCTCGACTGACCGATAAACACGGAGGCAGCATAACTTTGAACTTGGATGTGGACTGGGGAGGGAAGTCCCAGTTGGGACCATCCCAGTTTCGCTTTGTTGCAAACACACTACATATTTTGGATGGTTTCAAATTGCAACCATTATGGTGTCTTCCTCAGCTCTTTGCTTGCTTCATTTTTAAAACCTTAGAAGTTATTATAATTGTATTTCCAGTATACTAATTTTGCTCCATGCACTAATACGTTTTTTGGTTCATTCAGCCGTCTTTTCCTCCCTTTCCACTATTTTTTTCATCTGCCTCTCTCCTTTTTTTTTCTTCTTTCCCATCATGTTTCCCTGGTTTTGATTAAAATTCACTTCACTTCTCTCCTCAGCACTCTCTCCTTTATGGAAATTATTCCTTTTCAGGCTTGTCTTTTTCCTCATTCCCTTCTCTGGTGTCTTTGTCTCCAGCAGAGGGGTCTGATGTTGATATGAGGTAGGGAATGAGGCCTGGGAGAAAGCAGCCTGGGAAGAGGGAAGAGGGCGGAGGAAGCGGTGCTTCAGCTGTTTCTGCCATTAGCCTGTAAAAGGCTGCCTTAAGTATGCCTCTGTAAATTCCTCCCCTCCCATCCCCACAGTCCCCCCTGCAAAGGGTCTCTCCACTTCCCCACCTTAAATCCCACCTCCCCTACCCCCCACCCCACTACTTGGGTGACATCACTCTTTCCCAGCTGTGACTGCCAGGGACACTGACCTACTTTTGCCCCCTCGGTCAGGCACTAAACCCTGGTTTGTCTTTTAAACGCTGACTTTCTGCTAAACCCTTTTTGCCCCAACATATCAGTGGGTCCCTCTTTGAAGCGCCAAACATTTCAGTTCCCCACAAAAATAGCAGTTTTTATTTTTAGTAACGGAAGTTGGAGAAAAAGCTTAATGATAAAAAGCTTCTACGACTTTAGCAAATCCATCTATGACTTAAGTGGATTTGTTCTTTGTTGATTACGATGGAATCTATATGTATTTGGAGAATAACATTAGTAATAATTTTTTGGTTGACTCTTTATATGTACGGTTGAGGAATGGACTATGAGATCCTTTGTGACAAATTCCAAATATATATATATTCCATATATATATATATATAAAACCATTATTTATCAAATGTTTGTATATGATGTTAGAGACATAAGCCAAAATAGCAGGCATCAATATCCAAATAAAACTTTACATACTAAGTAGTGGGAAGAAATGGCCGACAAAATCAATTGTGTAGCCTTTGAGGGATTATAAAGAGTTGGTTAAGAGTATGTACTTTGATGCTTGGATTCAAATCACGGTTTTGGCACTTGCTAGCTGTGTGAGTTTGAAAAAGTTACTCAACGTCTCTGTTCCTCAGTTTGCTCATTTGTAAAAAGGAGATAACTCAAGCGCAGTAGGGTTATTAGGAGGATTAAACATGTTCTAAGACATATTAGGTTTATTATGAGACTGGGGACAGATACAGAACTATATGCGTTTCAGATATTTCTATGGCTATTTCCTCATTCACCATTTATTTACTAAGCAAGCCAGTGTTATAGATCCTCTATCTTGGTCTCCGTTGTCTGCCCTAGTTGTCCAGAAAAGTTTTGGGAAAGTAGCCAGAAGGTTTGGAACTTGGATATTTCGAGAGATTTGCCTAGTAATTCCACCGTGTCACTCGTTGTTTTCTTCCTCTTCACTGTCTCCTCATGCTGCTAGGATGAATCCCAAACTGAAAGGCACTGAGAGAGAGAGAGACCAGAAAATCAAGGAAACAGTTAGTTTGGGGGAGTCAGGTCGAGTCGATGGAAGAAGGGTTAAATAGAAGAGCAAGGAAGATGAAACAAATCTAGCTTGATGATCAAATGGGTTTGTAACCCAAGAGAGCAAAAATGATTGAGAAACAAAATGTAGAAATAGAGTAGATAAGGATTTGGACACAACAGATATAAATTGTTCTGTTTCTTTGCATCAAGGATAAATACATGAACTTAGATTAATGAACAGAACTCCCTAGTCTAACTTTTTCGATGTGCAAAAGATAGCAAACTGGACCAGGACAGTCACGATGGTGGCAGGTCAGTAGGATGATCTCAGAACGCATTCATTCATTCATCCATTCAATCTGTAAATCATTCAAGGTGCTGCTGGTGACATAGGTGTGTGGCGGATCCTACAGCCCATACGTGGTTTGATACCATCATTTCTATGGTTGAAATGTCAACAAATTCAATCCGGTGTCTCCCTGCACCTAGTGGAGGGTTCTTGTTTTCTTTTTTCCCCTATTATTTGAGGCTTCCTCTATTCTTTAAAAGAGAACATGCTGCTGCCTTTCCACCTTTGCTTAGTCCATTCTCTCTTCTTCTGTTCTAACCAGACTGAAATACTTTTATGATACTCCAGTGGATAGGGAATCAGGAGACTCGGAATTGCCACCAATGATTTTATCTCATTGCATTGATTTTCCCTTCTGTCAGAAGAGACTAACAATATTTACTCAACATTTCGAGGTTGCTTGAGGCTTACATCGAGTTTATAAATGCTGAGTGCTTTAAATTAAGAACATTTTACAAATGGTTATCTCTTTAAGACACTATTCTCAAGCTGTCATGTATCTAAGATTCAACTTGGTAAGCTTGTTAAATTTGCAGACTATTGGCTGATTCCATAAGTTTTTTGTTTGGCTCAAAAAATGCAGATACCCGGGCTCATTCAGAAGGTCGGGGTGAAGGCCAAGGAATCTGCATTTTAAACATCCTGGTTTATTCCTGTGTCACAGATAAAAAGAAATAGTAGCCAGATACAATTAAAGGAAGGGGAAAAACCTACATCACCTCTCTTTCTAAGGGGAAAAACCTACATCACCTCTCTAAGTCATTTTTTTCCTTTACACTTTTTCTTTCTCTGATGCAGCCAATCTGTACCGTCTTTCCTCCCTTTCCCCACCCCATCCTCCTTTGTGTCTGGCATCTGTATTTTCTTAGCATAGTTAGAGAGGCACTCAGCTTACTGTGCACAAATGGAGTGGAGGGAAAGGAGGAGGGATGTGGGTGGAGAAAGGCTAGATCAGGGTTTAGCTATTCTAACTGAAGACTGTTGCCGCCAGGCTGGTTCTAGCCGGCTGGCTCTGGGAGAGGAAGCACAGGGAGAGCTACATCTCCTGCAGCTGCTTCTACTGTTCCTTATTTGCTAGTGTACGTTCTGATATAGGACACCCACTACCTTTTCTCCACCCACAGGAATCACGTTAGATACCCAGTGATGTACACTATTTTAGGTACTGAGAATAATTCTGGATTCATTCCTGTTTACAGTTTTTCTCTTCACTACTTTAGGCCTTAGTTTTGATCAAACCCCAGCTTGTTTGTTTGTCATTAACCCCAGGAGAGAAAGATTTGCACCAGATGGTGTCTATGGGGTACTTAAAGTTTTTGCTTGACCCAAAGTCTAGATAATAAGTGAATTATGCTTTCTGGCTGATATAGATATACATGGATAATTCCAGCACCTCTTGTCTAATCCTCGGTCCCTTCAGCTTCGGGGAACATCAGTCTTGTGTAATAATAGCTAATATTTATTGCACGCTTCATATGTAGTGCATTATATTTAAGTTACCTCATTAATCCTTATAGTTCAGTGAAATAGTTAATCTTCATTTTGTTGATGAGAAAACTGAGGCTGATAGAGGCAACAATCCCATGACACCAGCAAATAAAGCTGGGATTTCAAATCAGATAAATCAGATTTATCTGACTCCAGAGATGTGAGGTTACTTATAATATGTCTTCTCAAGGGATTCAACCCACCCCCTCCTGAAGAGTATCAATTTATGGGTTAAAAATGAGTGGTGCATGATTAAACCAAGATAAGTTACATTGCCACCAAAAGGAGTTGTGAGTCCATACCTGACCAGACATAACTACCGTGAAAACACAAAGATTATGGTTGAATCTAAGAAACTGAGCCTTTCCGGAAATGCTAAAAACAATTTCTGCTCCCTCATTACTTCATACAAAAATAGGAAGTATGAATTTGATCATTATTCATGTAAAGATTATCTTATAGAGTGACATATCATTGGCTTTGGTTTTAAAAATATACTTCTGGGTTTGTTTTTAAAAATATACTTCTGGGTTTATTTCCCTGACTAGATTAAGTGAAAAGCAAAGTTGTTGTGTGTGTTATGAATTTCTTAGGCTGTGTCTGGCACATAGTGACAGTATATTGAATGACAGCATTTTTTTTTTTTTTTGCCTCTCACTGTCGTGGCCTCTCCCGTTGCGGAGCACAGGCTCCGGACGCACAGGCTCAGCGGCCATGGCTCACGGGCCCAGCCGCTCCGCGGCCTGTGAGATCTTCCCGGACCAGGGCACGAACCCGTGTACCCTGCATCGGCAGGCAGACTCTCAACCACTGCGCCACCAGGGAAGCCCTGAACGACAGCATTTTTCTTAACAGACAAGTGGCCTGTTAGTTAATAGTCTCATACTCCCTATCCACAGTTTCACCTATGCAACCTGGTTTTCTTGGGCAGTGCATGGTTACTGTGAATTGGGATCCTCTGCTGGGCATGCCCGCGACCTTTTCTCTGTGCCAATTTCCCTATGTATTTTGCGTCAGATTCTCATTGTGTTCATATCTCTGTGATCAAGCTTTCTTTGATCACAAAATGATTCTCCTCTTTTCCTCTTTAGATTGAAGGGAAGTACTTCATGTTCCAGGAGATAGTATCAGAGTGGAGTAAATAGCAACATTTTAGTTCTGTAGACTTTTACCCCCTTTCTTCTGAAGGTAGTATATAACACTTTTGTACCTCTAAACGTATCTTTCGTGAAAATAGTTCACCATCCTAGGTTACTCTGTGTCAAAACATGCAGTAAACACTTAGTTAACACCCTAACTACATTTCTCAGTTATGGTACTCTCAAGTCCCCCTGAGGTAAATCAGCAAAAAAAAAAAAAGCAGACCCTAAAGATTGGGAAAGGAATGCTGAAAAGAATTTGTTGGCTGAGGGGACTGAGAAGGGGTTGTGATCTGCAAGAAGGCAAACATGTTAGGACATACTCTCTAACATCTGGGATATCTGGTGTAATAACTGACTAAGGTTATTTGGAAATGAATCTTCCATATAAAGTATGGTTTATCACAGGATATTGAATACAGTTCGTTGTGCAATACAGTAGGACCTTGTTGTTTGGATATTCTGTTATATAGAATGCACCTGCTAATCCCAAACTCCCACTCCATCCCTCCCCCAACCCCCCTCCCTGAAGTCTGTTCTCTGTCTGTGAGTCTGTTTCTGTTCTGTAGATAAGTTAGTTCATTTGTGTCGTATTTTAGATTCCACATAGGACATCACTTGGTATTTGTCTTTCTCTGTCTGGCTTTATGGATAATCTCTAGGGCCATCCATGTTGCTACAAACAGCATCATGTCATTCTTTTTTATGGCTGAGTAATATTCCATTGTATATACATACCACATCATTACCCATTCATTTGTGGATGGATATTTAGGTTGTTTCCGACCTATTCATATTCTTACCCTCCTTTGTGGAGGAGTTTTTCAACCTTCCTCACTAGAGGGAAATTACCAGCAACATCTTAAAAAATCTTCTACCCCTTCTCAGCCATACTGAGAAGAAACACCCTAAAGTGTAAATGAAAAAAAGTGTAAAACATTCATTTTACACAGTTTGGAAATTTACAAAATGCTCGTAAGTCTATTATCACATTTCATTCACACAGCAACCTTGGGATATACTCTTTTCATAACAAAGGATCAGAGTTAGTTAAGTAACTAGGTTAATTAACAAGTGACAAGGTTTACACTGGTTTCTAAGCGGCAGAGCTGGCTGTACCACGGTGCCCCGCCTGTATCTTAAAATCTGCCTAAAGCCTGGAGAATACATGATGTTTAAAAATTGGCCTCACTACCTACAGAGGCATTGTCCTTACTCTGTACAGGGACAAGGACCTTATGGGTGTTTACGGTCTTTGTCCCCCAAACCTTTGCCTCCGGAGGGAAGACTACGGTTTGAGGGTACTCGAGGGGGAGGCGGTCCTCAGGGCGGCGCGGGAGGTGGGCGGGGACGGGCGGGAGACGCGGAGGCGCGGACACGCACTCCGCACACTGCGCCTGGGAGACTCGGTGGGCTCGCGTCAGGGTTCAGAGTGTGGGTGAATGGGGCTGGAAGAGGGACGGTGAGGGCGGGGAGGGTGTACAAAGGAAGGGATTCACCACGCGGTTTCGAGTTGGGAACAAACCTCGCCCCTCCACCCGTTTCCCTTTCTCAGTGAGGACGGTTTGGGGGCGGGTGGGGAAAGCGCGTCCTCGAAGCGCTCTCGCGCTCCCCTTTTCCTTCTCGCGCGCGCCCCCATCGCCTCTCCTCGACCCCAGAGGCCGCGAGGGTTGCGTGCGGAGACGGGACGCCTGGGGGTCGGGTCCCGACGCAGGTGTCAGATCCGCTTGGCCAGGTTTGGCCGGCTGGCTGGCCCGGCCCTTCGCTCGGCCGGCCCTCGCAGCGCCGCCGCGCCTGGAGGGCGGGGCCGGGGCGCGCACGGGTCCTCGGCGCGCACGGGTCCTCGGCGCGCGGGCGGACGGCGCGCTTCGCCTAGGTCTGGGGGAGCGCGGGGCGGTCTCCGCCGGCGTCGCGCGCGCTGTGTGAGAGCGGGGTCGCGCGCGCGCACGCCAGGCGAGTGAGGGAGTGTGAGGGAGTGAGGAGCAGTCGGGTGTGCGTGGGTGTGGGTGTGGGGGGGGTGAGTGTGAGTGTGTGTGTAGGTGTGTGTGTAGGTGTGTGTGGGGGTGTGTGGGGTGAGGGAGAGCCAGACCGACCGCGCGGCTGTGAGAAAGGGGGCGAGTGGGCGAGGGCGCCGGGCCAGGCTGTGGGAGCCGTGGCGGCGGCGGCGGAGAAAGGAGGCGGCTCCCGGCCTCCCGACCCCATCCCCCTCCTCTCCTCGGACTTACTGCCCGCCCGGCCGCCCGCCCGCGCCGCCCTCGGAGGCCCCAGCCGGGCGCCGCCGGCCGAGAGCCAGGGAGGAGTCGCCCCAGCCAGGTGAGCGGGACCCTCGCGTTCCCTCCGCGGGGGTCGTGGCGAGAGGCGGAGGCGCGCCCGACCCCCGCCGCCCGTGGCGGCCGAGTTGGGCGGAACGGGCTCCAGACGAGCGGGGCCGGGCCCGGGAGAGGACGGGGCCGTGCGCGGCTGGGGCCCGGGGCTTGGGGAGGCCGGTGGTCGCCTCAGAGCCGGGGACGGCGGGGCGCTCGGCGGACCCTGGGCTGGGATTCTGCTCCGGGAGGGGCTGAGGATGCCGGTGGGTGCGGGAGGCTGGAGGGAGGCGGCGGCCTCGGGCGGGGTGCAGTGTGGTCTCCCCTCGGCGAGGGGGTGTGGTGACCCTGGGGATGCGCGTCGGAGCCACACACGCGTGGCGCAAACCTGTCTTCGGCAGCGTGGTGATCTCTGCCTCCACTGCTGCCATCAGACAGATTCCTGTGGTGTGTGACCGAGGCGGGAGGGGCTGGTATTGGTCCCGCAGTTATTCTGTTTTAATTCCACGCTTTCCTCCTTACGTGTACATTTTTAGAAGAGTGACAGCCATTCCTCTTTTTCTTTTGAAAGCCCTCTGAATAAGATGGGTGACAGTAATTGCTTGTCTCGTTTGATTTTTTTTAACAGCATTTGACCGTGATGCAGATCTTCCCCCCCCCCCCGCAATAAATCCAAAGTAGTTAGGGGATAATTACTTCAGATTTGCCTTACTAATTTTTCCTTATCGCTGATAGCAGATTTGTCATCCCCTGTATTTTCTCCCATTTGTGTTTACGGATAGAGATGGGGCGTTAATTCTCTTCTGTGAGTGGGATTATTATAGTAACCGTGTTGAATGTAACCTCGATGTAAATTCTTTGCTTGTGCCGTTTTCTTATTAATTACAGGAATTGTTCCCACATCTTTGTGGAGTTGGGTTAAATTTGAAGTCTGTATTGAAACTGCATGGGCAGCCTAATATGGAAGGTTTTCCTTTTGTGGGCTTGATATTTTGATTATATTTATGGATGATTTAATTTTTAACTGTAACCATTAAAATGTAAATGTTATTTATTTTAGATCTCATTTCATAGCATCGGATAGTTGTAAGGTCTTTTTAAAAAGAAAAAAACGATTTCTTTAACAATTGACTGTCCAAATACTTTAACATATTCACTTGAAATAAAACACTCTGAAATTTTAGTCATGGAGAGTCACCGTAACTTCTGGAATGAAAAGCTCTAATGTAGTCGTAATATAGTTAGATTTCTTTTATAATGGTTACTGGATTTAGTTAGTGTGTCAAAGGGGAGGAGGCCTATTTTGTTTTGACGTAATCTTTTGTTTATTCCAGTCTATCTTGGTTAGGTATTAGTTTCCTTCCTTCATGTCATAGACTTAGTTTGGCAACATGGCTGTTGATGTTTTTCTCTTTCTCCGTCTCCCTTGTTTTCTCTCTTGTCTTCTCTTACCCCCGCCAGGTGCTGGAGTCTGCTTGTCAGGCAGGGAGGCAGTCTGTGGGATCCTGAAAACAGAGCCAAGAAGGGGAGCAGCAAATTGAGTCACATTCAGCCCTCTACTCGGTGAAGAGCCACTTTTCTCTTCCTGCCTTTCTCCCTGTAGGGGGTAAGGAGCTGTATATCTAACCTTCAGACTTTTGGCTATGAGCTAAAATTCCACTTATCTTAGTTCTAGTTGGATAGCTTTAATTTTTTTTCATGTTTCCTATTGAATATGATAACATCTGGGGGTGCAGGGGAGAGTGACAAGAAGAAATTACCCTTTTTTTCTTTTCCCTTCTCATTCAGTCCCCTCTTCCTCACCTGAGGGAAATACCAGCAATATCTTGTAAATCTTCTACCACTTCTTAGCCATACTGTGAAGAAAGTTCTAAAATGAACATTCTTTTTTTCTCTAAACACCAACCAAACCTCATGCATTATGTTGTTGGGGCACAGGATGAAACATACCTTTTAAATTATCTCCCAATCCTTTCTTTCCCCAATTTGTATTCACATGGGGTTTGCTACTGGGGTAATTCACTCGACTGATCGATCTCTCAAATCCTCTCCCCTCCCAATGAGCTAAAAGACCGAGCACCATGAATACTGGAATAGATTAGGGGAATGGACAGAGTAGAGTGAGTTGTTCCACACTTTGGGACATAGCTTTTATCATCTTCTTCTGGGGAGCAGGCATAGAGACCTAAACACAGAAAATGGGTGGAGGAAGAACTTCTGTACCCACAAACAGGCCATGAAGAGTGAGAAAACCAAACATAAAGTAAGGAGGGTGAGTTATTGTATGTTGCTTGCTGACAACTCTTTTTTGGGGGTGGATTTGTAGAGAGATTTTATGGCTGATTAGCTTACAAAGAATATTCTCTGCAAGTGGGATTAAGTCATAAGCATTTGAGAAAAGAGCCTTTAGAATTGTTATAGTTCCGCTATTGAGGGGTGGGTAGGTAGTGATAAGAACAATGAAGAAAGTAGTATTTTTAGGTGTTAGCTGTACTGGCATGTGCAGTTGTTTCAAGAGAGGTTGAATCGGGGAGATTAGGTACAGGTGTTGGGTAAATTGTCCTGCATTACTTGGGAATTTTCCTGCTTGTCATATTAAGTGTTGTGAAGAAATAATATAGTACCTCCAAAAATATCTGTACATAATATATTTTAGATTTATGTGCCATATGTATCTGTGTAAATGTTTGGTTTGCAGAAAAGGACTGATTTTCTGGCTTCATGGTAACTGATGCCATGGTGTCATTTTCAGTGTTTTCTTTTCCAATGTTTTTTCCTTTTCAAAATTGTCTTGGAGGACAAAAGTCACAGAGCTAGCCAGATCTACTCCCTTAGAGCCTGGTCTGCACGGAACCCATCTGCTTATATATCTTTTTCCCTCTCCTTACTGCCCCAACCCCAGGCCCCACTTTAATTGTTAACAAAGGTTGTATAGTGATGATAGAAAGTAGCAATAGCTTTGGGTTGGTTGTTTTTTATGCGAAACTGAAAAAATAAAATTTTAAACAGCTACGTTTAGATACTATGTTGTACAATTTGCCTGATGTTTAATTTTGAAAATAGCTCTGGTTTTTTGATACTCCTTTGTCATTCAGCATAACAAAGTCCTTTAAAGTAACTCCTAACCCTTAACCATGTCCTTTTGAGGTTCTATGCTGCCCATTGGGGATAATAGTATAGAACACAACAGATGGGGATTCTGCCCTCATAGAGTTTACTGTCTAATTTCATTGGTCCTCTTGTTTCGAGAGAGGTTGAATGGAGGGCGGGGGTGGGGGGCAGATTAGGTACAGATGTTGGGTAAATCGTCTTTCATTACTTGGAAACTTTACTGTTTGGTCCTTTCCCCTGTCAATCACTTCTCCCAGCAATGTCTGGAGGAGTCTACTGGATTGTGAATTGATGAATTAGCAGAACAAATTTGTGTAAATGTTTATATGCCAAGTTTATTATTATTATTTTTTTACTACCTTT
Organism: Globicephala melas; assembly: GCF_963455315.2. NCBI lineage: Eukaryota > Metazoa > Chordata > Mammalia > Artiodactyla > Delphinidae > Globicephala > Globicephala melas. The sequence goes on along the minus strand of NC_083323.1, from coordinate 95,354,600 downwards.
CTTTCAAAAGTGGCAGCACACCACCAAGTTGTGATAAAAAAAAAATAATCCAAACCTACCTCTTAAATGTTTTTGCTCTATTCAGTTCCTTAAGTCCCCTTTTTGTTTCCCTCTCTCCATCTCTCTCTCTTTTAACCACCTCTGATACTAGCTCTTAGCTTCATTTTCTTAGAAATATAGAAATAAGGTCTCCAAGATAGAGCATGGATTTGCTATAAAAGATCAGACCGGTTCTGTCTTACTGCTCTGCTGTCCTGTATTTGGCAGTATTTCAGACTTTGATGCTTTATCAGAAAACTACATCTTGAAAATTCATGCAGGTTTGCCCAAATATAACAAACTTGGAATTCTTCCCTGATGCTTTGGAGTTCTCAGTTGTTAGCTTATTCCTTTGACATGTGATGTAGTTAGCCATATCTGCAAAGCCTTCTTGAATGTGTTAACAGCTTCCCAGCCCTTTTTACAGCATAGTGTCCAGAAAGAAAATTTCGAAGGAAGGCCTGACATTTAACATGTTAAGTGTGATGAACTTTGAGCTGTACTGTGCGTTGCATCTCAGGAACATTTTTTAAATTTTGTGCCACATTCCAGAGATACTTTGATGTAACATTTCTCTGTTAAGTGAAATCATTAGAAATGTTATTTGGATTCCAGAGAAAACTTAGGTTTTGTTTATACCACAGACTATTTTAGGAATTTTAGTAACAAAGCTACAGGTTATTTAAAGGTAACATATTTTTTGGACCCTTTAGTTGGGAATGTGTAAACATTTGCATGTTAATTTGCTCATGACAGTTTTTTTCCTTTTCCAGTTTTCTTTTTATTGTAAAATACACACAATATTTCCGTCTTAACAGATTAGTGGTATTAAGTACATTCATATTGTGCAGCCATCACCATGGCCATCTCCAGACTCTTTCGTCCTGCATAACCGAAACCCTATACCCATAAAACAGTAACTCCCTAATCTTTAAATGCCCCAGCCATTAAGGACCATCATTCAACTTTCTGTGAATTTGAGTACTTTAGATTGTGGGGCATAATGTCGTCAAGGTTCATTCATGTTGTAAGCATGTATCAGAATCTAATGCCTTTTTAAGGCATTAGATTCTGATACATGCATTTTGCTTATTATTCATCTGTCAAATGTACACGTGGGTTGCGTCCACCTTTTAGTTATTGTGAACAATGCTGCTCTGAACATACGTGTACAGATACCTCTTTGTGACTTAGCTTTCAGTTCTTTTGGGTATATACCTAAAAGTGGAATTGCTGGATTGTATGGTGATTCCATTTTTAATTTTTTGAGGAACTTCCGTAGTGTTTTCGGCAGCTGCTGCACCATTTAACATTCCCACCGGCAGTTGGCAGGGCTTCCAGTTTCTCCACGTCTTCCCCAACACTTGTTATTTTCTGTTTTTTTGGGTTTTTTTTTTTTGTTTTTTTATTGTAACCATCCTGTGAGGTAGTTTTGTGTTTCAGTGCTTAGTGATGTTGAGCATTTTTTCTTATTCATGACATTTTATCATCAGATCATTTTTAGTTCTGTCGGGGCTGGGGGTTTGTCTCTTTTATTAACCATGGTATCTTTAGGGAGAGTGCGTAGTGGGCACTCAAATATTAATTGAATGTATTATGCAGTTGAATGCTTAGTTTTGTGTATTTAGTAGTTTTATCTTTTTTGGCTATAATAAAGAATCCCAAAATATCATGGAGTTGGAAGTTTATTTCTTCCTCATGAAAAAGAGATAGTAAGCAGTTTAAGGCCACAGTACTGTGCAGTTGTCAGGGATTCAAGTTCTTCTAACACTTAGCTGCACTTTTCCTAGGGTTGACTCTTGTCCTCTGTCCAGCTGGTTGTTGGAGGTGTAGCCATGACACCCACATTCCAGGTAGCAGAATGGAGGAGGGGCGGAGGAAGAGTACATCTCTTTAGCATGCTTCCTGGAAGTTGGAGTGCAGTACTTTGGCTGAGCACTCTGCGACCATATCTAGTTGCAGAAAGGCCTACGCAATACAAATGCAGCCTCTTAGTCATATGGCACTGTGCTCAGGTAAATATCAGATCTGTTATTACAGAGGAGTAAGTGGAAAGTGGATATTGGTAGGCAGGTGGCAGTCTGTGCCATAGAGTGTGTGGAATTTGAAGGGACTCTGGGCTCTTCTACCACTTTCTAAGTTAGACAAATGACCTCTCTGCTAGTGCAGCCTCACCTGCCCAGTGAGGACAATAATGTGTCACAGGGATGACTATGAGGATTAAGTGAGAAGATACAAGTAAACTGCCTAACACAGTAATTGGTACATATAATTACTCAAAAGGGATTTTATCCAAATTCCCTTCGATATCTTTAGATATAGTAGAAAAAGAGTACAAGGGACCATATTGAGTATGTATAGGAAAATGGTTATCCTCTCATTTTTCATGCAAAATCTTGTATATCGTTTTTTTAAGAAAAGGTATTATGATAGAGCTGTAAGGAGAGTATGAGTGAATGTGTCATGTAAAGTTTGGAAAATCAGATATTTGCTCTGTTTTTGAGGTATACTCTTTCAAGAATAAGTAGGGGACTGTCATCCATTTCTGTCACTGTAAAGTCAACTTTGATTAATACCTAACCTGCTCCTGCTTTCACAGCCTTACAGTCTAACTTCAAGTTAATGTGCTAAGGAAAATGGCACCCAGACAGTGATATTTTTAAAGTGGCGTCTTAGCTAAAGGATGAGCCTGTGGAGGAACTACCGAAGTTTCAAAGGGACATTGTTTTAGTGGATGATGGGGTAACAGGTTTAACACTATTAATCGGTTGTCTCTGAGACTTCTGAGATTTTCATTTTATCATTCATGTTCTGTACCCCTTTAATAAGTACACCCCCCACACACACACACAATGGGGTGTTCCTACCTTTCTCTCATCTTCTTAATGCTTTTGTCCCTCTGCCTCTTACTCCCATTCATTCTCATTTCCTACAGTAATTCAGATCCACCTCCGAAAGAGACACTGGATAAGACAAGGAGAGGAAAGAGGGTAAAATTTCATATGTATCCCAGATTGTGTTTTGTTGTGTTTTGGATTTTTTGGGGAGGCGGGGAAGCATTAGAACTTACTGAGATTGAGAGAAAAGCCTTGATAAACAGATCCTTGGTTTAAAACCTTAAGCATAACAAAGTAGGTGTTAAAAGGTACAATTAAAGTCAACATAGGCATGTGGTATGATCTGGAGGGAGACTGTTGGGATTTAGAAAATCTCTGGAAATATAAGCTATGCTACTTAGTATTACTTAGTTAAAAAAAATTTTTTTTGGGTGCATTTCTTAACTCTCTTAACCTTCATTTCTTAATCTGTAAAATGGTTACTGTTAATACCGAGGTTTAATTTGAAATAGTGTTCATTCAACTTTTAGTTTTAAAATAGCCCAGTATTTGGAGTTTGATAAGCATGTCATTCAACATCTTTAAACATTATGCTTCTGCTGTGGCATCTATTTATTATATGTGTGCGTGTATATTTTTATATATATATATATTTATCATCTGTATATATATTATCACACACACACACAGAGTTGACCCTTGAACAGTGTGGGTTGGAACTGTGCAAGTCCACTGATTTGTGGAATCTTTTTCAATAAATATGTACTGCAGTACTTTACTTGCTTAACTGAGGCAGTAGTGGGTGGCATTTAGTTAAGGATGCCCGTTTAGGCATATTGAAACAAGATCTGAAATTCAGTTGAACTGCTGGTTGGAAAAATATATTTACTAGGTCAATGATAGTAGTTGAAACTGGACTGAGAATGACTTTTCTAGAGAAAGGAAAGAAGGGTTTAAGAATGAAGCCCTGGGGATTATGTACAGGGGGAAAGCCGTCAGGAGAAAACAGTTACAAGAAATAATAGTGAAAGAGTGCCCGTTCACACATTTGTTATTTTCTGTGCAAACCTAATCCTCATCCAGGAGAGAACGACATCATTGAAAGTACAGCTGTAGTTATTGCCAAATTGAGTAAATTCTAGTTTTTATATTTAAGTATGTATATATTCTCTCCTCCAACATATTTTCTTTTTCAGTCTTTTGATTCTAAGTTCATTTGGTATATCTTATCTGGAATAAAGAATTTTTCTAGCAGTAAGAGATGCCCTTAATATCGTCAGATGGTAGATTGTGATTTTGCTTTTTCTTTACCAGAATAATTACCACTGGGAAGGGGGCCTTACAAGAAATCACCTTGTTTATGATTCTCATTTAATTAGCCTTGCCTGGAGTATTTGAAGATGACAGTCATAAAAATTGGTGTGCTTATCCAGAAGTTTTCACGGGAAAACTATCTCTAATATAAAATTAAATTTTATAGATTTCTCTTTATTTCAAAAAGGCTAGTTTAGCATTTATTTATTATCTGATGTTTATATATTATTTGGTACTTCTGGAGAAATAAAAAAATAGAGAATTAGTAGATCTGATTTTTTTTTTTATATTTTAAGAGGAAAAATCAACTCCTATGTATATGTGGACGTTTGCAAATGCCCTATTGATCTTACACTGTTGGAGAATAAACTCTTTCCCTACAGATATGTTATTGGGTAGCCAAACCTACTACTTTAAATGTCAGGGGAAAAAAGGGGAACCATTTTACTTTACAGGGGACTCTTTCCTGTCATTGATTGATTGCTATGTGGCTTGAGGGATCTTAGTTCCCCGACCAGGGGTCAAACGCATGCCTCCTGCAGTGGAAGCACAGAGTCCCAACCACTGGACGACCAGGGAAGTCCCTCCTGTCTTTTATATATTTATTTATTTATTTTGCGGTATGCGGGCCTGTCCCTGTTGTGGCCTCTCCCGTTGTGTAGCACAGGCTCAGCGGCCATGGCTCACGGGCCCAGCCGCTCCGCGGCATGTGGGATCTTCCCGGACCGGGACACGAACCCGTGTCCCCTGCATCGGCAGGCGGACTCTCAACCACTGCGCCACCAGGGAAGCCCCCTCCTGTCTTTTAAAACAGTGGATATGATATGAGCGTCAGTACTGACCTTTTATTGGCATACTTTGTGCTCCTAGGCTGTGTAGGTTTACTGTTAACGCTTTTGACTTTTTATCAGCTTTTTTGTTTTGTCTTTTTCCTTGATATTAACAGATGGGGAACAAAAAGAGAAAAGTAGATGTTTTAAAATCATAGTCAGGGAGGAGATACCAACCTATTGGTCTCTGCCTGGCCTATAGGAATGCATTGGTGGCCTTTCAGGCCAGGAGGGCTGTTGGAGATGCAGAGCCTCTGCTTTGTGGCTGGCGTCTTTACCTGTTTCCTGGGTATTGTTAAATGTGAATCCCAACGGAACAGTCTGAAAAAGGCGAACAGTCACTACAGCAGTATCCCTGGGCACCAAGGATGGTCAGCCGCTCATCCTCCCATGGAAACTGGGGGGGACCACCGGGCAGAGAAGAGGTTGTGCCCTTTCACTCCCTGGCAATAAACTGGTCTCTGGAGATGACTAAAATTATAGTAGATAAAAAATCTAGACAGGTGTTACTTGAAGATACCAACACCAGTCAGCTGAGGGATGTTAAGCACACTTTGTCTTTTAGAAACTGGTGATGTCATTTACTTGTACAGGAAGACTGAGTTGGAATACAGTGTCGCATACCTCTACAGATTTTTACAGGAAAACCAGGGCATAATGCAAAAATCTTTTGAAAGTGATAAAGAAAATGTATTCTACGTGATCAAACTGAAGATACCTCAGTTCAGGACAAGGTGACAGCTCCCATGGTACCACTTCTTCTGTAAGGCGAGAGCATTCCTCCAGTTCCAGATTAGGGGCTGTGGGCATCCCCCCTGAAAGAATGTGGTCCAGTTGCGGCCAGTGATGCTCTCTACCTTTGCTTCATGTCTTCCAGACAGAGAGGGGAATCATTTTCTTTCTTAGAACCCTAGGTTCATGAGGATTTCGAGCCCTTTCATTAAAAAGAAAATGAAAGGCGATGGGGAGCCTGATATGAGTCTGTTGTTAGTTGTTGGTTGCACACCAGTGTAGAAACACCCAAACTTTACATGAGGATATCAGGGCTGTGGCCATGAAGGCAGACAAGATGGATATGCCCATTGGCATCATCTCTTAGGAGTTGCTGCATGACTGTGAGATTGCAGTCCTGGAGTGTTTTTATTGTCTGGTTATAGAATCACTGAAAACACCATGTTGTGTTACGGTTGTGGCCTGGGCATTTTCCTGAAAGCTGACATGCCATAACTGCTTCCCAGTTGCCAGTGGCTATAACATCCCATCCTGATTTCTACTGGGTCCACAACTGCCCTAGTAATGCAGTGCAATTTCATGCAATGAAGTCAATCATAGAACAGACAGTGGTCAAGAACTAAGTGTCAGGGGAGGCACAGACGTGGCTTCGGAGTATTGGAGGTCAATGACAGGTTGCTTCAAAACCTACCCAATTGTAAACATTTTAAGGGCATTTTTATAGTTCCCCTCTCAAGGGAAACTGGACATCTCTACATTAGATGCTCTGGTGTGACTTGTGGAGCTTTTCCTTCTGAGTGAGACCCTTTCCATTCGCCTGGAAGGCCACATCCCATGTTCCTCATGTGTGAATTGAGCTCCAGTCCCCTGATGCCTTTGAGACTGTGGGTCCCCAGGCAGGTGGGTGAGTGTGGTAGGCAGGACAGGTCAAGGTCTTGAGGGAGGGGGTGGTGTGTGTGTGCGTGTGTGTGTGTGTGGTAGTGTCTCTGTCCCATGATGTTCTGCTCTTACTGTGTGCATCTGTGGAGCAGGCCCTTCTGGCTGAGACTGTGGAAAGCACGTGAACGGTGCATAAGGGACCAGTTCCGGCTGCTGTGATGCTGGAAGCCGTCCATCTGTATGGCCGTTGCTTCCTCTATTCCTTGCCCTTGTCCTGTCCTTCTGTGTTAGGTTTGCCATGTCATCTGGGATAATATTAGAAATCACCTATTATGCTTGTTAGTAAAACTTGTAACTTTTTTCTTCTTCTCATGAAAATGACTTTCAGTTGTCTTGCTCATGATATAAACCCTGAGAAGCAGAACTCTTGGTGACATTCTAGTAAACAAGCTATGTTTGTTTAAGAAAAATTCTGTTTAAAAACAGAATAAAAACAGTGAGTAAGAGCATGCTGTCTCCTGACTGAAAAACAAATTTTAGTGAATGAACTTTGGCATTTATTTAAATAACTTTGGCAGTTATTCAAATTTTTCCCCCCACATTCTCAAATTACTTATTTTGACTAAAGTTGCTATGTGAATGACATCATTGTTGATGCTCATCTAGTAATATGTGCTACCATCTGATTTTTAAGCATACCTATAAATGTTTATAAGAAACTATACATATATGAAATAAAGGAAGATAATTGAACAATAGCTATAGATGCATGAATATACATAATTTGTTCGAGTTTGTAGTGACGGAGAAGACAGGGTATAGTTCCTGTTTTTCATAGCTAGTATATAATCATGGTGTGATTTGTGTGAAAGCAAAAAATTGAGTAGTTTCTCGATTTACTTTGTATGTATATCTTCTCTTCCAGCTAGAAGGAGCCTGTATTCAGGAGGAAGTAATCCCAGAAAAGGAAGAACAGGCAGAGCAAGATGTGTAGCTCTGTGGCCGCCAAGTTGTGGTTTTTGACAGATCGTCGAATCAGGGAAGACTATCCCCAAAAAGAGATCTTACGAGCATTAAAGGCCAAATGTTGTGAGGAGGAACTGGACTTTAGGGCTGTGGTGATGGATGAGGTGGTGCTAACAGTCGAGCAAGGAAACCTGGGTAAGTCTACAGTTAAGTAACTTCTTTGCATTTTTACTTAGAATTTGGTGACTCTGCGTATTTTAGGAATAATTAGGGCAAAGGATTTGTTAATAGCCTTATTATTACTAAGTATCATCTAGTCTAAAAATCTAGTATATCTTATGGAAGAAATGGCAACACCGGTATTTGTTAAATCCCTTATTGTATTATTTAGGAAATAGTTGGGAGGGAAATTAAAGATAACCTACTAGTTTTCTTCCATCATTGTTTTCTATTTTTAAAATGCCTTGTTTACAAGGTGCCTCTATGGGGGAATTTGTACCCCATCAGGGTCCTTTTAGTAAATTGATCAAAATCCATGTGTAATTCTCATTTTCTTTTTTCTTTATAAGATGCTTTATATGTGTGGTGTTAAATACAGCTTTTCTTTCTGGATAAAAGTGTCCAAATGATTTGACTTAATTGGTGATAAGTATTTTTAATATTTTCAGTAGTTCATATTGTTTTCAGATTACTAGGGGAAGATATTTTGGAAACGTGTAGAAATTCTTTAGGACTGACTTGCAGGAGTCTTTAAGCTCTGTAAAAGGATTTGTTACAGTTAAATTGGTCCTTTCTATTAGGGAGAGGTGGTTATTGTGAGAATTAATAATGCAGAGTACAGATCTGCTTTTAAGGTAATTTCACTCATGGGCTTATTTCAGCTTTTCTGTCTCTGTCTCTTTTGACCTAATGCATCCTTAAGAGTCATTTATGCCACAAAATTCTGTTGCTTTTTTCCCCCCAAGCCACAGCTATTCTGACTTCTACTTCTTACTGTCCTGGGTCAGGATCTTAGGGCCCCAAATTTTAATGCTGCAGCAGCC